>NW_027397064.1:39933449-40165167 GCF_003265705.2 Callorhinus ursinus | reverse complement strand
GTGTGTGTGTGTGTGTGTGTGTGTGTGTGTGTGTGTGTGTGTGTGTGTGTTTATCTCCTATAAACAAAGATAAAAAGGAACAAAGAAGGGGGTAAAGGAGAAGGTGTGCAGAACACACTCTTCAGTCAAATCTATTTATTTAGGGTTCTTGGTAACTTCCAAATCTCAACCAACATGCACTAGGATAGTTTCTCATCAGGAAACACTTTCTGTGTCTATTTGTCAGATACTTATTAGCCAGTTTCTTTGAGTTATTAAATCAATACATCCAAAGCCAACATTTAAGATTGAGTCATTTGTCTTTACAGTATCATTATAAGCAGTCAAATAACAAAATTACTTTGACAGCCTTAAGTGGCATTATTTTTGGGGGGAGATTATACTTTTAGTTTCTAAAAAAATTATATGCATTCATATTTGTCCCTGAATGTTCCACTTGCCCACTCAAACATTCATTTGTGGGGGCATGATACAAGGGAGGATTCTGAGGAAGATGAACCCAAAACAAGTATTATATTCTAGAGAGATCTAATTCTCATATAATGTTTTAAAATGCACATTGTATTTGCTACCATCACCCCCAAAGAACCTCATGTACTATGTTAATATTTGCATATTAAAAAGTTCACTTTTCATGGGTGTCAGCCAACCACAGTTTTTGATGACTTGGCAAAACAACTGCTTTTGTCTTAGAAGACTATATTTTTTGTAGAAGCTCCTTACCTTGTGTCTTTTTAATAACAACTTTGTAACAAGGAGTGGGGTGAGTTTGCAAAAGAAGGGTTAGAGAAGTTTATTTATTTATTTTAATTTTTAAAATTTTATTTATTTATTTGTCAGAGAGAGAGAGCACAAGCAGGGCGAGCAGCAGAGGGAGAGGGAGATGCAGGATTCCATCCCAGGACCCTGGGATCATGACCTGAGCTGAAGGCAGATGCTTAACCGGCTGAGCCACCAAGGTGTCCCACAGAGAAGTTTAGATGTTAAGTTAAACACCCAGAAGCACAGCTTAAAATAGTGGTTTATTCACAGACCAATTTTTGATTCCTTCAATTACTAGTTGCAGGAACTTGGGCAAGTTACTCATCTTCTCTGTGTCTTTGCATCCCTATCTATAGAATGCTAACTCTACAAATGCTCAGAGGATATTAAGAAACTTATATAAATTATTATTTATAAGGTGCTTAGAAGAAAAGCGTAGGTAAAAGTTATATGTGACCTTATTAAATAAATCTGTTATATGCAAGTCATTGTTATCCAGAATCAACTGGTTTATGATGACTGTCTCAAATGGGGGAACATGCTACTCAAAAAGTATCATCTACATGTGAGTTTATTAATTCACTTTAGAATATATTATAACCTAGATTCATATTTTAATTTAAAGTGGTTGCTGAAATTTAAATATGATAAAGGCACAGTAAATATTTCAACATAACATACTTTTAAAAGTAATGATACATAAAATGGCAGAGTGCTATGTTTTTTTGTTTGTTGTTTTTTTGGTTTTGTGGGTTTTTTGGAGGAAAGAATTCCCTTTCTAAATGCTAAGTAGCTGTGAGAAATTAACAAAACATTTATTCTACCTGGGTTTCCATCACTTCTTAGATTAAAATAAGGGCTTGATGTGATGATCTTTAAAGTTACCTTTCCTTCAAAAATTCTTGAAGTCTCTAATATAAGTGTATACAGTTTGATAACTAAAATATTATTACTTTATTATAGATAATATTTTGGTAACTTAAAAATATTTTAATTGGAAGGTTTATACCATAAAATATGTTTGATTTCATTGCAGAAGACTATCTACAGAACTTCTGAATTTTCCTTAATAAATTGAATAGAAAAATATTTAAAAAGCACATATCCATATCTTAGTCAATTATTGTGTTAAAACTTATGTCTCTGATTAAAAAATATAAAGAAAATTTGGTAGAAAAATTGGTAATATTGAGGAGAGAGAGAATCCTATATGCCACATTCTGAGTTAAAACTGCATATTAAACACATTTTGGTCAACCTCTATAGCAAATGAATAAAGTAAAAAATACACATGAACTTAGTTGCCTGGGTCTGTACGTATCCCATACATATTCACTGAATCAAGTGGAGAAAAGTGAAAATAATCCACCTTTGTATACAACTCTAATAGATAAACAGTGCTCATAGACATCCAAATATTCTTTCCCCTTTCTTATTTTTATATCTTCAGCCAATCCCTTCCTTTGAGTTATTCATTGCAAGTTTATTGAAACTCCTACTGTATGCTAGACAATGTACTTTCCTGAATAAATTTTGCCACCAACTACCACAAAATATATAAATCTTCCTGTTTTTGAAAAATGCTCTATAATTATAAAAGGCACAAAGAATAGCACTATTATTACCATTGTGAATATTTTTCTCATCATTCTTTTTTATTTTAATTTTTTTTTACTAACATATAATGTATTATTTGTTTCGGGGGTCTCATTATCATTCTTATTCCATTGCTATTAACTGGTCTCTTATCATTTTGAAATAAAACACCTGTAGAAACTCACCAATAATATACTATATTGTGACACACAATGTACATTTTTCATATTTATTTAACATTTAATGTGCTTCTGCTGTGTTTTCTGAACTGTAGTACAGATTGTCTCAGTGAAGAAAACATGCTGCTCATGACACTATATGTTACAAGTATTTAGAATGTGCCTTGTATACCTAATACAAGCTTCATAAGTCTATATTTTATTTGCAACATAGTTTCTGTGCTATATAATTTCATTTGAAATTAATTAAATTAATTTCATATGTTTTTACTACCTCCAGTGCACACATACACACACACTCCCACACAAAGTTTTCCAAATAAAGAGAAATTAGTAGTATGGCATCATGCCTATAGTAAATTTTTAATGTATGCTTGTTAAATTATTGATGTATGAAAAGAGATTATAAAACTAATTCATGATGTTATAGATTCTGACCCTCATATTCTTAACTTCTGTTATACTTTAATGGAGATATTTTATTCTATGGGAAAAAGTGATTAAAAGCATGGATTCTGAACAAGTCCATCTGTATTAAAACCTGAGCTCGCTACCTAACGATCTATGCTTTTGTTTCCTCATCTGTAATTGGAGATATATAAGATGTTATTTTATCTTATTATATTGTCAACGAGATTAAGAGTTAATATTTGTAAAGCATTTAGAACTGAGTCTGCAACTTAGTAGGCATCTCAAAAGTGTGCTTTATATAAAAGTAAATAAAAAGAGTATACATTTTAAATTCAGATATAAACATATTTAAATCTATTTATTTCACTTAGCTCTATTACCTAAGAATGATCAGTTAATCTTTCTGATCTTTTTATTCATAAAAGAATCCTATCTGTATGTTTCAAACTTCTCAAAAACTTACCTTGAATTATGGGAAACATATAAAAAATATTCACTCAAAGCCATCAGATAATGATCAGGAAAGTGAGTAAGTAGCAGGCAGTAAGTTGGAGGACAAAGTAGGTTTAGGAAAATGAACTTAACATTTATGGTCTTTTTTTTTTTTTTTTTTTTTCCTAGAGAAATTTGAAGATTTCAGAACAGACAGTTTGAGAGTCTGGGATAAAGACCGTAACTTTTCGCTGCCTCATAAGGTACAGTAACAATAACTGGATGTTGCTCCCTGTCAGAATATGAGCAAAATGGCTACCCCTTAGAGTTTGAAGATCCTGGAAGCAGAAAAGTACCTGCAGAAGCTGTATTGCAGCTTCAAATTTTTTGAGTCCCTGAAATTATGTTTCTCTGTTGAAGAGGAAGATAACATTATTGGTCTGAAATTATTTCTATGCTTATTAAAAATACAATGCTTAGCAAAAATAAAAAAAAATTCGGTTTCATATAAAAACAAGGGAACATGAAATAACAAGGAAAAAAACAAGCTATTGAAATAGGCCTTTTGGGGAGCCATATATTGAAATTATCAAGTAGAGGATTTAAAATATGCTTAATATGCATAAGCTAATAAAAGCTTGAACTGAAATATAAACAGTGGAAACTTCAAATGAACAAGTGAAAAAAATAAATACAATAAACAAGTGAAAATTCTAAATTTGGTTATATGATAAACAAGATTTTGAAATCAAGATAGATGTAAAATAAATTATATACAATTAAAAAGATAGAGAAAAAATAAGAGGTCAAAAGTTATCCAGAATTAAACTTTAGAGGACATAGAAATTAAAATAAAGAATTATACAAACAGAGAATATAATAACAAGGTCTTATGAATGTATTAATGGAATCCCAGAGGAAAAATGTGAGAAAATGCATTAAAAAAATTGAGCAAATACGGGGCACCTGGGTGGCTCAGTCATTAAACGTCTGCCTTTGGCTCAGGTCATGATCCCAGGGTCCTGGGGCCGAGCCCCACATCGGGCTTGCTACTCCACGGGAAGCCTGCTTCTCCCTCTCTCATTCCCCCTGCTTGTGTTCCCTCTCTCACTGTGTCCCTCTCTGTCAAATAAATAAATAAAATCTGTTAAAAAAATTTGAGCAAATAATACTGAGAACATTTCTAAACTAGTGAAAGATGTGTTAGTGGAGTTCTACAGGGAAGCAGAACCAAGAGGAAACAGATGATTGATGATAGAGAGAGAGAGAGAGAGAGATAATAAAGTAATTGGCTCAAATGATTATGGAGACTGAGAAATAAGCAAGCTGGAGGCCCAGGAGAGGAGATGTACAGTTCCAGTCTGACTGAAGATCTGAGAAGCAAAAGAGCTGATGGTGTTCCAGCTACTGGGAGTCAGGCAGGAGGAGTTCTTTCTTTTCTTTTTTTTTCTTTTTTTTTTTATTATGTTCAATTTCTTACTCAGGATTTTAGTTCTGTTTACATTGTTATTTAATTGGATAAGGCCCACCCACATTAGGAGTGCAAACTGCTTAACTCAGCCTGTTGATTCAAATATTCATCTCATCAAGAGACACATTCACATACACATCCAAAATAATGTTTGGCCAAATGTTTGGGCACCCCATGACCCATTCAAGTTGACACATGAAATTAACCATTATAGACTTCAAGTCACAGATTCGAGAAGCCTGATAAACTGAAGAAAGATAAATTAAAAGATTCAGAACTAGATACAGTTTAGTAAACTTGCTAAAAATCAAAGACAAATAGAACATTATAAAAGCAGCTAGACAAAAAAGACAAATTATACTCAAAAAAAAAAAAGACAGATTATACTCAAACAAACAATTGGTAGCTGTCTTGTAAACAGGAACAGTAGAAATTGGAAGACAATGGAATCATGTCTTCAGAAGACTACAAGGAAATAATTGCCAACCAAGAATTTTAATATTTGAAAAAATATTATTCGAGAATGACAGTGGAAACTCTGGGAAGATGGTGGTAGTGATATCATAGTGTACCTGAATTTTCCTGTAAAACAGGGTAAACCATGTTAAAAAACCAAAATTGACATGGTCTTTCTATAAGTCTAAATTATATGACCTTTCTATGAATTTAAATATATGACAAAATATCAACAGCTGTGTTGTACATATATTTTTTGTTGACCTTAAAACCTGGATAATCCATAAACTTCCAGCAGCTATGTTTGGAAATCTCTGATAGACCATTGAGATAATCAGCAAAAGCTGTGAGGGAAATTGTCTCATTTAATTTGAGGGTGGTTATAGGGGTATCTGAGAAATTCTTAGAGAATTGGAACAGACTGGGTGTCTAGAACATGACATTTTCAAACTGAAAAAATAAAAAGAAAAGAAAAATGAATCTGGAGGGCATTATGCTCAGTGAAATAAGTCAGACAGAGAAATACTGTATGGTATCACTTAAATATGGAATCTAAAACACTTTTTTTTTAAAGCTGATTTCATTAAAGTGGAATAAAATGGTGATTGTCAGGGGCTGGGTGTGGGGAAATAGAGGTCAAAATGTAGGTACAAACTTAGAAGACTAAGTTCTGAGGATCTAATGTATAGCATGGTGACTATAGTTAATAATATGGTATTGTATACTTAAAAGTTGCTGAAGAGTAGATCTAAAACATTCTCATCACACACACACACACACACAGAGTTAACTATGTGAGTTGGTAGATGTGTTAATTATCTTGATCTTGGTAATCATCCCACATCGTGTGTGTATGTGTGTATATCTCAAATCATCACATTGTACACTTTAAATATATACAATTATATTTGTCAATTATTCCTCAATAAATTTGTGAAAAATAAATTAGAGATGCATCATAGACCTAAATATAGATAAATGTATAAAACCTAAGAGAATATCTTTATGATTTAGGATTTATAAAATATTTGTTGAGAGGACACACAAATCATTAAACATAAAAGGAAGTATGGATTATTTGGACTTTGTCAAAATTAAAAAGACCTGCTCATTATAAATATACACCATTAGGGGCACCTGGGTGGTTCAGTCAGTTAAGCATCTGCCTTTGGCTCAGGTCATGATCCCAGGGTCCTGGGATCGAGCCCCGTATCAGGCTCCTTGCTCAGTGGGGAGCCCACTTCTCTCTCTGCCTGCAGCTCCCCCTGTTTGTGCTCTTTCTCTCTCTTTGTCAAATAAACACATAAAATCTTAAAATAAATAAATAAAGAAAGAAATAATAAATAAACACCACTAAAAAATGAAAGAACAGGTGTGCCTGGGTGGCTCAGTTCATTAAGCATCCAACTCTTGGTCTCACCTCAAGTCTTGAAGGGTCATGAATTCAGGCCCCATGTTGGGGTCCATTCTGGGTATGGGGCCTACTTAAAAAGAAAATAAAAGAACAAATCCCAGGTTGAGAGAAAATTGCCATAATATATATAATTATAAAAGGACTTGACTTTAGTGTATATGAAATATACCTACAAATCTGTCATAAAGAAAAACAATTCAATTTTTTAAATGACTGAAAACTTGGACAGTTCAAAAATAAAAGATATAAATGGCTAATAAACATGTAGAAGGTGCTCAACATCATTAGTTGTCAGGAGAATACAAATTAAAATTGACAAAAATATGAATTTATACCTTCTAGAATATCTAAGATTAAAAAATGACATCAGCAATTGTTGGGAAGAATGTAGAGGGGCTGTAACTCTCATATATTGTGAGAAGTGTAAAATGATACTGTCAATTAGAAAACTTTTTTAGTTTCTAATACAGGTAAACATGCATACTGCATGACCCAGCATTTCTACTCATGGTACTTCCCAAGGGGAAAAACAAACAAACAAACAAACAAAAAAGCATCTGTCCACAATATGACTTGCACCTGAATGTTCATAGCAACCTTAATTATATTGTTCCAAACTGAAACATGCCAAATATCCATCAGTAGATAAAAAGGTTAACAAATTGTGGTGTATTTATAAAATAGAATACTACCGAGCAGTAAAAAAAGAGCAAACTATTAACACATACAACATGATAGATAATCTCAAAAACATTGTTTAGTGAAAGAAGCCAGACATAAAAGAGAATGTATTATAAAATCCCATCTGGCATGCAAGTATAGGCTAAATTAATCTATGGTTATAGAAATCAGAAGAATGGTTGTCTGAGGGAGAGATGGTTGGTGGTTGACCCAAAATTAAAAAATTTTCTTAGGTGATGTAAATATGCTATACCTTAATTAGGACATTAGTTTCAGTGGTATACACATGTATTAAAATTTATCCAATCATACACTTAATAGCAATTCACTCAATGTAAATGGCTCTTCCTTAATTAAATAAGTCATTGTACTTAACCAAATTAATAATCTAAAGGAGAAAATCATATGATTACCTCAGAGGTTGAAGAAAAAAATCTTAATCAAATATATCAATTTATGATAAACAATTATTAGTATACCAAGACTAGAGTGACACTTCTTTAATCTAATGAAGTTGGTGATAAACATAATACTTAATGGTAAAGTTTAGAAGAGTTTCCCATTGAGTTCAAGAATGAGAAACTATCACCATTTTTATTTTATACTGCATCATAGTGTTCTAGCCAGTATGGTCTGGAAAAAAAAAAAATGAAGGTTAAGGAATAAACTCAATTGTGGACAACATGATTATGTTTATAAAAAATAGAAAAAGCTATTCCCAGCCAATGTTTTTATCAACAATCAGTTTAGCATGCTGAGGGGTACAATGTCAATATAAAAAGTTATTTTTATATTCTTGAGAACTCTGGCTGTACTAGTTATCAAATTTTATTATTAAGTGACAGTCATTATTATATAATGGATTTGGCCAAGGTTAAAAAATAAACAACAGGAAGAGAGGTTCTCTACTGGGGACAATTTTGATCCACTAGGAGATATTTTGCAATATGTGGAAACACCTTGAATGTCTGAGGGCAAGGGAGTGTGAGAAGTAAGGATGTAGTAGGTAAAGGTCAGAGCTATTGGTAAACATCCTAAAATTTACACACAATTTTCCCTGCATATGAAGAATTTTCCAGTCCAAAATGGCAATAGTACCAGTATTGAGAAATGTGGAATAAAGTATTCAGAAGAAGAACCATACATATTAGTATTACTAGCTAACAAAAGTGGAAATGAAGAAGGCTTAAAAAAAAAAACTCTCCAGTAAGTGGTATTAGAACAATTGGAAATTCAAATCAATGACTTGATCCTGACTCATACCTTATACCAAAATTAAATCAAGATGTCTTGAAAAAATTATGAAATAATAATAGAGATTTTAGAAAATAAACTATGAGGAAATCTTTATGAAGACTTTATATATGTTATAAATATCTTAATTATAGATGAAAAGACAGTAAATATGACTACATAAGAAATTTTTGTTCATTCAAATGACATGGTTTATTGAAAAGTATATTGACACAACCACTCTAGGGGAAAAAAAGAAGAGCAGAAATGCTGGTATCAGAGGGACATCAATTGCAGATGTTCTGGTATGATAGCATGCTTGATGATGTGAAGAACAGTAAAAATGCTTGATGAAGCAGATGTATGAAGAGAATATAGTAGGGGGAATAGAAAATGAAATTAGAAAATATACAGTGAGCAGATCAAGAAAGCCAATTTTAAACTTTCGTAAGGATTTTATTCTGAAAGAGGAGTGCTGAGACTTTACCATTGGATTTAGCACCCCCTAAGTCATGGAAGTGTTAGAGATGTCTTAGCACAGTGGTGGTAGGGGGTGGTGTCCACCTGTGTTGGGGAGGGGAGAGTAGGGTTGTTGCAAAAACCTATTTGGAGATTCAAAAAGGAATGTAAGAAACTAGGACAGTGACTATTGATGACTCTTCTAAGAATGTTTCATGTAAGAGAAGTAGATAAATAGGGTCCTAGTTTAAGCTGGGAGGGGAAAAATTTTTTCATTTTTCGTGGGAAAAGTAACAGACCAGTCAGCATAGCTTTGGTATTCTCTGTCCACATTCAGCTGCAAATGTAAATAAGTTGGGGAAGTAAAGTTAGAATTAATAACAATTTTCTTTTAGCTGACTACTTAAAATAAACAAAGAAAGGTGTACGTATTTTACGTTATATGTAAAACGAGTGAAGGGTCTTTAAGGACATTGAAAAAAGTGGTTAATGGACTATAGGTTCTTGTGGGGCCAAGATATCCTTGATGTTGGAGGTATGGGATGGTATCGACTGAAAAGAAAAGAAATGGTGGTTTGAGATGCTTGAAATTGAGATTTCAGTGGTGTCACAGTTATTAGTAATGTTAAAATGTTTCATATGACAATAGAGAATGGAAATAAGAGACATGTGCAAAGAAAAGATCATTGCAAAAGGGGAAAGATTACCCTCTATCATTTCATGTTAGGGTCATTTATGAGAATACTGAAATTTCTAAAACTGATGACAGAAGTAGTCTGAGATGGTAACAATGAATCAGGAACTGAAATCTGCAAGTAGCTCAAAATGGGTCACAGACAGAGTAAAACTCAATAGTATAAAACTCCTGGAAGACAACATGTGAGAAAACTAGATGACCTTGGGTATGGCGATGACTTTTTAGATACACCAAAGGCATGATCCATGAAAGAAATAATTAATGAACTGGACTTCACTAAAATTAAAAACTTCTGCTCTGTAAAAGACAATGTGAAGAAAATGAGATGACAAGCACAGATTGGGACAAAATATTTGCAAAAGACACATCTGATAAAGGGCTGTATTTCAAAATATATAAAGAATATTTAAAATTCAGTAAACTAAGAATAGAGGAGAATCTCTTAACTTGAAAAAAACTGCTTCATATATACTCTTGCTTTCACAATATTCAACACTATACAATTATTTTTCAAAAGCACAACTTTGCTGGTAAAATTAAAATGCTGAGAATGGCTACTATTTACTATCTCTATCTTACGTGAATTAAACCGTAAAGAAGTCATAACACAAATGGCAGTTTTACATAGAATAAATCTTGAAACTAAAGAAAGCATGAATAAGAGATATGGAATTTACTTAGGTAATGAAAATGATTAAGGTTAACGCCCTCTGTATGCATTACAAACTCTGTCTAGTGACCTATGTTTGAAGACACAGTATTGTGTAATTCAACATTACAGTATTGTAATGAATCAGTCAGATCTTACATTTCAGCTCAGCTAGTGGAAGGAAAATAATAAAATTTGTTGAACAGAATAGTTCTATTGATCTCTCCTAAATCTAATCTCTTTTGTAGTATCAGCCAATCACTAGATTTCTACCCCTGTAGGACTCTTACCCTAAAGCAATGACAGCTGGGGTTGCTATTATCAAGAACATTCTCATTAAGCCCTGCCATCCATTATCTGAATACAGTCATCAAAAACATGACAGCAAGCACTTCTAATGAGTTTGAACCATTCTGTAGGAATAACATGAGAGGGGCCAAGGGCAGGCTGCCCCAAAATGTGCCACTTTGGTATATTGATTATTTTAAATAAAAGTTACTTAAGAGGGAACCTGTGTAGGAAGGACACTCAGACCCTCCTTCTCTCCCCCTGAAAGCAGGAAATAAATCTCCCATGTGAAAGGTGCCCCCCCTATACCTGCAGGTAAAGAGACATCCCATTACTAGAGATGGGAAATGGAAAGTCCAGAAGGCTATGTAAACAACCATTGTTACTTTTTACTAATTTATTATCCCGGCTCAAATTCTGTTTAGAATTCCTTACTAACTGAAGCTCCCAAATTTAGTTTATGGTGGGTGGTGGTGGTTGTTGTTTGTTTGTTTGTTTTGTCCTATAAGTTCCTCACAGATTTATTATCTTTTTCTACCAGGTATAAAAACTGCCTGCCTCGATCATTTCTTTAGGTCTCAATTTTATTATTGGGCCTCCATGCACACATAATAAAACTTTGTTTTCTTCTGTTAATCTGTCTCATGTAAATTTTATTCTTTGTCCATCCAGAAGACTTTGAGGGTAGAGAATAATTTTTCTTTCCCATCAACATAAATGAATACACATACAAACACAAACACATACAAACACATACATATTTCCTAGTCTAGGTTTATTAAGAGTAAAAGAGATTGGAGGCTGAATTGCATAAGAAAAAATTTTAATTCTCCCTCTCTCTATCAATCAAATTAGAATAACAGGAGTCAGAACGTGGAAATGTAGGTGCTTTCTCACTCTCTAGTAAAGAAAAAAAAAGCTGTATTCAAGTCATTGATTGTCATTTTTTAAAAGGAAGTAGAAACTCATTTCAATGACAGTATGACCTTCAATAATGTCCAAACTCCAGCTGCCTGTAAAACGGCTTTTATGTTTCAGGGGGATTTTTTCTTTCTTTAGCCAAGATTTAAAAATGCAGAGGTGAGGTCAGGTGTCTTGTAGAAAGATAGATTCAGGGAAGACAGATCCATGTAGGAATAATAATTCTAGATAGTAATTTTGATAAATAAAAACTAGGTAAATTATTTGCACGTTAAACCAGTATAGAAATACAATTTCTTCATTGTTTTTAATAAAAGGAACAAGTAATCTGAATTAGTCAAAAGTAAAACTGGTTACTTAATTATATATGTACATATCATTTATAATAAATATGGATAAAATTGATAATGTGATATATTTCCTGTTGAAGATCACCTACCATTTTAATGAGTCTTGGGAAAAATTATAATACTTTGATGGAATGTGATATGAAGAATCTTAGTTAAATATATTAGTATTGCTGAAATCTTTGAAAATTTAAAAATATTTAAAAACATTTCCTTACCTCTTTTGCCTAGCTATAAAATGTGCAATAAATATATTGAAAGGGGCTTATGACATTCAACACTTAACATCATCATTTTCAAGACTTTCATGAACTACAATCAGATAATTACTGCTAATTAGTATGTTAGGGTTACAGAATTATTAGAGTATGTAAGAGGGTTAGCAATATGTTGAATGCATGGCATTCATCCAGAGATCAATGGGGCTGACATTTTCTTTGCTCTTTTTTGTTAACATTGAATAAAGAAATTCTCTTGGTCTTTATTAACTCAAAATGTGATTTTGCTTACAATTTTCACGTTTATGTTTTTACTATTTATATTTGGATCTTCTACATATTACTCTTTCCTACAGCTTAAGAGAGTTTAACATATTATCCATGGAGAACTGAAATCTAAAACCGAAATTACAAACTGAACTGTGAGGAGTTTAAACATTTTGAAAGTTTTTCTTTATTCTTAAATATTGAATTATTTTTGAATAACTTCTTGTAAGAAAATAATACTTAAAATCACAAAGACTTTTTAAGAATATGACCATTACATTGATGCTGTATCTCAAATGTAAAGCCAGCATGGTTTATATGGGAAAGCTAGAATGAAATAAATAGGTCTATCAAATATAGCAATGGACAATAAAGATGAGGAAAGATATATACCAGTAATATTAAACCGTTAAATAAGGAAATTAAAATCTTAAGCAGTCTGACTGTTACATATTCTTTTTAACATATAATGCTAGTTAGGTCATTTAAAAGGAGATAAGTAATACACATGAATAAATCTTATGGGCCCTAACTTATAGTTACATGGCTAGAAGAGTGCTTTAAGAACAGGAAAGTAAATATGAACATGTCTATTATAGGATATTCAAAGACATTCACTTTTTCACAGGTGAACCATATGAAGTCCCTAAAGGCAGTATTAACAATTGCTAGATATTATCTGCCATCTCAGCTATAATATTAAACATTAGAATTTCTCTGGAAAATTTCATTTCATTTAATCCTGGTTCCTCCTACACCATATATCTTCCCCCAACCCTCACACACACACTTACACACACTTTTCAGAACCAATAGACTAGGATTTTGAGATATAATTTGTACATGTCACTCAATACCCAAGGGCAACTCTTTATTCCAATGTTAAAAGACTCATTTTAGGCCAACGTTAGCATTACTACTGTATTCTCTAAAATGTCAGACATGTTCTCCTTTAGGATTATTCAAATGGCCAACAGGCACATGAAAAAGTGCTCAACATCGCTCCGCATCAGGGAAATCCAAATCAAAACCTCAATGAGATACCACCTCACACCCGTCAGAATGGCTAAAATTAACAAGTCAGGGAACAACAGATGTTGGCGGGGATGTGGAGAAAGGGGAACCCTCCTACACTGTTGGTGGGAATGCAAGCTGGTGCAACCACTCTGGAAAACAGTATGGAGGTTCCTCAAACAGTTGAAATTAGAGCTACCGTTCGATCCAGCAATTGCACTACTGGGTATTTACCCCAAAGATACAAATATAGGGACCCGAAGGGGTACGTGTACCCCAATGTTTATAGCAGCAATGTCCACAATAGCTAAACTGTGGAAAGAGCCAAGATGCCCATCGACAGATGAATGGATAAAGAAGATTTGGTATATATACACAATGGAATATTATGCAGCCATCAAAAGGAATGAGATCTTGCCATTTGCAACGACGTGGATGGAACTGGAGGGTGTTATGCTGAGTGAAATAAGTCAATCAGAGAAAGACATGTATCACATGACCTCACTGATATGAGGAATTCTTAATCTCAGGAAACAAACTGAGTGTTACTGGAGTGGTTGGGGGTGGGAGGGATGGGGTGGCTGGGTGATAGACATTGGGGAGGGTATGTGCTACGGTGAGCGCTGTGAATTGTGCAAGACTGTTGAATCACAGATCTGTACTTCTGAAACAAATAACGCAACATATTTTAAGAAAAAAGGAAAAGAAGAAGATAACAGGAGAGGAAGAAAAGGGGAGTATGTCAGAGGGGGAGACGAACCATGAGAGATGATGGACTCTGAAAAACAAACTGAGGGTTCTAGAGGGTAGGGGGGTGGGGGGATGGGTTAGCCTGGTGATGGGTATTGAGGAGGGCACGTTCTGCATGGAGCACTGGGTGTTATGAACAAACAATGAATCATGGAACACTGCACCAAAAACTAATGATGTAATATATGGTGATTAACATAACAATAAAAAATAAAAAAAATAGGATTATTCTAATAGATCTTTCTTCCCCACTACTTATCCATAGCCACTAATACCAACAGAAATGTGATGCCTAAAAACATGGCAATAAACCCTAAGAAATTATTATTTGTACCATCATTCATTCATTTATTCAATGAATGATATATATCTTTATGATTCACTTCACCATAGGTCATTAAGGCAACTATAATTTAAAAAAATAAGTGGTTTTATTCTATTAATCCAAATCTAACCCAAATAGCTACATAGCTATTAGATTCAAATTATTCTTTCTTTTGGGATCTACGTACATTTGTCTAGATGAGCAGTCTCTCTCTCTCTTTCTTGCCCTGGCCTTGCATCACCTGTGGATCCTTTTCCACCCACCCTTAAAACATGTGTTAGGAATCCACTTCACTAAATGAAGAGCTCCCTAGACTGAAGCCCAGATTTCTGTACATTTTTAAAAATCCAAAAGTGTTTGTCTCTCTTTTAATCCAAAAATGCTTATTTTATTCTTGCCAAAATTTAATTTATTTTTACTACAATGGTAAGAAACAAGGAAAAAGGGAGAATTTATAAAGTAAGGATCCCATGAGAATTTCCTCCAGTCTCCAGCTCCATAGATTACAAATCTTAATAATTTGTCATGCATCTTTCTAGACTGGTTCTGTACACATACAGAGTAAAAGATCAATCTGTGTATCTCAACAGGCACATGCATATATGGGTACATATAAAAATATACACATATAATTGCATATTTGTATATATTTATACATTTATACACACAGACTTTTAAAAAACAAATATTGGGTTATATAAGTTATATATATCCTTTTCTCCCCAATATCTTCATCTCTTTCCTTTCCTATAAAAGTATAAATATATTTAAGTCCTCTGCACTGCAGGGACTAAATTAATAAATAACAATCTTCCCATCTCCTTTTAGATACCAGTCTATATCCTTCCCTTCTCAGTTGAGATGCTTGAAAGAGTGCAAATCCCTGATCTTCAACCCTCCCCCCCAGTACCAGTCACTTCCTTCTCATTGCAATATGCCTTGATAACATCACTACACAGAAATTCCTCTAAAAAAGACACGGATGGTCTCTTTATGGATAAATCTAATAAACACTTTGTGTTTTTTTTCTTGGTATAAATCTAAACTATATTATCTAATGAAGGGCTTATTGTGCTGAACTTTTTTGTTTGTTTGTTTTGCTTTGCTTTCTTATCTTTCTTGACATTTTCCCCTCACTAATATTCATTCTTAAACTCTTTCTTAAGTTTCTTGTTTTGCTCCAATAACCTTTAGTGTCTTTCATAAATCTTAACACGTTCTTCTTTATATATACTCCCTTTGGATAATCTTATCCCTTCTCAGAGGTTACACTATCATTTTGTTAATTGACCCAAATCTAAACATTTGTAGCCTGGCTTTTCTGGAGTTAAAGATGATGCATCCAACTGTCCATTGCTCATATGTCTTATGGATTCTTCAAATCTGTCTACCTCATACCGAGCTCACCATCTCTCTCTCCACCCCTACTCCACCCTCCTCAATCCTGTGGTTTTCTTTGTATTTCATATCATTGTCAGTTAAGAGCATTACTAAGTCAAATTAGTTAGAAACCTAGAAGATATCCCAAACTCTTATATTTTCCAATAAGGTGCTAGTTCCTGAAAATTTTACTTCCTAAGTATTTTTTCAAATATTTTACTTCCTTTTATTACCATCAAAACAAACTTTGAGTTTTGAGGGGAAAAAAAAAGAGGCCACTTTTAACTATGTGCAGAGTCTCTGTAATATTTTAATTCAATAATGAAATAAGGCATTGTGGGATAAAAAATTATGAAAATAGTCTTAAAATGTTGAGGGGTCCAGTCTGACAAGAGAGTGAATGTAAGCAGGAGAGAAGTACCAATTATCATTGATAAGGTGGTTTGAAACCAAACAGAGGCTTATGAATGAATGCCAAGCTGTGGAATTTGAATTTTATTAGGCTATGACAGTCATTGAAGGATTATTAATAGAAGTATGATAGGATTAGAACCATGTTTTAAGGTTATTGATCTGTCCACATGCATTGCTTAGATTGGAGGACAAAAAAAAACGGGAGGTGGGAAAACCAGGTAAGAGAGTTTTGAATAATAATTCAAGTAATAAAATCATGAATTTGATGTTAAATGGAATCAAAAGGAAAGTAATATATTGAAGGATTTTGTTATGCTTCTAATTTAAAGTGAAGGAGACTTTACCAAGAATAAAGTAGGTTAGACATTTTTTTCTCATTATGTAGAATTGATTTAAAATAAGGAGAGATTAAGTAAAACAGTAAAATTTATATCTTTTAAAATCATCGATTCAATCATTTTTGCTGAATTCTTTATTTGAAAAAGGTATATGAAAGAAAATAGAGAAATCTCAGATGCATTAGGAAAACAAATGTAAGTGTCAGTTATCTGCATGCACCATTACATTCTCACCTAGAGTGGACAATGAACAAACTGACATCAATCACCTTTGTTTGTCATGTAAGATACACACCCAAGGTGTCCAAACACATTGGTTTCATTGCTGTAAATGCTGTTTAATAATATTGTTATTTCACTTGCCATCCCTGCTATGTTCTGACAGTAAATAGTGCTATCCACTTAGTAAAATCAATGACATTAAGAGGCTTAGCAAATGTTTTAGGGAATGGACACAAATCGTATCATGAGTGAATTCAGGAATGCATTTTAACACCAATTTGTCATTTTGGTCATTTAAGTTATACTTCTTGATCTTTTTTTAATTAAAGGGCCAGAGTGCAATAGCTTGAATATGGAGAGGCTTCCAAAATATGACACTTTGGTAAGGGCATTTTGTAGACTGTCTAATTCACGATCACTCTTTCTCATACATATTTCAGCTTTAGAAAATTTGTAATTCAAAAAGCCGCAGGAAATAGTTTTGGGGCTAAAATATTTTGCAGCAGTTTATCTCCATAAAAATGTCTCCACATTAGATTTTGGAGTATCTAGAGCAATAATTAAGCCTGGCACTTTGCATTTCTGTGACTTGATAGATCCTTTTTTCATCCCTTATATAATTCGTTGTTTCTTTGAGACAGACATGTCTTTTTTTTTTTTTAGATTTTATTTATTTATTTGACAGAGAGAATGAGAGAGCATAAGCAGGGGGAACAGTAGAGGGAGAGGGAGAAGCAAGCTCCCCATTAAGCAGGGAGCCTGATGCGGGCCTCGATCCCAGGACCCTGGGATCATGACCTGAGCAAAAGGCAGATGCTTAACCATCTGAGCCACCCAGGCGCCCCTGAGACAGAAATATCTTAAAAGTGTGATAGTTCCCTATTATAGCCTTCATCATAATTCTATAACCCTATGGACACCCAGAATTGAACACTTCACTTATGTCCAGAAATGGAAAAAGGAAAGCATACTGATGCCTTAATTATTACATGAAATATCTAGCAAGAAAAGCATGCTATTCCAAATTAGATAATCAGAATTCAATCCCAATTCTTCTATTTACTGGTTATGTTATCTCAGCACGTGGCCTAATGTCCCTGAGTCTTATTTTCCTCATGTATAAAAAATTCATAGAATTTGGGAATTAAATAGTGCATAACACATCACCTGGCCTACCGCAAACATGTGATTCAAAAGTTTAGTATTTAGCAAATATTGTTCATATTCACTTAGTCATACTTTAGGTCACTTGAGGAATTTAGCAAAAATTATATATTTTATTGATTTCACAAATATCAATTGAGTTTCTACTGTTTCATGCACTTTTCTAGGCACTAAGGATAAAAAAGTGAATAAAATGAATTCCTAGCTCTTGTGGAACTTCTGGTAAATATAAACCAACAGTAAGGTAATAAACTAACAAATATATACTATTTCGATGGTAATACACTTCATGAAGAAAGGTTGAATAAGTTTAGGAGATAGAAGGACACAAACTGGAGGCAGGTAATGTTTTAGATAAAGCTGTAAGGAAAAAAACATAGATTGGCAAAAATTAAAGCAAACTCCTGAGTGAAGCAAGAATTGAGATTATTGGAATTCATTCCTCAACAAAGGAAAGAAGGATAAATATAGCCCTGATGTGGGGAAAACCTTAGCATGTTCAACCCCAACAGAATTCTATTAGGTACTACATTAAGATGTTAATTAAAAAGTAGGCATATATGATATTGAGGTCAGAAAAACATTAAGAACGTAATCATGTAGAAATTTTCTATAAAAGGGCTGAAACATGGGATGAAAAGTCTATACATGTCTCACTGTGTATTTAAGTTATGTGATAAGTAAAGTGCATTAGATAACATTTAAGGATTTAAATAATGAAACACTATAGAATCTTAGATATGATGTTGAAGGAATTATTAACCTCGAAACCGTAATTAATTCAATTATGGAATATGTATTTAAAATCCATCTGCTTTGAAGTTCAACTTTCTCACTTGCTATCTTCCTCACTGATATTTGGAATGCTGACCTCCTTTTTGCTGCACTTTTCTTTATTGTGCTTCATAGATACTGAGCTTTTCACATATTGGAAATTTGTAGCAACCCAGCATCAAGTTTACCAGTGCCATTTTTCCAACAGCATTTGCTCACTTTGTGTCTCTGTTTCACTTTTGGTTAATCCTTACAGTATTTTAAGCTTTATTATTATTGTTATGGTGATCCGTGAAGTACTATTGTAATTGTTTTGGGTGCCATGAACTATGCCCATATAAGACGGCAAACTTAATTGATAGGTTTTGTGCGTGTTCTGTTTATTCTGTTGTGTGTGGTCCTTCCCCCCATCTCTTTTCCTTTCTCAGGCTTACCTATTTTCTGAGACACAATATTGAAATGAGGCCAATTAATAACTCTACAACGGCCTTTAAGTGTTCAAGTTAAAGAAGAGTCATACATCTTCTACATAGCTAGGAATGATTAAGCTTAGTGAGGAAGGCATTTTGAAAGCAGAGATAGGCCAAAAGGTAGGCCTCTTGCACCAGTTAGACAACTTGTGAATGCAAGGAAAAAAATTCTTGAAGAAAACTAAAAGTGCTACTCCAGTGACCACATGAATAAGAAAATGAAGCAGCCTCTTTGCTTAATATGGAGAAAGTTTTAGTGATCTGGTTAGAAGATCAAACCAGACACAACATTGCCTTAAGCCAAGGTCTAATCCAGAGCAAGACCCTAACTCTCTTCAATTCTCTGAAGGCTGAGAGAGGTGAGGAGGCTGCAGAAGAAAAGTTGGAAGCCTGCAGAGGCTGGTTCATGGGGTTTAAGGGCAGAAGTCATCTCCATAGCATTAAGTACAAGGTGAAACAGCAAGTGCTGATGTAGAAGCTGAAGCAAGTTATTCAGAAGATCAAGCTAAGATAATTCATGAAAGTGTCTACACTAAACAACAGATTTTCAATGTAGATAAAACAGCCTAATATTGGAAGAAGATGTTACCTAGGAGTCATAGCTAGAGAGAAGTCAAACTGGCTTCAAAGTTTCAGAGGAGAGGCTGACTCTCTTATTAGGGGCTAATGCGGCTCATGACTTTAATATGAAGCAATGCTTATTGGCAATTCTGAAAATCCTAGGCCCTTAAGAATTATGCTAAACCCGCTCCACCTGTACTCTACAAATGGAACAACAAAGCCTGGATGACAGCACATGTGTTTACTCATGGTTTACTGAATATTTTTAAGCCCACTATTGAGACTCACTGCTCAGAAAAAAAAAAAAAATCCTTTCAAAATATTACTTTTTATTGACAACGTACTTAGTCACCCAAGTGCTCTTGATGAGAGTGTACAATGAGATTAATGTTTTCAGGCCTGCTAACAGAAGATCCATTTGCAGCCCATGGATCAAGGAGTCATTTTGAATTCCAAGTCTTATTAATTTAAGAAATATATGTTGTAATAGCATGGCTGCCGTAGAGAGTGATTTCCTCTGATGGATCTGGGCAAGGTGAGTTGAAAACTTTCTGGAAAGGATTCACCATTCTAGATGTCATTGATTCATTTATGACTTATGGGCAGAGGTCAAAATCTCAACATTAACAGGAGTTTGGAAGGTGATTCCAACCCTCATGGATGACTTCGAGGGGTTCAAGACTTCAGTGGAGGAAATAACTGAAGATGTGGTGGAACAGCAAGAGAACTAGAATTAGAAGTGGAGCCTGAAGATAGGACTGATTTGCAAGAATTTCATGATAAAACTTGAACGGATGAGGAGTTGCTTCTTATGGATGAACAGAGAAAGTGGTTTTTTGAAATGCAATCTACTCCTGGTAAAGATGCTGTGAAGATTGTTAAAATGACCACAAAGAATTTAGCACTTTATGTAAAACTGGTTGATAAAGTAACAGCAGGATTTGAGAGGATTGACTGCGATTTTGAAAGATACTCTACTGTGGGTAAAACGCTATCAAACAGCATCACATCATAAAGAGAAATCTTTTGTGAAAGAAAGAGTCAACTAATGCAGTGAACTTCACTGTTGTCTTGTTTTAAGAAATTGCCACAGCCACCCCAAACTTTAGCAATCACCACCCCAGTCTGCAAGCAACCATCAGCATTGAGGCAAGGCCCTCCACCAGCAAAAAGAGTATAGTTTGTGGAAAGTTTACATAATGATTTTAGTGAAAAAGTATTTTTAAATTAAGGTATATGCACTGTTTTTAGTATAAACATAACTTTTCCATGAACTAAGAAACCAAAAAATCCATTTGACCTTCTTTATTGTGATATTGCAGTGATCTGAAATGGAACCTGAAATATCTCTGACGTATTCTTGTTATTTACCTTTCCTTTTGTTTTTTTTTCTTTAGATTATTGTTAGATTTATTGTTTGTTTTGTTTTTGTTTTAAGTAGTGGAGATATCATGACCTAGAAGATGAATTTGGAAAACAAAAACAAAAACATGTACATGTATAATTTGTTAGAAGCAAAGCAATACCTTCTTGGATTCCCAAATTTAAACCTTCAGTTTCAATCTGTGTGTGTGTGTGTGTGTGTGTGTGTGTGTGTGTGTGTGTGTGTGAAGATTCTTTCTTGGAGAAGTTATTCTGATCACATTTTGCCCTAATTTGCAGTTGTTTATGTAATGCAGATAAAACACTTAGAATTAGGTCCTACTCAGTTAATACATGGCTGTGTGCCTAACATCTTTTTCTTTTCTTTCTTTTTTTAAATATAAGATCTCCATCTGGTTTTGAAAACACATTAATCACAATTTTTGACTCTATAGGAATTAGGGAGATAGAAATAGTGCTTGCATTTTTGTTTTTCTCAGATCTTTATTGTATACTATGTACCTTCCAAATTTGAGGTTTTATAGTAAACCATCATAATCTATTTTAGGGAGATATAGTAAATTTGTAGAAAGAAGGCTGGTCTTAAACTCAGGGATTGATTTGTATTCTCATGGTTGGTGCTTACTAACTCGTCATATTGGGCAACTATTAACTTTCTGGGCTTCAGTTTTCCCACCTGGAATATGAAATTGATTGAATTGGTTTGTAGAATATTTCTATATCCTAACCATGTTGATTGTATAATATTTAAAAATACTCACAGTTATTAGATGTTATATGGAATTCCGTTGTTTCAACCACTATTTATTTCAAATATTTTCAGAAACCCAAACAAAATATTGAATATCATTTATAGCTTGACTTTCTCAGTTTCATATCCATAGTGGACTATGGATTTGTTTTATCTTTTCTCTTATTGATGTGAAGGATCATGTTGATTGATTTGTGAGTATCAAACCACCCTTGTATCCCAGGATTAAATCCCACTTGATCTTGGTGAATGATTTTTTTTAATGTATTGTTAGATTTGGTTTACTAATACTCTCTTAAGCATTTTTGCATCTGTGTTCATCAGAAATGTTGGTCTGGATTTCTCTTTTTCTTGTAGTGTCTGCATCTGGTTGGAATGAGCATAATGTTGGCTTCATATGATGAATTTGGAAGTTTTCCTTCCTCTTCTATTTTTTAGAGTAGTTTGAGAATAGGTATTAACTCTTCTTTAAATATTTGATACAATTACCCTGTGAACTTTCTGGTCCTAGACTTTTTTCATTGGGAGGTTTTTTATTACTGTGTCAATATCATTGCAGGCAATTAGTTTGTTTAAATTTTCTATTTCTTCCTGATTCAGGTTTGGGTGGTTATATGCTTCTAGGAATTTATGCTTTTCTTCTAGGTTTTCCAATTTGTTAGCATATAATTTTCCATAATAGTCTCCTATAATCCTTTGTATTTCTAATTTTGTTTACTTGAGTCCTCTCTCTCTCTCTCTGTTGCTTTATTTTTTTTTAACTTTTTTGATGAATCTGGCTAAAAGTTTATTGATTTTGTTGATCTTTTCAAGAACCAGTTCCTGGTTTCATTTGTCGTCTCTATTTTTTCTAGTTTCTATTTTGTTTATTTCTGCTCCACTCTATTATTTCTTCTACTTTGTTATTTCTTCTTCTTGTTTGGGTATTGTTTTCTTTTTTTGTTTTTGTTTTTCTTTTTCTAGTTCCTTTAGGTATAAGGTTAGGTTGTTTATTAGAGATTTTTCTTGCTTCTTGAGGAAGGCCTGTATTGCTATGAACTTCCCTCTTAGAACCACTTTTGCTGTGTCCCAAAGGTTTTGGATGGTTGTATTTTCATTTTCATTTGTTTCCATGTATTGTTATTTTTAATTTATTCTTTGATTTTGTGGTTGGCCCACTCATTGTTTAGTACCATGTTATTTAACCTCCATATATTTGTGTTCTATTCAGATTTTTTTTCTTATGGTTGATTTCTAGTTTTATAGCATCATGGTCAGAAAAGATGCATGAGGGGTACCTGGGTGGCTCAGTCATTAAGTGTCTGCCTTCAGCTCAGTCATGATCCCAAGGTCCTGGGATCGACCCCCTCATCGGGCTCCCTGCTCAGGGGGAAGCCAGCTACTCCCTCTCTCACTCCACCTGCTTGTGTTCCTGTTCTCGCTATTTCTCTCTCTGTGTCAAATAAATAAATAAAATATTTTAAAAAAAGATGCATGATATGACTTCAGTATTTTCTGGTTTGTTGAGATTATTTTGTGACCTAATGTGTGATCTATTCTGGAGAATGTTTCATGTACACTTGAAAAGAGTGTGTATTCTGATGTTTTAGGATGGAATATTCTAAATATATCTGTTAAACACATCTGGTCCAATGTGTCATTCAAAACCATTGTTTCCTTGTTGATTTTGTGTTCGGAAGATCTCTTCATTGAGTAAGCAGGGTGTTAAAGTCCCCTACTATTATTGTATTACTGTCAATTACTTCTTTGTATTTGTTATTAGCTGCTTTATATATTTGGGAGTTCCTATGTTGAATGCATAAATATTTACAATTGTATCTTCTTTTTAGATTGTTCCATTTATGATTATGTAGTTTACGTCTTTGTCTTTTGTTACAATCCATGTTAGAGTTTATTTTACCTATATAAGATTGCTACCCTGGCTTTTTTTCACCTCTATTTGCATGATAAATGCTTTTCAATTACTTCAATTTTAATCTTCATGTGTCTTTATGTCTGAAATGAGTCTCTTGTAGGCAGCATATAGATGGGTCTTCCTTTTCATCCATTCACTCACCCTATGTCTTTTGATTGGAGCATTTAGTCCATTTACATTCAAAGTAATTATTGATAGGTATTTACTTATTTCCATTTTTTACTTGTTTTATGGTTGTTTTTGTGGTTCTTCTCTGTTCCTTTCTTCTCTTGCTCTCTTCTATCATGGTTTGTTGGCTTTCTTTAATAATATCTTTAGATTCCTTTCTCTTTATCGTTTACATGTCAAACCATTTTTTTTATTTGTGGTTACCATTTTAGGTTATATATCACATCTTATGCATATAACAGTTTATAATAAGTTGATTGTCATTTAAGTTTGAACTCATTCTAAAAGCCCTAAATTTATAACCTCCTCCACACATACACATGTTTTAGGTATATGGCATCATAATTTACATCCTTTTATTTTGTGCATCCTTTTTCTGATTTTTATATACTTAATTTTACTGCTTTTGTGCTTCCTATTTTCCTTACTCCTGCTTATGATTTTCCTTTCCACTCAATGAGTCCCCTTAACATTCCTTGTAAGGCCAGTTTACTAGTGATGAATTCCTTCAAGTTTGTTTGTCTGGATAACTCTTAATCTCTCCTATTCTGAATGATAGCCTAGCTAGATAGAATATTCCTAGTTGCAGGTTTTTTCCTTTCAGCATTTCAAATATGTTATGTCACTCTCTTCTGGCCTACAAAGTTTCTGCTAAAAAATCAACCAATAGCCTTAAGGGTTTCCCCTGTATGTAACTATTTTCTTTTCTCTTGCTTCTTTTAAAATTTTCTCTTTATCACTACTTTTTGCCATTTTAATTATTATGTGTCTTGGTGTGGACATTCTTGGCTTGCTTTTCTTGGGGGTTCTCTGTCTCCTGGATCTGGATTTCTGTTTCCTTCTCCAGATTAGGGAAGTTTTCAGCAATTACCTCTTGAAAGAAATTTTCTGCCCCCTTTTCTCTCTCTGTTCTGTGATTTCTATAATGCAAATATTATTACACTTGATTGTGTCACTGAGTTTCCTTAATCTATTCTCAGTTTTTATTAGTCTTTTTACTTTCTCATGTTCAGCTTGATTGCTTTCCATTACTCTGTCCTCCAGGTCAGTGGTCCATTCTTCTGCTTCCTCTAGTTTACTCTTTATTCCTTCTAGCATATTTTTGATTTCAGTTATTGAGTTCTTCATCTCTAATTGGTTCTCTTTTATGTTTTCTATCTCTTTGTTCAGAGTCTTGGTGAGGTCTTCCCTCCTTTCTCAAGTCCAGTGAGTATTTTTATGACCATTACTTTTGATTCTCTATCAGGCATATTACTTACCTCCATTTTGTTTTAGTCTCTTGCTGTGATTTGTTTGTCCAGTTCTTTCATTTGGGACATACCCTTTGTCTCTTATTTTGTCTAACTCTCTGTGTCTGTTTGTATTAGGCAAGTAAGCTACATCTACTGCTCTTAAAAGTAGTGGCTTTTTTTAAAAGAAGATTTTATTTATTTATTTGAGAGAGAGAGAATGCAAGAGAGAGAGCATGAGAGGGGGGAGGGTCAGAGGGAGAAGCAGACTCCCCGCTGAGCAGGGAGCCTGATGCAGGACTTGATCCTGGGACTCCAGGATCATAACCTGAGCCGAAGGCAGTCGCTTAGCCAACTGAGCCACCCAGGCACCCCAAAGTAGTGGCTTTTTGAAGAGGTCCTGTAGTGCTCTGCAGTGCTGTGTCCCCTGTTCACCAAAACCTGGTGCTTCAGGTCTGTCTCCTATGATTGTTGTGTGCACCCACTTTTGTGGCTGAGCCATGTTTTCTTTCAGTCCAGTTATCTGCAATGGCTCTCTTTGTTGTGGCCAGGGTTTGGTCCCTGTGTTGTTAGTGGGCCAGTCTGGGACTTCCTTGAGCTTGAGTTGGATGAGACCAGGCTTTGCCAGAGCTACAGTAACACTGAACAGCAGAGTGCTCTCCCTGTGTTTCTCTTGAGAAGCTTTTATTGGTTGGTTGGGCCTGCAGTCAGACCAGATGTCTGCATCAACCTTCTGCTTGGGCTACTGTTGAACTGGTATGTGTGGTTTCCTTCCTCTTTCCTTGGGACAGAAGTCACTTTGGGGTAGTGCTGATCCCTGTTTGGGGCTGCTTGCACACTGCTACACGTGTGGTGCTTCTTTGATGGATTCCTGAGGGGTTAGTTCCACAGGATAACATGAGGGTGGGTCATACACTGTTAGCAAGGTTTGCACAGGTCTGCTGTGGAAGTAGACATTTTTCAAATTGCTGCTTCAATGTTATGTCTCAGCAGGACTATTTGTTATGCTCTCTAAGGATGGACACTCAGTTTTTTTGTCATTCTCTGGCTTTCACAGAGCTGAGACAGCTGATTTTTAAAGTTCCAGTTGTTAAGCACTACTGATTGTAAGAACTGGAGAAATTAAGCCCCTCTGATTTTCAGTCTAGTGTTATCGGGATTCAGCCTTCCAGTGTTGGTCCTTTGTTCTTGGGGTACCTGTTGTGGGATCTTCTCCTCACCCTACTCTATACTCATGGTGTCCTTCCCTCCCTTGTACAGTCCCATGGGTCAGTTTGGCTCCAAACCATATCTCCTACCTTCCTACCCTCTTCAGTGTGGCCTCTTCTCTACATTTAGCTGTGGAGAATCTTTTCTGCCAGTCTTTGTTGTTTTCTGGGTTATTTACACTGATGTGGGTATTATCTGGTATATCTATGGGACAAGGTGAGCCTAGAATCTTCCTACTCTGCCATCTCTCCCAGAAATCCAATGGTTTTCCCATGTATTTTAAAATAACCAGTAATCTATACTTTTATATAATCTTTCTTTGGTATAAAAAAAGCAATAAATAATAAGTTCTCTTAGATATTAGGTGTATTATTAGCATTATCATTACTATTAATATTATTGCTTTGGTTATTATATGGTGAATTAGGGTATTTACATGAGAATAATGATTTCAGGGAATTTGGATTAATGATCAGGTAAACTGCTGGTTGGAAAGAAAAAAGATGACTAACTATCAAGTGTGTGATTTCCTATGTTTGATAACATACATATACTGGTAATAGGGGTGGTTTTCCTATACCATTTTAACATTGCCCTTTAGCTTTTTATTTTTCTAAAATTATTTCTTGTTCAAGAATT
This sequence comes from Callorhinus ursinus, assembly GCF_003265705.2. Taxonomy (NCBI): domain Eukaryota; kingdom Metazoa; phylum Chordata; class Mammalia; order Carnivora; family Otariidae; genus Callorhinus; species Callorhinus ursinus. The sequence continues at coordinate 40,137,980 of NW_027397064.1, read as the reverse complement.
CCTTTGAAGTCATATTATTCTTTTTTCTGTATAAAGAGTTATGTGAGTTGAGGAAATACATACTGTACACCTCTTCTTTGTTCAAACCTCTAGGCATGACCTTAGGTTCTCCACACCTCGACAGGAACAATTCCTGTGAGCTCCAGTTTCTGTTCAATTATATGGCATCTCTATACTGATTTCCTGTCTATTCTGATACTCTGTAAACTGAATATTGTTTCTTTCAAGTATATTTCCACTATCACTGTCACCAAATTAACATTCCCATCACTTCCTAACGAGTTCACTATAATTTTGCTGAGATAAATCCCCTTTAGTGCTTCCTGAAAAAAAAATCTGTCATTTCAATCTATACTTTTATTCATATATATTTTGTCAATATAATTGTGATGATGATGATAATGCTGATTGGAATATCTAGTTCTGGGACATCTTGATGGCACAGTCGGTTAAGCATCTGACTCTTGGTTTCAGCTCAGGTCATGATTTCAGGGTCATAAGATCAAGCCCCACATTGGGCTCCACACTCAGTCACAGTCTGCTTGAGATTCTCTCTCCCTCTACCCCTCCCCGCATGCTCTCTCTCTCAAATAAGTATATAAAATAAAATAAAGGGATATCTAGTTCTTATTTAATGCTTGGTTCTAAGCACCTTATACATATTAACTCATTTTTATTTGTAATAAGACAATAAAGCAAGTGTTATTATCATCCTTATTTTATAGAAAGGGAAACTGAGTCACAGAATACCTAAAAGACTTGTCCATGGTAAAGGAGCAGCAAAGTTAGAAAAAAAATAACATCCAAATTCATTTATTAAAAGTCTATGGTTATATAATTTCCAAAAGACTGACTATGACCTAGATTACCGTTTTCATGACATGGACTTATTTCTACTCTGTATAGTAAATATTTTGTAGCATCCCTTTTATTATCTTGAAGTATTACTTATGCATAGTATAAACTATCTATCTATATGATTTAAATAAAATTGATATATTTTAAAGTAAAGAAAACTAAAAGGATATTAATTTACAATAAAATTATATATTTTAAGTTTTAAATGCATGGGCCCAAGTATACTAAAATATTTAAATAAGTAAATCTGATTCTTTGCCTATACATAGAATCACCATAAATAAGTCAGGTATATTGTATTGCAGGTTTGTACTGATATACAGGTGTGTTCTATTGATTACATGATTCCCCAAAATGATGAGTAACTCTTGGTAAAATTCTAAACAAAATAAAGTGCAAATCTTCTAGTGATTTACACAACAATTACATTGATGGAAAATTTAGCATATACTGTACAAAAAAGCCCTTCTTGTTTACATCAAATGTTTAGGTAGGTTCTATGCCTGGATAATTATATACATTTATTTTCACTTTGTAAATCCCTGGTTGAATATTTTAAAATATATTAGATATAAGATAACTCTTCTTTGGATGGCAGTGACCAGTGGATTTTAGGAAATACAGTATTCTTGGCTCCAGTCCATAAAATGTGAACTGCAATCCCCCTTATTACTCCCAGAAATTTTCAATACACCAGGTCTAGAGCATCTACTAAGAACATATGAATGTAATTTCTGATAATACAATGATTTGATACTATTTAACTTTTATAAGACAAATCTCATGGTTTTTTTTCCTCTCTGAATTTAGAAAAAAAATATTAATAAAGCACATACACTATTAGGTTAAAAGTGCATCCCTCTTATATAATCCTGGGTTATTAAAAAATGAATTCCTTTTTATTTTTTTAAAAGCAGAACACTTACTGAAGGGAGAAGTAGTGGTCAAGAATTTATTGTGCATTTATTTGAAGCCAGGCTTCCAAATGTTAAAGTTGAACACTATTGATCTGAAGTGCTTTTTAATCTTTTAAGTCCCTGTCTTCACCTTTGCCTATAAAGTAAAAGATAGCAAGAAGAAATGTATTAGTTTGCTCTGAGTTTGGAAGCAATATGATAATAATAATAATAATAATAATAGTAATAATAATAAATAACAATTAGCACCACAATTCCTTTTATGGGAGAAATTTTGTCTTTGTTTAAGAAAGTAACTTATACCACTTTGTATAAGAAGGATTTAGCAAAAGACAATGGGAGAGAAAATGTTGTACATAGTAATTGCCCAGGAATTCAGTGGACAGGTATGAACAGGAAGGGTAAGGTGAGTGCAGTGGGGAGGGAAAGGTAGAGAAGGGGTTGGAGCTGAGATCTATTGGGCATTCACTGAGTAACTCCTGGTGGTCAGGAGTCTGAATAAATGTTAAAATCAAGGCAAAGGCTGGATGGTAAAACCCCATATTTGGCCACATATCATAGTGCACAAATAAGTACCTTATATAGATAAATATAGAAGGATACTAAACAAAAACAAAAACTAAGGACACAAAGAACCTGAATAAATGAGTAGAATGGAAAGGATGAAATATAGGCTACGAGCAAGAAAAAGAAATGTTTAAAATGTGACTGTGAGAAACTAGCATCCCTGGAAATAAGAAAAAGTATATATATATATATATATATATATATGTATATATATAAAGTATACATATATATATATTTCCTATATATATATATGTGTGTGTATATATATATATATATATATATATATAGGAAAATTTTGCTTTCTCACAGAAATTGAGAAAAAGGATCAACCTAATTATATTTAAATTTCAGAGGACTAGGTGACTTCAGTGATATATATCTGCATTTCAGGATTAAATTTATAACTTTATATTCATTTTATACTTTAGTAATGACAGGCCTTAAAGACAATGAAAAATGAGATCTGTGGATGTTTTACCTGATTTTATGCTATCCTTAGGCCTTATCAAATAAAATTGATATTTATATTTATTTTTAACATGCATGTGTGTGTATACATATATAATTTATTTATTTACACATATATTTTTGTAGTAATATATATAGAAATCATGATTCTATATTTTGGGTTTATAAAATAATATCATTAGTAATTTGACTCATTTGTATGTCTCTAATTCATAATTCATAATGGGAAGACTAACAGGGCTTCAACATAGTAGTGTGAAGAATGCCAGTACAATAGCCAGTGACAGGGTGTCACAGTTTGAGCATATGGTTCCTGTGGTGTTCACATCAGTAAAAGTAGAAAGTATCCTGTTGTGCCCTAGTGAACTTAACTGAATAAACATCACAGCAATTCAATACCAGTCTGATAAAGAAAAACAATTTATCCTTAGTCTGCAGTAAAGTAAAATTATACTTCTATGCCTCTACATTAACACTTCCTTAGTTGGGTGATTTTAAGACTATTTTTGGTACACAGTCACAAAATAAACCTTAAGTTGTATTTGCCTCGTTCTTTTTTAAATGAAATAGTAATAGACACATTCTTGACAGCAAAAGGTAATAACTTTATAAAGTATATACTAATTGTATCATTATGTTTAAATCTAAACATTTTTAATATTTCTTTTGCATTTTGAGAATTAGTTAAAATGAAGTACATTAAAATAATTTTCTTCATATTTTTCAGACATTTATATGAAATATTAAATAAAAACGATATTCTTCTTCTCCATATAGTTTCTTTTGTCAGCATAATGAGTCGTATTCCATTTCTTAATTCCCATATACAGTTGTATGGATTTCTGGACTCAGTTTGAGTGGTTCTCAGTCTTTTTCCCAGCACACTCAAAGGATATACTACATTCTCCTCTAGCACAGTGGTTACACTGATAGTGATACTGGGTCTGGAGAGTGCGTTTAAGGAACTGATTCTCTGGCTTGTGGGAGGTGGAGGTTTGAGTCTTGGCTTTGAAACTATTTTCTCACCCCCAGCAATGCATGCTTTCTGTTACTGGAAAAAGAGTCACCTATTTTAAATATTTGATTAATTTATTAGTTGTATTATTGATTGACACAAGCTTTTCAAATTAGTGCTATCTTATAAATATTTTATAAATAGTGCTCTGGTGTTTGTGTTCTAGTATATTTGCAGCAAATGATTTACTACTGCATGGTACTATTTCCTTTTAAGAATTTTAACTTATGTCATCCTTATTCTAATTTTAAATGTACACAGTGAATGAAGCCAATACCCTCATACTGTGACTTCTCCATTTACTTTTTTTTTTAAGATTTTATTTATTCATCTAGAGAGAGAGAGAGAGAGACCATGAGCAGGGGGAGGAGCAGAGGGAGAGAGAATCCCAAGCAGACTCCCTGCCAAGGGTGGAGCACAATGAGGGGTTCCATCCCAGGACCCTGAGATCATGACCTGAGCAGAAATCAAGAGTTGGATGCTCAACTGACTGAGCCACCCTAGTCCCCCCTCCATTTACTTTTCTTCAACTTATTAGCAAACATTTCAGAAACCCAAGAAATTAAAAACAAACAAATTCGTATCACAAATAACCTCCTTGTAGATTCTGTGACTGTTACTATTTCATCATCTTTGCTTTACTTCAATTTGCAAACTTTGGTATTGCTGAACCATTTGAAAGTGAGATACTGATATTATGACAATTTGTCCTTAAATATCTTTAAATCCTGCTATTCATAATAGACACTGCCCCTACATAACCACACTAGTGGCACACCTAAGAAGATTAAATATTCTATAATATCACCTAAATTCTAATCTATGAGCAAAATTACCTCACTTCTTCCAATGATATATTTTCTATGTTACAACATTTTTGAACCAGGATTGAAAGGTATTTTTTTAAATAATGGTGAACTTACATGGTTGTATCACAATCATTCATGGTCCATAGATTACCTTACTGTTCACTCTTCATGTACATTTTATGGGTTTGGACAAATGTCTAATGACATAAATACACCATTATAATATACAGAATAGTTCTTCTGCCCTAAAAATCCTCTGTTCTCTGCCTATTCATCTCTCTGCAATCCCCAACCCCAGTCAACAACTGATCTTTTCATTGACTCCATAGTTTTGCCTTTCCCAGAATTTCATATAGGTGGAATCCTACAATATTTAGCTTTCAGATTGGCTTCTTTGACTTAGTAATATGCATTTAAGTGTTCTCCATGTCATTTCTGGGCCTGATAGCTTATTTCTTTTTAGTGCTGAATAATATTTCATTGTCTGGATGTGCCACAGTTTATCCATTCACTACTAAGGCACATCTTGATTGCTTCCAAGTTTTGCCAATTATGAGTAAAGATGCTATATAAATAGCGATATGAAAGTTTTTGTGTGGACATAATTTTTCACTACTTTGGGTATATACCATACAATTTTACCATATGGTAAGAGTATGTTTAGTTTTGTGAGAAACCACAAAACTATCTTCCAGAGGCTACTGTGGCTATATCAATTTGCTTTTCCACCAGCAGTGAATGAAAACTCCTATCTGTTGCTGCACATCCATGTCAGAATTTGGGGTTCTCAGTGTTCCTGAATTTTGACCATTCTAACAGATGTATGGTGGCATCTCGTTGTTTTAATTTGTATTTCCCTGTTGCTTTTTATGTGCTTATTTGCCATCTATACATCTTTTTGGCATGATGTCTGTTAAGGTATTTGGCCCATTTTTAAATTGGGTTATTTTCTTATTGTTGAATTTTAAGCATTCTTTGTATATTTTGGGTAACAATCTTTTATCAGATATGTTTTTGCAAATATTTTCTCGCAGGCTGTGGCTTGTCTTTTCATTTTCTTGATATTGTCTTTCATAGAGCAGAAGTTTTTAATTTTAATGAAGTCCAGCTTAACATTACATCAGTTATTTCTTTCATGGATCATATATTTGCTGCTGTAGATACAAAAGCATCACAATATACAAGGTCATCTAGGTTTTCCCCTATGTTATCTTCTAGGAGTTTTATAGGCTTGCATTTTACATTTAGGTTTATGATCTATTTTCAGTTAACTTTTGTGCAGGGTGTAAAGTCTGTGTCTAGATCCTTTTTTTTTTTTAAAGATATTATTTGAGAGAGAAAGTGAGTGAGAGCAAGAGAGAGAGAGAGCATGAGAGGGAAGGGGTCAGAGAAAGAAGCAGGCTCCCTGCTGAGCAGGGAATCCTGATACGGGACTCGATCCCAGAATTCCGGGATCATGACCTGAGTCGAAGGCAGTCGCCTAACCAACAGAGCCACCCAGGTGTCCAGAATTCCTTTTCGTTTTTTGTATGTAAATGTTCAATTGTTCTAGCATCATTTGTCTAAGGTACTATCATTGCTCTATGTATTGTCTTCATTTTCTTTTCTTGCCTTGTGGCATTACAAAGGACTTCTAGTTGATGTTGAAAAGCAATGGTGACAGGAGATATCCTTGTCTTATACTTGATCTTAGTGGGAATGCTTTGAGTTTTTCACACTTAAGTATGAATGTTAGTTGTAGATAAGATAGACTTTATCAAGTTGAGAAAGTTCCTCTCTATTCCTAGTTTACTGAGAATTTTATCATGAATGAGTATTGGATTTTTGTCAAATTCCAAGGGATGCTGTAGATCTGAGGCCCATGCTTAAGGTTTTAGAAGTCCTGCATTTTCAGTTTCCCTCATTTCTGTTTCATTTGGTAAATATTGTTGTGCTAAAATCTCTATCTTTAGTATTTCTATACACTTATAATTATAAGTGTATAAACTTGACTGGATTTATGTTAAACATTTTGGCCAAAATATTTGATAGCTAGTTTTGTGTATTTCATATTGCAGCACATAAAGAGACACATATCATGTCGTTCCACTATTAATGATGCTAATTTTATCACTTGGTTAAGGTGGTGATTGTCAGCACTAAAGTGTTTTTATTTCCCCTTTTGCATTTAGCCTGTTACCTGTGGGTTGCTTCTTTAATATCATGTATATTTTGTTTCCCAACAGTCTTCCCTGTGTGTGTGGGCTTTTTGTTTTGTTTTGTTTTGGTGTTTCTTGTTGTTATTTTTTTTTTTAAGATTTTATTTATTTATTTGAGAGATAGAGAGTGCTAGAGAGACACCAAGCATGAGCAAGACAGGGATGGGGAGAGGGCAGAGGGAAAGGGAGAAGCAGGCTCCATGCTGAGCAGGGAGCCTGACAGGGGGCTCTGTCACAGGACCCCAGGAACATGACCTGAGCCAAAGGCAGACACTTAACTGACTGAGCCACCCAGATACCCCGTGTATGTGTTTTAATGTGAATACTTTTATTTTCATCATGGTTTCAGTTTCCACTAAAATACTGTTTATAAACAGCACCACCAATAATAATAATAATCAACCTACTACATTGTAAACCTGCATAAATTTACTGATAGTAGGTTTAAGAACTAATAATTCATTCAAGGCTTTAGAGCTTCATTTAGCTAAAAAAAAAGAAGATGAAGAAGAAGAAAAAAGAAAAAAATTGCAAATACCCAAACTTTGTCATTCTCAAGTAATACTTAAAACAGCTGTTAAAAACAAATACAATGTTGTTTTGATTATACTTCCTCCTATGAAAAAGAGCAAAAAAATGCAGGCACAACTATTTAGGGGAATTAACATAATGGCCTTACAGAAACTGTCATTTTTTTCCCCTCCTCAATTTCAAGAAGGAGAATGGATGCTGATGCCTAGGTATACAGCAGGGATAGGAACTGAATTGCTGTCCCTCAGATGAGCACTTCCTTGACTCAGGGACTGTTTTTTTTTTTTTTTTTTGTTTCTTTTTTTTTTTATTATTATGTAATGCTAATCACCATACATTACATCATTAGTTTTTGATGTAGTGTTCCATGATTCATTGTTTGTGTATAACACCCAGTGCTCCATGCAGAATGTGCCCTCTTTAATACCCATCACCAGGCTAACCCATCCCCCCACCCCCTTCCCCTCTAGAACCCTCAGTTTGTTTCTCAGAGTCCATAGTCTCTCATGGTTCATCTCCCCCTCGGATTCCCCCCTTTCATTTTTCCCTTCCTGCTATCTCCTTTTTTTTTTTTAACATATAATGTATTATTTGTTTCAGAGGTACAGGTTTGTGATTCAGCAGTCTTACATAATTCACAGCGCTCACCATAGCACATACTCCCCCAGTGTCTGTCACCCAGCCACCCCATCCCTCCCACCCCCCACCACTCCAGCAACCATCAGTTTGTTTCCTGAGATTAAGAATTCCTCATATCAGTGAGATCATATGATACATGTCTTTCTCTGATTGACTTATTTCACTCAGCATAATACCCTCCAGTTCCATCCACATTGTTGTAAATGGCAAGATTTCATTCCTTTTGATGACTGCATACTATTCCATTGTATATATATACCACATCTTATTTATCCATTCATCTGTCGATCAGATAAAGGGCTAGTATCCAAAATCTATAAAGAACTTATCAAACTCAACACCCAAAGAACAAATGATCCAATCCAGAAATGGACAGAAGACATGAACAGACATTTTTCCAAAGAAGACATCCAAATGGCCAACAGACACATGAAAAAGTGCTCAACATCGCTCGGCATCAGGGAAATCCAAATCAAAACCTCAATGAGATACCACCTCACATCAGTCAGAATGGCTAAAATTAACAAGTCAGGGAACGACAGATGTTGGCGGGGATGCGGAGAAAGGGGAACCCTCCTACACTGTTGGTGGGAATGCAAGCTGGTGCAGCCACTCTGGAAAACAGTATGGAGGTTCCTCAAAAAGTTGTAAATAGAGCTACCCTATGACCCAGCAATTGCACTACTGGATATTTACCCCAAAGATACAAATGTAGGGATCCAAAGGGCTACGTGCACCCCAATGTTTATAGCAGCAATGTCCACAATAGCCAAACTGTGGAAAGAGCCAAGATGACCATTGACATGAAGGGACTGTGCTTTTGAATTTAAAACCACTCTTAGAGAAGGACTGCTTAAACCATCAGCTGTCATTTGACTTGGTTGAATTGTGCATGAAATAGTGAGCGGAACACAGGGCAGGCATAGAGCTTCTGTATTGGTTCCAGGCCAAGTGAAAGAACGTGGCCTGTGAGGACCAAGCCTGAATGTGGTTTGGAAACTCAGGGCTTGGGGAAAGCCACTGAGGGTCTGGACAAGGACCAGCAGGCAGTGTACACCACTGTGGCCCTGCAAAAAAATCCATACTTTTTTAAAATTGTTATTGTTAAACCAAAAACCCCAGCACCATCTTGCTAGTTTAGCACAGAAATGTGCCTCCTTTGCTCTGTGGGATCCAGGAAAGGGTGGCCGAGGTCACTTTGCCTGCTATCCACCCGAAGGTTCAACCTTGCTGTGGTCCACTGGGGAGTTTCTGCCTATTCATCCCAGACTTGTGGAAAGACCTGTGCTCCTGGAACTTGAACACCTTCTGGATGGGTAGCTTCATCAGGCACCCTAAAGATCTGGGTGGCCTAATCTGGCATCACACTGTGGGGTCATTTCAGTGGAGAAGATTACTTGGCCTTTTGATCCAGGAGTGAAGAAAGAGGCTATGGAAAGAAAAAGGGGCCCAAATGCAGTAGTGATAACCATCAAAATCTCTTCAAACAAATTGGAGTTGATTAGCCGCACTATCTGTATGCATCAGTGCACTGTTACCTTCCTTTGTGACCACTTTCCAAGGGACAACCTGATTTCCGTTTTGCCATTGTAGGTGTTGAAAAAAAAGTTTACTTTTTTTGAAGAATCTTGAAATCCAGGAACTGTCTTATCTCAAAGCGTCATTCTATGTCATCTTTATGCTCTCCAATAGAGATCTAACTTCTCGATTTGAGTATTTTTGTCCATGAAATGGTTCTGAATTCCTTTGCCTTTATCAGCTAAGTCTATCTCCATAAATTCAATGGCCTCCTTGAGCTGTCTTTCAAATTTTAAAAGCCAATCAAGCCTCCACCCAGGACTCTCAAGTCTGATTTCACTAATAGCTGGTTCATATTTGAGCTCCAAGGTTTCAGTTTCCCTCTCTTGGACTACATTATCAGTTTCTTTCTCTAAATCAGCTCTTCCATTTCTTCAAGCTGATTTTGGTTTTCACACCATGATTTCTCCCTACTGCCAGAGAGTGTGGGTTCAAGACATTTATAGCATTGTTTTCATGACAAGACCTGTACCTTCCAGACCACCTTGCGATGGGCTGCAATCAACATTGTAGAAGCCAGTTAGTTCTTCAAGGCTCCTCTTGAAGAAGGACATAACTAGAATGGATGGTAATAGGTGGCAGTCAATTCTTATAAAGCATGGCAGAGGTCATTTTCTTGTGAGAATAGCACACTATTACCAAAACTGTATTCTGTGGCTACATTAATCTACCCATGGGACTCTTACTGGGTTAGGTGAAAAAAAAAAAAAAAAGAGTATTTCCTGCTTCTCACAGAACCCACATGGCTTTAGAAGCTGCCTTTCCTCCTGGAGGAGCTAAAGTCATACTACCTGTGTTTCTAGATACATATCCCGTCTTGTAAATCTTTTTTTTTCCCCTAACCTTTCAATTTATTTTATTTTAAGCTTAGTGGATGCTTTCTTTACTAGGCATTCTAGATGTTGGTTTATTTCACCTCCAGGACAAAACTGACCTGGGCAGTTTGCAGCATGAGGGCCTCTTCATGGGAGGCCTTGCAGGATAGGCCTTGTAACGGAGCAGAAGTTGCTAAAGTTGCTGATGTTAAATGGCCCTTACTGATCGTCCATAGCTGTTGACCTCTCTGCACTTATTTTCAGAGAAGATTCATGGACTGGAGAAGATCATGCTAGAAAAACAAAGGAAATTCAACCCCAGGAAATCTGATGTTGCATTTTCTGCTCTGGTGTCATCTCTCCTTGCCATTGCTGCTACTATTGTCCAAGAGGAAGAGATATGGTTGCATTGATAATGAGATACAACACTGCGCCTAGGAGAGGGCTTTAGAGCAGGGGTGGGGTGCTACTATTGCACTTAGACCCTGAGGAGCCACTGCTGCCCAATGGCTCTGGCTCACACTGAACTGATTGTCCAGGCCTTACAGGCTAAATATATAAAGCCTACACCTAATGGTTTTAACATCTATGGATGACTTTTATTGAATCAGTTATTAAATTTGGAATTGCAAAATGATAGTTTTTTTTTTTTTAGTAGATGGCATTTTTCCAGAAAGAAGGAATTTCCTATTTCATACTTCTCCCTTTTGTTTAGTAGGTATTACTATGAACTCTCTCTCTCTCTTTTTTTTTAATGCTAATTGTTACCTATTTGGCCTTTGGGAGCCCATTCAATCTGGCTTTTGTTTCCTTTTGACATAACTTCTTTTTTTAGGCGGGGTGGGCACAGGGTGGGGGTGCTCTCTTTCTGGAATTGCTATATCTAACACTTGTATTTCACCTGCCCCAGATCTATTATCAGCCATATTCCCAAAAATCCCTCGTTCCTTTTAGTGGGAAATAGTATCTAGAAAACAAGACATGATCACAAGGGAAGCTCATTCCTAGTAGGATATCATTACTCCTTGTTGTTTTAGTGGATCACTTATTCACTTTGAAAGCAAATCTTATTTGCTTCATATGAGTCATGTTTTGTTTGGCTAGATTACAAGTCCAGATAAAATCTTTTGTAAAAGGGCATATAAGCAGCCAGGCTATAGTAATGGTAGGAACCAAAAAAGAGTATGGCAGAAAGATTTTGGAAATGTCTGTACCTTGCTTTGGCACATGGATAAATGTGGTCAGATATAGAACTCAGGCACCACATCTTTTTTTTTCTAATTCAGCCGATGTTTGTTCCGTGTCTTCTGTTTCTGTATTTAATGAGTATGAGGTTAGCCCTTTCCCTGTGATTGGATGGTTGTAAGTGATTATAAAAAAATCCTCTCCACATAACACAATTCTCTGAAATTAAATGATTTCATGTGAGATTTTTTAAATTAAATATCATTTCTATAATAGTATGATTATACCTTCTTTGATTAGCCTATCTAGCAACTTGGAGAAACATTTATAATTTCATATTAGCACTTGAGCTAGAGAGCTACATTTTAAAGTTGGGGTAGAAAGGAACATGCTATCCTGGGCAGGCTTCGTCTGAGTGTTTCTCTGTAATTGTATTCTCAGTTTGTTTAAGTATTCATCCCTGTGATCACCTCTGAGAGGTACCTCTTATGTTTCCTCCTGCTACCCTCATGCGGACCAGCTACATTTTTTATAAGTTGGGTAAGGGTGACTCTCTGAAGTATATCGACATTTTAATTGTGTATTCCACTGTGTGTTTTTATCTCACTATTTTTATTGTTTCATTGCTGGAAAATTGACTTCCTTTCAGAACTCATCCTCTGTAGGTTAGAGAGTTGTGATCCACAGGCAGGGGAGAGGAAAAGGGGACAAAATTTAGCCAAGTATTTTCTTTAATTATTTCTCTCAGTGTCTTCTTTGCTGTTGTGATGTAAGAAAGGACCCAAAGTGGTAAAGAGTTTTCAACCTGGTCCCTGCCAAGCTGAGGGATATTTTACAAGCCTCCTTGAGACTTCTCTCCACATTTACCCCCAATACTACACTATAACATTTGTAGCAAGATGTGTGCATGCTACTGGTTGATTCTTTCAGTTTTTTTCTAAATTATATTTTCATCTGGACAATATTGTTTGAACTTTGTGTTATTAGTTTGAGTCATTTCCTAGTTTGGGAATAGGACTTTTATTTTGTGGGGGATTTATTTCAGAGGGTATCATGAGGGAAGCACAGGTTTTAAATGTGTACTTGGGAAGCCACTATCTTTAAGGGCAAAGTAACTTAAAAACTGATGATTTTTCATCTCTACAAACCAGTATTCATTTCAAAAGTAAGGGTAAATACTTTCTGATTTTCTCATTCAATATTAAAAAATTTTAAATCCAAGAGAAGTTGGGATACAAAAGAAAGATTTGCTTAGCTTTATTTTTTTTCCATCACCAATTTAAAGTCACAGTGCAGTTATCACCTTAGAAATTCTATTTATGTGTGGAGGAATCTAGTCAAGTACAAGAGATTCCAAGTTTATTTTCTGGAAAAAAAAGACTTTGAACATCAAATGTAAGCAAATCTAAATTTATTTTATATAAGTCACATGAGTCAGACCTAAGCAAATGACATACATATTTTTTTCACACTGTGGAATAATATTCTCAATCTAGAAGTTGGAGACTGAGGCACTTCTTTTGAAAAATATCAGGCCAGATTGAACGATACGTTATGGTCAGTTCTGATCTAGAACTTTATGTAACTGGAATCATACAGTTTGTACTCTTTTGTGCCTGGCTTCTTTGATTCAGCATAATGATTTTAGATTTGTATTTTGTTGTATTATTCCTTTTTATTGCTGAGTGGAATTCCAATGTATGAGTTGCCACAATTTATGCAATCTCTTATTGATGGACATCTAGGATATTCCAGCTCTTTGCTATCATGAATAACACAGCTATGAACAATCTTATCTATGTCTTCCTTTATCTTGACTAAATTATTAAAAATAATATTGCCAGGTCACTAGGTAGATATTTGTTTATTTTTATAAGAAACTGCCTTTCTAAAATGGCTATGCAAACATTCCTGCAAAGAATTTATGAGAACTCTAACTTACCCACATCTCTCTATATCTGCTATTGTCAGTTTGTTTTATCTGTTTGTTTTTAGCTATTCCGGTGGGTGTAGTGATAATTATGTTTTAATTATACTTCTCAACTTATGGTTGAATATCAAATCAGAAATCAAGCCTAATGTAGTTCGTAATCATTATACTTTAACTATATCTGTAATAAAATTTAATCTGTATTTCTTAAAATATAACTTCTAGGGCACCTGGGTGGCTCAGTTGGTTAAGCGACTGCCTTTGGCTCAGGTCATGATCCCGGGGTCCAGGGATCGAGTCCCACATCGGGCTCCCTGCTCAGCAGGGAGTTTGCTTGTCCCTCTGACCCTCTTCCCTCTGATGCTATCTCTCATTCTCTCTCTCAAATAAATAAATAAAATCTTTAAAAAATATATATATATAACTTCTAAAAATAGGTAAAACATCATGACCTATATATAAATATGAGATAAACATGTCAAATATTTTGTTGATTAATGAACCAGTAAGATGTTACAACTTGTTCAAAGGAAAATTTAAAAACCAGGACATATATAGACCAGAAATTTATAGATAGATGCAAAACAAGATTTTTCCATGGGTGGGGTAGGGGGGATCAAGTGTTTATTAGACAACATATATTTCTATAACTATAAACAAGAATTATTTGTATTGCCTTAAGTAATCTACAGGGTTGTAAGTAACTTGAAAAAAATGATACAAAGGCAAAACTACATAGAATCAGATAACCTTAAAGTTTGTGCTCTAAACTATGCATAATTTTCCTTTGAAGATAGTAATTTTTTACTCTATTTCAGAACCATTCACAATTTTCCTTTACATCCTATACTTGGTATTAAAATAATCACTGACAATTTTTTTAAAATAGCAAAAGGAATTTCAGGTGTTTACATTAAAGTAAAATAATACTGTAATATCTATACATACATATATATTGCTTTTCATAGAATATTTTTCTTATTCTGTAGTAATTAGTCATAGAAATGCTTAAACCTCCTTTTTTTGAATTTGAAATAAAAATTTATAGTAATAAAAAATAAAATAGTATTTGCAATTCCAAGAAATAAAAATGCTTAATGATCAATTCTGTGGGTGTGTATGTGTGTATTACATCAGAAGGTATACCCATTATCCTTTCTCATATGAGATCATCCTAAACCTTGTTAAAGTTAGGCACTAAATTAGATACTACATCAATGTTATTTTTTCTGATATTTTGGGACTAAGAAATGTGCTTACTTATTAAAAAATTATGTATTGTGTATACCGGGAGACACACATATTCCCTTAACAGAATTAGGATGACTGTTGAAATTTTAGCAACATGTAATGACTATAATTTTATCTATTTAGAAAAGTGATTACATCCACAGGAAGTATTCATCTAACCTTTTCCATGGACAGTTACAGAAAGTTTCTTTAATGGCAAGTAACTCAGCTGTTATATACTGACTAGATCAGGTTTAAGTTGGAAGGTGTTTTGTTTTGTTTTGTTTTATTTTGTTTTGTTTTCTAAACACAGCGTGGTCCCTTTAGAGCCTAAGGTGTTTTGTTTTGTTTTGTTTTGTTTTCTAAACTCAACGTGGTCCCTTTAGGTCCTATTCTATCCTGAGTTATCTGTATGGACTTGCCCTCCAAATTAGCATGAGTGAAGTAAATCTTCTAAAATGTACCAACTGTACAGAGAAAGGGAGGAATTAACTAATGAATATATTAAGCAAATAAGGATCAGAATGGAGGGGAAGGGGATAGGATATTCAGTTAGATGATTGTTTTTTTGTTTTACCCCTAATAAATTCATCAATTTAATCTCTTACTGCTGGTTGCAATATTGGGTTGACAACCTATAATTTGTTCAATCATTCAGTATAATTTCATTGTGATTTTGCTAAATGCTAGCCACTGTTCTAGGTATTTGGGATACAGAATATAGTCTTACTGAAAACAGCCTGTCAGAGGAGATGGACAAGTTAAATTTTTTTGATAAGTTGCAATATGTGTTAAGATAGAAATTATTTTCTCAGATAGTGGTGTCAGTTTTAAATGAAGTATAGAAAATGTGCTAATTTCTCTTTGAAAAGCAGGTGGTTTAACTTTGAAAGAAAATCCTAATTTTAAATTGAATTATTTAAATTTATTTAATCTAGTTAAATGCCTTATTGGGTATACTAAAAAAGATTGATTTGTATTCAACACTTTTGAAATGAAAATTGGAAAGTATTTTGAGAAAATTGTGGATACAGATTCAACTATAAGAAGAGAGACCTTGTATACCCTAACTCAGTTCCCCCAGTGATAACATCTTGCAAAGCTGTAGTACAATAACATTACAACCAGAATGTTGACATTAATATAGTCTAGATACTGAAAAACCCATCATCACAAGGGTACTTCTTGTTGTCCTTTAAAAGCCACACCAATTTCCTCCTCAATTCTTATCCCTGACCTCTGGCAACCACTAATACGTTCTCTATTTCTATTAAGTGTGTCATTTCAAAATGTTATATCACTGCAATCATGTAGCATGTGAACATTTAGGATTCTCTTTTTTCGGTCTGCATTGTTCCCTGGAACTTTATCCAGTTTGTTTGTGTTTATCAGTAATGAACTCATTTTTAGTGAATAGTATCACATCGTATGGATGTACTATAGTTTGTTTAATGATTCATCTTTTGAAGGGCATCTGTGTTATTTCTGATTTGGGCTATTATGAATAAAGCTTCTATGCATTCATACCTGCATTTGCATGAAAACATTTTTATCTCTTTGGAAAAAATGTGCAAGAGGGCATTTTGCTTTATTGTATGGTAGTTGCATGCTTAATTTTATAAGAAATTTTGAAATTGTTTCTAGAGTGTTTTATCATTTTGCATTTCTACCAGCAATGTATGTACGAGTGATTCAGTTTCTCTATATCCTCGTAGCATTTGGTGTTGTTCCTATATTTTTTATTTTAGCCATTTTGACAGGATTGAAATGATATCATGATTTTAATTTGTATTTTCCTAATAGCTATTGATGTTGAATATCTTTCCATGTGATGATTTGCCATCTGTATGTCTTCTTCTGTGAAATGTTTATTCATGTCTCTTGCCCATTTCTAGTTGGATTTTTTTTTTCATTTTACTGTTGAGTTTTAAGAGCTCTTTCTGTATTTTTGTTATGAATCCTTCATCACATATGTGATTTGCAAATATTTTCTTTAAGTCTATAAGTTGTCATTTCATCCTTTAGCAGGATATTTCTCAGAAAAATTTTAAAAATTTTGAGGAGAACCAATTATCTTTTTTATTTTTATGGATAATGTTTTTGGTGTCAAGTCTGAGAACTCTTTGCCTAGCCCAAGATCCAAAAGATCTTCTGTAGGCTGACTTATATATATTTTTTAGAGTTTATTTATTTGAAAAAGAGAGAACACAAGTTGTGGGGTGGGCAGAGGGAGAGGAAGAGGTACAAGCAGACTCCCTACTGAGTGCAGAGCCTGATGTGGGGCTGAGTCCCAGGACGCTGAGATCATGACCTGAGCTGAAGTCAGACACTTAACCAACTGAGTGACCCAGGTGCCCCTCTAGGCTACTTTTAAACATAAATGACTTAAAAAAAAAAAAAAGGCTATGACTCTTGGATCTGTGTTCTGTTCTTTCTAATTTTGTAATGTTCCAGGAAAGATTAAGAATATCAGATTTGTATTTAAAATTAATTTTGGGTCGCCAAAAGCCTGCCTTTCTTTTTCTTTTCTTCTTTCTTTCTTTCTTTCTTTCTTTCTTTCTTTCTTTCTTTCTTTCTTTCTTTCTTTCTTTCTTTCTTCTTTCTTTTTTCTTTCTCTCTTTCTCTCTTTCTCTCTTTCTTTCTTTCTTTCTTTCTTTCTTTGTCTTTCTTTTTTTCCTTTCTTTCTTTCTTCTGTCACTTTACCTTAAATTTGAATGTATATATTGAGAGTCCATGTGAAAAATTAAAAATTCTATGGGTAGGGAGACACTTAATGCATTACTAGATATACTGAATGAGTTGAGCAAATTCTTGTTAGGATTCTAAGAAAATGGACCAAAAACAAATGTTTTGATAATTTGATAAATATAAAGCAGACAGATGGAAAATCATTAAGCTCCTGAGAATGGCATATAGCTTGTGAAGATAAAGTATGATAATGCTCCTTTAGAAGAGGGGCAGAGTAATATAAAAATAAAACTTTTCTTGTATTTTTCCAGACCTTATCCTATCTATATATTTTTTTAATTTTTATTGTTATGTTAATCATCATACATTACATCATTAGTTTTGGATGTAGTGTTCCATGATTCATTGTTTGTGCATAACACCCAGTGCTCCATGTAGTACATGCCCTCTTTAATACCCATCACCAGGCTAACCCATCTCCCCCACCCCTCTCCCCTCTAGAACCCTCAGTTTGTTTTTCAGAGTCCATCATCTCTCATGGTTGGTCTCCCCCTCCGATTCCCCCCCTTCATTCTTCCCCTCCTGCTATCTTCTTCTTCTTTTTTTTTTCTTTTTAACATATATTGTATTATTTGTTTCAGAGGTAACAGATCTGTGATTCAAGTCTTGCACAATTCACAGCACTCGCCATATATTCTATCTATATTTTAATTGTTTTTTCTCAGAAATCTATAAACAATATTCATTGCCATGATAAGGAATATTGTATTGATAATGCATGCACATTTTTATTCTTTTTAAAATAAGGCAGAAAAGTTAATCTTAGAACATTTCATATCTTACAGGTAAAGTAAATCTATGAAATTTTAATTGAATTTAATAACACATCAATCTACTAAATAAAATGATACTTTATTGTATCATTTTCCTGCTTATAATGGGAATGTCTCCAATGTTTGATCATTAACCATTATGCTTATTTTTTAGTTGAAACAAAATTTTTAAACAATTCATACCATAATGGCATAACTTAAAACTCAAGAATGGATATAGGATATCATCAAATATAATTTTGGCATATAAAACTCAATTTTTTTATGTATGTCTTCTTTTATTATGACATTTCCCAAAACTATGATGATTTTGTGATTCCTGAAGTAATCCTTTTTGACATGGAATATAATTATTTTAATATTTTTCTGATAGTTTATGATTATTCCTTCTATAGGTAATAAATGCAATATTAGTCTGAAGTTTCTTTTTCCTGTACAATTATTTTATAATTTCTGCTGAGTTTTATTGTAGCTTTGTGAAATTACTATAATATGTTCTTAATTTAATTTAAAAAAATTAAATAGGATAAAATATTTTTCACTCTTTAAAGCCCCAAAATAACTTATTATTATGAAGGTATATTTTCTTGAGATAATTATTTGAAAATATTCTCATTTGTCTTACAATTATTGATTTATTCAGATAATGAAAAGTCTACACTAATATTTGGTAATTTTTGAGAACTTAAATATGTCTTAGCACAAAATTTTATATTTTATATCTTATTTTGATTATTAACATAGCTTCATAAAACTCTAAACTTATTTTGTCTTCATCCTAGGTGTTTTAATTTTGTAAGTGGACTTTATATTCAAAATTTTATTATCAATGTATAGTTTATCATATTGCAGAGACTATTGCTACGGTCATTTGTAATATATTTAGATTTTGATGTGCCTCATGCGTGCATGATTGATTGATTATTTTAAGATTTTATTTATTTGAGAGAGAGAAAGAGAGACAGAATGAGAAAGGCGAGCATGAACAGGGGAGAGGGGCAGAGGGAGAGGGACAAGCAGACTCCCTGCTGAGCAGTGAGCCTGATGCAGGACTCCATCCCATCATGACCTGAGTCAAAGGCAGATGCTTAACTGACTGAGCCACCGAGGCACCCCATGATTTATTTTTTAATGTATTTTTAATCTACAATAAATGGGATGCCCTATTACAATGCCCTGAATTCAATGCACTTTAAATGAAGAAAATCAATTATATATTTAATTATTAAATAAACTTTTAGTCTTCTATTGAATCAAAATTGTATTAATTCTTACTATTTTAATAATCCATCTATTCTACTGGTCTGGAGATCACACATTTGTTTTTAATCTTTTCAACCTTAATCAGGTTCTTAATTTTAATTAATATGTCAATAACATCAATTTTTTTAAAAAAAATATTTCCTTCTAGGAATATTACAAGGATGATGTGGTAGTTATCACTAGTTGCTCTTCAGTATCCATACATCCTTTCTTCCATCTAAGAATAAAAGAAGTCTTAATAGACATTCATATTTTGTATATTGTCCTTTCTCCTTCTTCCTGTCTGGATCTTGGTTGTTATATCTGAAAGTGGAATAGCCATTTTGCAACTGCAAGGAATGCGATAGTTTCTATGGGTCAGGAATTTGGGTCATAGCTTAGCTGGGTGCCTATGCATATGATTATAGTCAGAAATTTAACTTGGACTGCATTCTCATCTGAAGACTCATCTGAGAGAGGGTCCACTTCCAGACTTAATTAATATGTGATTCTTGGAAGAATTGATTGTTGATATAAAGCCCTCAGTTTCTCGATGTTTTTTCCTTGTCATGTCATTATCTCCATAGGGAAGCTCACTACATGGCAACTGGCTTAACTCAGTGAGTGAGAGAGAATTTCTAGACAGAAGCCAGTCTTTTTGCAATCTTATTTCAGAAGTGATATTTCATCACCTCAGTGGCATTCTATTTGCTGAGTCAATAAGCCCAACCCACACTCAAGAAAAGGGAGGAGATTACACAAGGTTGTAAAGGCCAGGAAGCAGGGATGATAGGGTCTCATCTAAGAATGTGTCTATCATAAGAATTACAACACAAGCTTGGAATATTAAAGTTTATTCCTTTCCTCATGAGAAAAGGACATTTAAAGTTATTAACAATGTCTTTATGTTTTCTTGTAGCTACCATTAAGAGGTTTGTAGAATCACTCTAAATATTTATATTGATCTCTTTGGACACTTAAAGAATGTTTGAAGGATTATTAACTTAGTCCCTGACAGTATCATTGAGCAGCTATACTATTCCTGAAATTCTACTTATGGAATTCTTGTGATGTGATCCCTACTCATACATCACCCCCCAACCAAAAAATTAGAGGTGAAAATAAATAATTAAAAGGTTTGCTAAGCCACTGTACATAGCCTGTGTGCAATCCTAGAATAATTCAGGTGGTATATCCTCTGAGTTCCTCTATGTCAGATGGCATGTGGCTGCCTTCTTGCTGTGTCCTTACATGATGTTTTCTCTGTGTGCACACATTCCTGGTGTCTCTCTCTATGTGTTTAAATTTCCTCTTTTTATAAAGATACCAATCAGATTGGATTAGTATCTATCCCAACAACCTTATTTTAACTTAGTCACCTCTCTAAAGGCCCTATCTCCAAATACAGTCACATTCTGACGTATTGGGGGTTACCTCAAGAAGTTCATAAGAGACAATGAGTGTCAACATATGAAATAGGGGGGCACAATTTAGCATAATTTTGTATATACACATACCTATACTTGTTTTTGTCACTATCCATTATTGTGTATGTGCATATATGGTCTGAACCATTCCAGACCTCTGCCTGATTTTGCCCTCTGTTCATGCAAGCTCACATATCTGAGCTCAAACTAGAAGTGGTAGGTGGTAAGTAAGTGTTAAATGTTTTAAGTTGAACTCAATAGCAAAGAGTATACCTTAAGTTGAGTAAATAAATCAATTAAAAACTTAGTGAATAATTATTGTCATTCTTTTTTGATGCAAATTCTAATTTATCCTTCAACAAATTTTATATTATGTATGGTTTACTTATAAGTATTGCAGATTTAAAATATTTAAATTAATGATCCTTTAAAGCCATAAGATCTACATAAATATTATAGCAATTCTATAAACCTTCTGGGAGTGTCTATAAGAAATTAAAGAAATAGGGATGTCTGGGTAGCTCAGTCAGTTAAGCATCTGCCTTCAGCTCAGGTCATGATCCCAGGGTCCTGGGATTGAGTCCCACATCTCATCAGGCTCCCTGTTCAGTGGGGAGCCTGTTTCTCCCTCTGCCTGTTGCCCCCCCTGCTTGTTCGCTCTCTCTCTCTCACACACACACACAAATAAATAAATAAGATCTTAAAAAGAAGAAATTAAAGAAATAGAGAACAAGTACTTTAAATATTTTCCCAAATAACAACTGTATACAAAATCAGAAAGCAAGAAAGCATTTGGTGTTCCCATTCCAGTTTTGCATCCACCACCTTTCCCCCCTGCTAGCTTTGCAGCCTCTCTAAGTTCCTCAGATGACCAGTGAACTCATGTTTGTTGATGCCCATTTTGTGAAGAAATTCCTAAAAAAATTGATAAGAACATTTGTGCTCAATGTCCACAATAGCCAAAATATGGAAAGAGCCCAGATGTTCTGTTCATTGACAAATGCATGGATAAAGAAGATGTGGTATATATATATACATATATATATATATATATGGGATATTATTCATCCATCAAAAAGAATGAAATCTTGCCATTTGTAGTGACATAGATGGAGCTAGAGGGTATTATGCTAAGCACAGTGAGTCAGTCAGAGAAAGACAAATACCATATAATTTCATTCATATGTGGAATTGGAGAGACAAAACAGATGAACATAGGGGAAGGGAAGGAAAAATAAAATAAGATGAAAACAGAGAGGGAAGCAAATCATAAGAGACTCTTAGCTATGGGAAACAGACTGAGGGTTGTTGGAGGGGAGGTTGGTAAAGGGAATGGGGTGATTGGGTGATGGACTATAAGAGGGCACTTGAAATAATGAGCACTGGATGTTATATTCAACTGATGAGTCACTGGATTCTACCTTGGAAACCAATGGTACAATATATGTTAATTAAATTGAATTTTTTTAAAAAAAGAACATTTGCACTCAAGGCTAAGAATTGCTAGTAACAATATGTTAATTCTCTTATTTTAATAGGAAATTATGGCTTAATCCAAAAGAATATTGGACAGAAGTAGGATTTTTTTCTTTCTTTCTATGGCAGGAGTTGGTGAAGAGATGCAGAAGTATACATATTAATTTAATATCTTTTCTGTTTAGTCACAATGCTAGGTCTTGTCATGTTATCTTACATGAATTGAACTGTATTCCACAAATTCATGTCTATCCCAAATATGTGAATATAACCTTATTTAGAAATAAGGTCTTTGGGGCCCTGAGTGGTTCAGTCAGTTAAGCATCTGCATTAGGCTCAGGTCATGATTCTGGAGTCCTTGGTTGGAGCCCTGCATAGGGCTCCCTACTCAGCGGAGAGCCTGCTTCTCCCTCTGTCCCTCACCCCACTTGTGTTCTCTCTTTCGCTGTCACTCTCTCTGTCTCTCAAATAAATAAATAAATAAAATCTTTAAAAAAAGAAAGAAGTTCTTTGCAGCTGTTTAATCAAATTAAGATGAGGTTAGAATGGGCCCTAAATTCAAGATGACTGTTGTCTTTATAGGAAGAAGGAAATTTGAACACAGAGACACAGGCACACAAAAGAATGTCATGTGAACATGGAGGCAGAAATTGGAGTTATGCTGCCTCAAGCCAAGAAATGGTAAAAATTGTCAACAACCACCAAAAGCTATAAGAAGCATGCATTGACTATCTTAGAATTCTAAGCAAAAAAGTTCTAGAAATGGGAAACTGAGTTTTTAGAAATTAAATAATTTGTTACAAACATAGGTTCATAAGGACAGAAACATTGTTTCTGAACAAAGCTCATGCAACCACTATTACGCTAGCTGGCTGATATTTCTGAAATATCTAAATTTATCATATAGAGGGAGAAAAATTTATTCCTACAATTTCCCTGGATGAAATTCACTGATAGGAATGCATATATGCACATACACATACACACTTTCAAACAAGTTACTTTATACCTAATAAACGTGAGTTATTTCATAGCCCTATTAAAGTATCAGGTTTTATAATCCGAAGACAAATCATTAGGAGAAAGATCTCAGCATCATCAGACTGTAAGAGTAAAACAGTTGATATACATAATAGATTTTGGGGTAAAGTGGGTGTTCAGAGCTATGAGAAAATAAATACCTCAAAACTAGGTTATAACACCAGGGAACAGCCAGAGTTGATATCTCTGATTCATGTTTATTATAACTAATCTCAGTATATGATAGATTGGATGACATTCCTGCCCTCTCTAGGTAGCAACTTTAGTAAGGTACAGGAAAGAGAGAGAGATTGAGCTGGAGAGAGAGAAAGAAGAGACCAAGAAGAGAGTTAAACTAGAATTGTAACAGGGTAGCAAGTACTCTTGAGAGAATCTGATCATTATCTTAGAACAATGCTTGGCATATATTAGGTGCTCAATAAGATTGGATAATGAATAAAGGGCTTGGTTCTTTTGTTTTAGTTTTTATTTAAATTCCGTTAGCGTAATGTAACTTTCAGGTATACAATTTAGTGATTTGACACTTCCATACAACACCCAGCGCTCATCACAACAGATGCACTCCTTACTCCTAAAGGGCTTGGCTCTTAAGGAGTATGCTACTCCAAATTCAAAGCTACAAGCTTTTCTGGACTTTATTATGTTATAAGCTGAAAATTAGTATACATGTAAGGCTTCCCCAACTATCTATATTTGAGGCCTGGTATGCTGTCTGGTTTTTGATCCAATTCTCTCAGGATGTTTCTATGAGTTATATAAGATTGATGATCTGTAAGACCTTCTGGGCTAATAACCCTTGGGCATCAGCAGAAGAAATGGGGCCTGACATCCCCTTGTCTATTTCATGATTAACCAACCAATAAGCACTCAATAAAAACTAAGGTGTACTGTTTATTGAATTTGTGCATATAATGGTTGTGAGAAATAATAGAGAAATAAGTTACAACTGTTCCATAGGCACAAGGATTCCTAAGGATTTCTTACCAGGACAGGTTCCTGCTCCACCACTCTCCTTTTTTTTTACATGACCAGGGCTGGCTTACCTCTCAGTAGACCAGTTTTCCTGAGAATGTTCATGTCTTATAGTCCAAGACAATGACTCCTAGCCTCAGGTTGGTTGATTGTTTTTGTACTCTGTACTACATATGCAATAAGAAAATCATGCAATAGATTGACAACACACTGCTTAAAATGTGCAGTTTTTAAAAATATCATGTTGGGCAGTTTTTTAAAAAATATATTGTGTCACCAACAGCCTGTTTTTGGAATTTCACTAATATTAATCCATATTTTTCCAGTTTTGTTCATCAAGGGCTAAAACAAATTATGGAGTTCAGGGTCTGTCTGGAAAAGTGAATTATAGTTGTTTCAGGAAACAAAATAAAATAAATGAAATTTGAACTCTATAAAAAGTAAAAACTCAAGATTTATATTACTAGTAGAAGGTGACTAAATATCTATTAATAAGTTAAAGAGGTTGCTTGAGGAAAGCATATAAGGTGACTGGTAACAAATTGATACAAACAGAGAGTGAAGTTGATACAAATAGAGGTGATGGGTGGGGGGAAGAAAACTGATATTGACTAAACAGCTGCTATTTACATGCTATGTTCAGATACAGTCCTTCTTATGAATTTCCTTATGAAGAGTGATTCTGTGGATGAGCAAACATAGTTGTTGCATTATAAAGATGAGGGAATAGAAAAGTTATGCATGCAAAGCAAATAATAAAGAGGAATTATGATTTAAGCATAGGTCCCTCTAACATCAAAACACATAGTAGCAACTGAATGGGAAAAAAAAAATGTTGGCGTAGATGAGGAAATAAAATGGCCCAATGCCTGAGGTTTCCAGAAAGGCAAAGCTTTTCCAGAATAGATGGAATTAGGGATTTAAGAACATGAACTACGTGTACCACAGCTATTTGAGACTCCCATCAGTAACATCTAGAAGTGGTATGCATCAGTAGAATTATTTTTTAGGGTAAGGAAGAGCACAAAAGGAGGAATATTTAGAGTTTCTGAAGAGAGATGCAAATAAAAAAGTTAATGAATATTGTGAGTTTGTGTCTGAAGGGTGGGATGGAAGTATCACAGGCAAGTTATAGAACTATAAAAATGGTATTATTTTAGCAGAACCTGTGAAGGAAGAAACGACAAGATTGGGTAGTTAGACAAGGGATAGATGAGAAAAGCCCTTCAATAAGCTTAATTCTAGAATAACCTTGGCTAAAAAATATAGAGTGATTAAAAAACATTAGTACCATTATATACTTAAAAAGGTAAAATTTATTCAACTAGTTTATACTGATTGGAGGAGTTTTATATTTAAACAACATGTCTGAATTAGCTTTATAATGAAGATTTGGCACTCACATTTTAGAAATAACATTTAGAGAAAGTTTGAACTGGAAGGTGGTGTCTACCATCTGGGTAGTTTCAGATCTTATGCATTGATATAAAAATTTGCTGGCCTGTTACTTAGGTTTTTGTTTCTTTGGTTGGTGGTTTTCATAGTATTTTTGATCAATGGGTAGCTTAGTATATAGACCAGAAACCTCCTTGAGGTCTGGGATTTTATACGTTCTTATCACCTAAGCCTCTATATGCCACAGAGTAAATATAAATGTTTATTTTTTACTTTCCACATCCATTCACTTTTTTCCTCTGAAAATTATAGCCCAATTTACCTATGGATGTTAATGTCCTTCTCTCAAGTATTTCTAGTAGGATAGGCTCTGTCCCTAATCTTGACCAAGGATGAGTAGACAAACTTGGAAAATCAAACTGTAATCGCAAAATTTTTTTTTGATAATCAGAGCCAAGGGGATACATAAAGACGTTGCTATGACTTCTGTGAAAAAAAATAATCTCACTCTTTCCCTCTAGAATTAAAATGGAACCCAAGGGTACATAAAGTATGGAGCTACCAAACCCACCTTTTATGACAATTGGAGAGTTTGTGTAAAAATGGAGTTCTACCTACAGGAAACAAAAAAGAGTTCTTATATGAAGAGAAAAAACTCCCACAATATTGTTAGAGGTCTTGGGGTGCCTGGGTGGCTCAGTTGGTTAGGCATCTGCCTTCAGCTCAGGTCATGATCCCAGAGGTCCTGGGATTGAGCTGTTCATCAGGAGCCTGGTTCTCCCTCTGCCTCTGCTGCTCCCTCTTCTTGTGTGCTCTCTCTTTAAAAAAATTTTCCTTTATAAAAAAATTATATATATATATATATATACACATACACATATATATATAGTTATATATATATAGTTAGAGGTCTTACATCTGATTGTGCCTAAAATGTACCTTATGCTTTGACTTTCTGGTTATATTACCTTTTTTTAATATACATTTTTATATGTACTTTTTTTTAAATGTAAGTAAATTTGAGTTGGATTTTTTACCATGAGAGCCCTAACTGATATAAAGGCAAGCGATATGCTTTTGCTGAGTGAATATTGAATTATCAGAAAGAATTGTCATGGCAGCTCAGTAGCTGTATCCTAAAGTTATTAAGTTCTAGGACACGAATATTTAACCTAGTGTCCATGGATCTGCATATATTTCTAATGGTCTACAACATGCATCAATTATATGCAAAAGTTTGAAGGGCATGCTTATTTGCATTTCCTTGTGGTGAGGGACAAACATTTTCATCATAGTCTCAAAGAAGTCAATGACCTGTAATTTTGAAAAGAAAACTAAATGCAGAAAGCATAAAATTAAAATAGAGCAGCATTTTGCATGTTATCTATATCTACAGGATTGTTGAAAGACAATTTTAAAAAATTATTAGATTTGATTTTTTTTATTTTTTTTAAAGATTTTATTTATTTATTTGACAGAGAGAGACACAGCAAGAGAGGGAACACAAGCAGGGGTAGTGGGAGAGGGAGAAGCAGGCTTCCTGATGAGCAGGGAGCCTGATGCGGGGCTCGATCCCAGGATCCTGGGATCATGACCTGAGCTGAAGGCAGATGCTTAATGACTGAGCAACCCAGGTGCCCCTAAATTTGAATTTTAGGAGATATATGAAATACCATTCCCCCAATTTTTTAAAAGATTTTATTTTTATTTATTTATTTTACACAGAGAGAGCGAGAGGGAGAGAGACAGAGAGCAAGCACAAATGGAGGAACGGCAGGCAGGCGAGAAGCAGGTGACCCGCTGAACAAGGAGCCCAATGTGGGACTTGATCCCAGGACCCTAGGATCATGACCTGAGCTGAAGACAGCTGTTTAACCAACTGAGCCACCCAGGTGCCCCTACCATTCCCTCCTGCCATTCCCCCATTTTAAACCTGAAATCAAAGTGAGACTTTTCAAAATATGTTTTTTAATTTTTAAAATTTTATTTATTTTTTATTTTATTTTTATTTATGTAAGATATTCAGGCTTAATTGACTTCACATCATTGTAATATCAATTATCTCCTTATATTAAGATAGCACTGCCACGTGTTACAACAGACTTTTGACAGAGACATAAACATTTTTTGAGATAGCAACAAATTAGAGATCCAACTGAGAAATTTGATATATGCCAATCATTTCAGGGACAAATTAAAGCTTCCACTAAAATTATCTTGTAAAGATATAAAATATAGTTTTCATGATTATTGTTACTCTGTCTTATTTTCTACCTAAATAATTTATGCCACAACAATTAATACATTACAAATATGCAAACGGTTCTCCCGGACATTTTTATGTTCATGAGACTCCTTTGGATGGGTTTAAGTCACTGATGAGCTGGTTAACTCAATGATTTTCTATAATGCAGAAATCTATTTGTATGTTTACATTAGGATTCTTCATTGTTATTTCACAATATCTATTCTTACCACAGAAAAGGCATTTTTAACCAAAGAATTCTGTTTTATACATATTACAGGAAAAAATGAAATTTGAAGGACAAAAATAAAAGCAACTCTAGTGACCAGTTTGTCCTTCAGTTCAAAACAGATTGTCTTATAAATTGTACCTAAATCCAAATAACAAATAATTAAGCAATTGTTTTTTGCTCTAATGTAGTTTTTCATAGTATACTTTTAGAGAATGCAGTTATACCTGTAACATGGTATTTTTAATGCAGTAGAAGAGGCAACTATCCCAGTTTGATTATATTGTGTGAGTAGTGTAGACTGTAGGTATATTTTCCTGTTTTCCCTATTTATCACAGGAAAAGATGGTGGGAGCTAATAAATGAAAATGACCAGAAAGCTTTTATAGTTTATTGATTAAAACTTGACTAGAACAATGGGTACTTCCCAGGAACTGGTGATAGATTTTAGGGTTTCATACAAACCAAGTAAAGAAATGTATACTTACATTAGAGGAGAATAGAGAAGATTCTAAGTAGTAATCATAAGCAGTGATCAGGCTAACAGTACAGGTATGCCTTGCTTTTTGAAAGTTTACGTGTTATACCGCATCACTTTTATGAAAGACCTGCATTGGTCCCTTTTTTGATAATTGAAAGAAATCTAAAGGATTTTCACTTTTATGAGAAAAGACAAAAAGCAAAAATAGAGTTCAGCATTTGTTTTGCGGTGAACCTTTATAGAGGCAAGCCCACAACCAGAAACAGTAAGAGTGGCACCACCTAGTTCCTTCCCCAGGAACTACACTCAACATCTCAGTTTTAAGCTGCCATGGTACTGAACTCTGTCTGTGAGCATCTGCACTTTATCTCTGTTTCATTTGTTGTTGTTGTTGTTGTTGTTGTTCTGTGCATCCACTAGCAGGATGTGTCTTAAGGTATCAGAAAAGCCTAAGTGACATTATTTTGGGGGTCTGGAAAGGCTCAAACATTTTCCCATATAAATTAATGGTAATTGCTTCTTCGCTTTACTCCATTTCAGCTTATGAAAGCTTTTCATAGGAGCACTCCACTTTCGGATAGTGGAGGAAAGCTGTATTACATAGGTGGTTTTAACCCTTGGAAAATATGGGATCGGCTATGGCTCTGCAAGCATGAAATTGCCTCCCACAGCATCCTGGGCAAACTAAGGTAATGAATTCTTCATAACTTAATATGATTCTAAGGATTCTGGAAAATAGACTCTCTAATCATAAGTATATGCATCAAGAAGGATGCTATTTATTTACTGGATTCTCTTTCTCAGGAATTGGGATTAGATCAACACAGAACTGGTTAACTGGTTAGACATAGGAATTGAAGCAAAGGGAGAAACATTGTGGGCATCTTAGTTTTGTTAAAAGCCAGTTACTAGAATAGGAATCTAAATTTTGATTGCTAAGAAGGGGGTCAAGGAAATAAGTCAGGTGTTAACAGCTGAGATTCCATTTTCCTGTTATTTTCCAGTTTCTAGAAGCACCATCTGTCCTGGGTTTCTATGAACTTCCATTTCAGGTGTAGGCAATATATCACTGATTTAATAGGTATTCTGATTGTCTCCATCCCTTGAAATTAAGTAAGCACACCTAACACTCATGGCCACATTCTACCACACTTTATGGTAGTGGAATGAAAACAGTGGAGTAGTCCATTAAACTCTGATCTTGAGCAAACACTGCACTGTATCAAGTTCAGACCTTGGTACATTATAGGTGCTCAACACGTATTCGTAAAATGAATGTTAAAAATAATCATATACAGGATATGAAAGAGTAAAAAGGAAATAGAAAAACTGAGGGTAAAGAAATTTAAAAAATAATATTCACAGTAGTAAACATAATATAATGTTATGCTAATTTTGGATAACAGACTTGCATTGAAGGTTTGGTTTTTTTTTTTTAAGATTTTATTTATTTATTTTAGAGAGAGAGAGGGGGCACCAGGAGGAGGGTCAGAGGGAGAGGGACAGGCAGACTCCGCATTGAGCGCAGAGCCTGATGTAGGGCTTGCTCCCAAGACCTGGAAATCATGACCCGAGCCAAAATCAAGAGTCGGATGCTTAACTGACTGAGCCATCCAGGCACCCCAGAGTTTTTTTTTTTTTTAATAAACATTTGTAGATCTCTGGTTATGTTAAATAGTAAAAGAAAATTCAGCATTGAATTAATAATGTTTAGAAATTCCTTAAGAATTGCATATTGAGGGCCTAGAATTAAAGAAAGAGATAGTGAAGTTCATATTTTTCCTCCTTTTCCATTGATTTTTTTTTCCTCCGTTGCTTTATCGCTATCTAGGAATAAATAGAGATGTGTTTAAAGAATCTGATGTTACAATACTTGTGAGTATTCCATTCAACCCATAAGCATAATTTATTGTAATAAATAAAATATTGTGCTCACTTTGTTGAGATTGTAAAATATGGAGATTGTCAGGGAATTCTGGAAAAATGAACATCCTTTTTTTAGGATAAAGAAATCAGTGTTCTTCCAGATGTTCTTAAAATTTCATATGTATAAAGAAAACATTTATTCTTTAATATTGAGTATTATTTTCAACTAAAAATCTATTTCTTGCCAAGTCTGGATATGAACCACAATTTTGAAAGCTATTTATTTTTCATGAGTACTTTTGGTAATATTAGACAACCTTCTTTCTACCACCTCCAGCAATGATATTTTAAATACCAATATTGTTGATAGGGTGTGTTTCCGTGTGTAGGCTGAGAATTTATCATCAGCCAAAAGGTGATATTCCTAGGATCTTAATTATTATTTTTTTTCTTTTTCTTTTTATTTGAGACTTCAGGCATAAAAATCTGTTTGGGAATTAATTCCTCTCTATGTATTTGGTTTATAATTGTTATAGGCATGCAAATTGCTTGCTGTTAACAACCATTATTTTATTTCCTTTAATTTGTAAAACTAAATTAAATTTTCTTCTTTATTGAATGCATAGATCATAGACTTAGTACAAATGACCTCTAAAGTTTATGTAAGTGGATTGCATGGCTTGAAGCCATTACTGTATCTTTACATTACTTTGTTTAATTTTAGAAAACAATTGTTATTGTATATATATGTATATAGTAAAGCTGTCATTCATCCCCTATGTCATATAATGGATTAAAAACCATGTGACATTTTATAATCCAAGTTATGCCATATATTGCGCAGCTTCTAGGTATGATGCCTCAGATTCCATGTCAACATCTCTGAATCTAATTGTCTTATTCTAAACAATACATAAAAGTGTTGAAAAGGGGGACAGTTCCAGTGTTGACACATATTGAGACTGTATACATACTTTTACCTTGAATTAAATGAGATATGCCTGTTGAATTCTGGTTCAAGAGGAGAGTTCGAGAATGCTTCTTTTCTGTCCTATCCCACCCCACCTCTCAGCTCCTGACTTCCATACACAAAAAATACCAGCTGTAGAACAAATTGGTTCTTAGCTCTAAGGAGACCAGTTTAGAGCCAATAAATATAAAGTATAGGAACGAGTTATTGGAAAGTCATCAGGGTCATTAATACTGCACTCAAAACTGCTGGACTATTGATACCCTATGATATGGTCTGAATGTCTGTTCCCCCCCTCCCTCCATTCATACATTGAAATACTAACCTCCAATGTGATGATATTCAGAGGTGGGGTCTTTGGGAGATGATTAGTTTGTGAGGATGGAGCCATAATGAATGGGATTATTCCTTTATAAAAGAGACCTCAGAGAGATCCCTAACCTTTTGTACCATGTGAAGACACAAAAGCCAACAGTCTGTGACCTGGAATAGAGCCCTCACCTGACAATGCTGGCACCCTGATCTTGGACTTCCAGTCTCTAGAAGTGTGAGAGATAAATGTCTATACTTTATAAGCTACCGACTTTGTGATATTTTTATAGCAGCCCAAATAGGCTAAAATACCCTACTTCCATATTATATTTAGGTCTGTTAGCAACAGCTTCCTCTACCTGAAGTAAGACACTTAAACTTCTCTCTCTAAAATAAGCAGATAATCTACCCAGGTATATTCTTTTAATGTGGGATTTATTAGATGATTTGAACACACTTTGAGGTAATCCTTTATCTTCACAATAGAAAGGGAGCAGGAGAAGGGGGGAAAGGCATCTTAGTTTAATATGGAAATATACTAAGCAGATCCATTTCCAAATTAAAGATTTCTTCACTTTGGACATTACAAGGGTTCCCAGACTGCCTACTGGTTTCCTGCTTACTCTCCCCAGAGTAAAAACTGACATTCATCTTCCACTTAAGAGAAAGTGCTTAGAAAACAAGGCTGCTGAACCATAGAGAAAAAGATAAGTTGACCTCCTATACTAGTAAAGTTAGTTCATCATTAAAAAATAATATATAAGAAAGAAATAAGGATTGCTAGTACAAAAGAAGACAAGATGGACCAACCAAAATCTCCACAAAATAATTATGAATCATCCAGTAAAGAAGAAAAATTTTAAAATAAAACTCTACTACTATTATTCTTTGAGAGGATATTTTAAGCTAAAGTAAAGAAGTGATGCAAAGCAAAAGGAAGAATTAAAGAAAATGATCTTTGGCAGTTAAAAATTACTTGCTAAATATAACTATGTATTATGATAAAAATATTGTCAATATGGAAACCTAGAAGATAAAGTCAAAGGAATTATGAATAAAGACTAAAGATATATGTTTCAATATACAGCATAAATTTTGGAGTTCCAACATCTTAATAATAATGTAATTTCAGAGTAGAAGAAGAAACAATGAAAAGGAAGCAAAATAAACACTAATGGAGTTTTTGACATATTATATTATGATATAAAGAATATCTCAAAATCTCCCAGAGAAACTAACATAAAGAGGAATAAGAATTGTGTTTGAAACAACCTGTCATGAGCAACACCGAATGTTAGAGGTCATAAAGCAATGCATTCATAGTTCCCTATGGCAAGTGCTTTTGAACATGGTATTAATATCTTATCAACCAAGTGTGAAAGTAAATAAAGAAATGCATAGACATTCATATATTCAGGACCTTTACCAACACTCTCAGCCCTACTTCATGAAATACTACACAACCCTGTTTAAGTATATACACACAAACTCACACACATACAAATATACACATATACACACAAATATATATGAATGCTTTAAGGTGATAAAGCAAAGGAAAGGCTTATATGTATTATTTAGATTTATAAAAGTAACTAACTTTAGAAAAAATAGTTTATAGTTGTTATTTCTGGAAAGGCATACAGATTTATAGAATATATTTGGCATTTCGTTTAACATTATTTCATTATATTTGATTTTTTAAAATTCATGCATATCTGTAATGGTGATATCAATAACAAAAATTCAAAAAGATTAAACACTTGATTTATTACATTTATTTAATACATATTTACTGAGTGCCTAACTTTGGCTAGGCTTGGTGCTAAGTGTGAGGCAGTAACACAACATATATTTTTTTTCTGCACTCACAATACTAGGTGGGTAAGAATGCAAAGTTTAAAGTCAGATTGCATGAGTGTTTATTTCTATTCTAATATACATTGTGTGATTTTAAAGTTTATTAATCTCTTTGTTTCCTCAGTTTCTTCCTCTGGAAAAGAGTAACAGTGGCACCTACTTCCTCAAGGTTACTGTGAGGATTAAATTAGTTAATGTATTTTTTAAAATTAGAAGAGTACTTGTCACATGGCAAATGCATAAAAATGCAAACTATTATTCCTATCATTACATTTTAATGGGAAGAACATACGATTCTACAAATCCATACAATAAAATAAGATGAGCCTATTACTTTGATATATTGTATGTCATGGGAACATATATCTGTCTAATGGACACATACGCCTTTGTTTTTAAAGCATTGTTTTTAAGAGAGAAATAATAGCTGCTCTTTTAAAAACTAAACACTTAGGTGATGAAATGCTGTAAAACTACACTTATCCTGAAACCTGAGAAACCTAGACTCCAGGCATCATGCACATTCTATGCAGTCATTTACATAAACCATCTGGAATCTGGCATCTGTATTCCAGATTTATGATTTAGAGCCTTAGGAGCTTTTTAAAAAGCATCAAACCTTCACTTTTTTTTTTCACTAAAGTCAATTTATTTTAGGATGTTATCTTCTGCAATATAATTATATATCCTCGTTTTCATATATTTTTCCTGAGTAAATTAAATGTTTTCTTTTTATGACATAATTATTTTTTAAGATTGTCTTTTGTTCTATAGCTCCTAACAAACATTAAGAATTGTAGTAATTGTTTCATAATTTATATTTGGGTACCCAATAGATGGGCTCTTTTTTTGTGATGATTTTTGTATTAACTTGGCACCAAGGAATTGATATCTTTTTTCCCTCAAATCCTTCATTTTGGACATTTCCATACTTCCAAGGCTTGAATCAGAAGAGTTTGTCTTGAAAGGGTAGCAGTAAAATAGCAGATCTTTATTTTAGTCACAATAGTAGAGGAAAGGTATTACTGGGGAGGGAAACTAGAATATTAAGTAGAGTCTAGTTTGTTGTTTTAAGTAGGGCATCAAATCTAAATTACAAGATGAAGATAAAATGGAAATAAGGAACAATAGGGCCAAAAATGAGAGTGAGGAGGTAGATAAAAGTAGATGAACAAAATGTTCCAAAGTGAATAGTTCAGTTTTAAAACAGTGAGTTCCAAATAGTAACAAACAAGTGTTGAGATGATGGATTCTAAGACTCTACGCAAAAGTAGAGAAGCCATTTTTAACCAGAAATTTCCTTACCTTGCTCTTAATATCAATTTTTCCCTAACTGTTGTTTACATTGCTAATGAATCAATATTGATTAAACATCACTTTCATGCTGAAGGACAAATAGCATGAAGCCTAATCTACGCTGCTCCTTAATTTTATTATACCTAATATATGCAAATTCATTCCTATTTAGTAGCAACACTTTATACTGTTTAGTACAGAAGTCCACCTGCCTTCTTCCCCTAGCATTGTGCTCACTTTTATTTCTGAAGTTTTGCTTTTGCTCATTTTCTTAGTTGGCATGCCCTCCCTTATACCTGTTATATAACCAACTGCAATGCATCTCAACTTTTAACTCTTAAATATTCTATGAAAACTACTCTAACTGCACTAAACTCTATTTTTAAAATATCTATTTATATATAACAAAATTTATTTCTCAATTAGATTTTTTCCATTGAACTCAAATTCTTTTCTCTCATGTGTTTCTTGATAATTCTTCAGCACAGGGTAAGATTTGCTGTTCTTTGGCAATAAATAAATATAAATTAATTTCATTTGCCTTTTTGCTTCCCTTTTTCTTTGTTTCAATAATCAAGCAACATCTTTCTGACAGACAATTTTTTTAAGATTTTATTTATTTATTTGAGAGAGAAAGAACACAAGTGGGGGGGCAGAGGGAGAGAGAGAGTGAGACAGATAGACAGACAGAAGCATACTCCCCACTGAGCAGGAAGCCCAACACAGAGCTGGATCCCAGGACCCAAAGATCATGACCTGAGCCTAAGGCAGACACTTAATGGACTGAGCCACCCAGGTGTTCCTACAGACAACTTTTTCTTTTTTTTTTATGTTTTATTGTAATGGCTAAGACCACACCATGATATTGATCAGTAATAATGATAGTTGGCCTCTTTGTCTTTCCACCTTAATGGAAAACCTCCTACATTCACTATTAATATGATTTGCTTCTTTAAAAGACTAGATATTTGCAATTTTGGTTATATATTAAAATTTTCTCTGAGCTAAAATGTTATACTTTTTTGTAGGAGATATTTCTTATTAAATTTTTAAGTGTAGATTTTATAGCTTAATGCAGGTGGCTCTTCATTTCCATATGGGAAAAGTAGAAAAATTACCATAGAAAAATAAAAAAAATAAGAACTCTAATTTAGGAAAAGTCAAGTGCCATTGAATTTAATGAGAATTTACTTTCTAAGTGTTCATATTCCTCTTTTCTTCCTCTTTGGGCTTACAGGATATTATCAACCAGACTTAAACCCTTCAGGCAGGAGAGTGGAAGCATCTTTTCTAGGAAATCTGAATAGCTCAAGATGATACCTAAATATATTTAAATTGGTATGTATTCAATGACAAAGCTCAGCCAGATCACCCTATGCTAAACTGCATAGTTTAGTCATGGCCACAGAATCTTCAACCCACTTTTCAGTGTCTTTTTCTTAAAATATGAGCACATGGTAAAGTATCATCATGTATCTATGGAAGCAACCAGAAACGCATTTGGAAGAAACAAAAATTATGTAGATATGTGAAACCTTTAATATTTTTGAGAGATAAAAGAATTTACTGCATTCCTGAACAAGAATAGGTTGCTATTGAAAAAGAGTATCTGGAACATAAAAGTAAGCTTTTCAAAATTGGAATTAAAATGATATAAATTAAAACCTCAAGAAAGTTGAAAGAACAAATTGAGGAAATCTCCTAGTAAGAAGAATATGGAAAACAGGAAATAAAAGGTATAATAATTAGTTCTCTATCAATGTCCAAATAGTATGAGTTACAGAGAGAAAACAAAGAAAAATAGAAAGGAAGAAATCATTGATGACAAATCTGTAGTAATCAAAACAATATAATCCTGACACAAAAATAGACATATAGATCAGTGGAACAGGTTAGAGACCCCAGAAATAAACCCACATTTATATGGTCAATTCATCTCTGACAAAGGGAGGCAAGAATATGCAATGGAGAAAAGACAGTCTTTCCAATAAATGGTGTTGGGAATACTGAACAGCTACATGAAAAAGAATGAAACTGAACCACTTTCTAACACCATGCACAAAAATAAACTCAAAATTGATTAAAGACCTGAACATGAGACCTGAAACCATAAAAATCCTAGAAAAGGACACAGGCAGTAATTTCTCTGACATCAGCTTATAGCAACATTTTTCTAGCTATGTCTCCTCAGACCATGGAAACAAAAACAAAAATAAACTATTGGGACTATATCAAAATAAAAAGCTTTTGTACAGCAAAGAAAACCATTAAGAAAATGAAAAGACAACCTACTAAATGGGAAAAGATATTTACAAATGATATTCCAATAAGAGGTTAATACCCAAAATATATAAAGAATTTTCACAACTAGGGGCACCCGGGTGGCTCAGTCAGTTGAGTGTCTGACTTGATTTTGATTTTGGCTCAGGTCGTGGTCTTGGGGTTGTGGGATTGAGCCCCATGTCTGGCTCCATGTTCAGTGGGGAGTCTGCTAGAAATTCTATCTCTCTTTCTCTCTCTCTCCCCCCACCTCTCCCCTCTGCTCATGCTCTCTCTCCCTTTCTAAAATAAATGAATAAATCTTTAAAAAAGAAAAGAACTTATACAACTCAACACCTAAAAGCCAAACAATTCAATTAAAAAAAATGGGCAGAGAACCTGAATAGACATTTTTCCAAAGAAGACATACAGATGGCCAACAAACACATGAAAAGATGCTCAACATCACGAAAATGCAAATCAGAACCACAATAAGATATCACCTCACACCTCACACCTAGAATGGTTAAATCAAGAAAACAAGAAACAATTTTTGATGAAGATGTGGAGAAAAAGGAACCTTTGTGCGCATTGTTGATAGGAATGTAAATTGGAATACCCACTTTGTAAAACAGTATGGAGGTTCCTCAAAAAGTTAAAAACAGAAA
This sequence comes from Callorhinus ursinus, assembly GCF_003265705.2. NCBI lineage: Eukaryota > Metazoa > Chordata > Mammalia > Carnivora > Otariidae > Callorhinus > Callorhinus ursinus. Next base: position 40,099,980 of record NW_027397064.1, on the reverse strand, counting down.
TACTATATGATCAAATAATTCCACTATTGGGTATTTACCCAGGAAAGTGAAAACACTAACTCAAAAAGATATACACACCCCTATGTTTATTGCAGCATTATTTAAAATAGCCAAGCCATGGAAACAAACAAAGTGTCCATCAATAGACAAATGGATAAAAAATGTGGTATATATACACTATAAATATTATATAGCCATTAAAAAGTCTGAGATTGTGTCATTTTTGACAACATGGGTGGACCTAGAGGGTATTATGCTAAGTGAAATAAGTCAGACTGAGAAAGATATCATATGACTCCACTTATGCATGGAATCTAAAAATAATGAACAAACAAAAAGCAGAATCAGAACTGCAAATACAAATTACAAACTGATGGTTGCCAGTGGTGGGGCACAGGGTGAAAGGGAGGGGGAGAAACAGGCCTCCATAATCATGTACCTATTTTCTCAATATATCTGCAAATATATGTTGACCAAGAATTTTGGAATTGTCTGCATAGTATTTATCTCACTAAGTAAAACCTTTTTGCTTCACTCCTGAATACTGGAAGAATTCACTTAAATATTTTTTTTATTTTTTTATTTTTTCAAAGTTCTGATTAGTGTGAGAACGTATCTTACCAAGGACTCAGTTCTAGATAACCTTCATCTATTTCTTATAACTTCAATTACCCTGCCCATTTACTCCTCAGGAATAAGTGATCTATTCTTTTCTTAAGCTGTTATGAAAAAGCCAACTCCAAAATATGAATATTTTTTCAGTGTAGTAGTTCATATATTCCTTCTTAAATGCCTTATCAAATGAAAGTTAAATAGGACTAGATTATTCTCTTCACAAAGAACATTAGGAAATGATACATATTCTTCTTTCAGATTTTAGCTTTGCTCAATTCTCAGGTCTCTAACAGTGATTAATCTTGCATTTTACATTGGTAAAACTATTTTTATGTCCTATTTAAATTCTAGTCTACTGGACCCTTCTTTTTTCTCCAAGAGGAAAGAATGTCAAATTTGAATTATTAAATTAATAATGATAAATATATAAATATCTTTAATTTTCTGCTAATGTAAGAACAACTCACATCTCATCTTGGAGTAATACATTTGTTAATGAAGAGAATGTGTTATGCACAGTTTCTTGAAAGTCTCTCCTATGTGGATTTATTTTTTATTCTAAAAAACCACTCATGGATGTATTAAAAAATACATCAACACAAATTTGTAGTTACAGTTGATGAGAAAATATTCAAAATATGTAAAAATTTTAATAGAAAAAGTACAAGATTGAAAAATATGTTAAAATATGTTGCCTAAGTGTGTTTCTATATCATATGTTATGTAATATTTTATTATATATCCTCATTGTTTTCAACATTGAACACAGAACATAACTTTTATTCTCGTTTTATAAGTGGGGATTCTAGATCCACAGATCTTCAATGAAATGTAAAAAGTCACATAATTAGTAACAGATCCAATATAGTACTGGGAAGATCATCCCCAGTTTGCCCTTTCCAAATTCAGTCACAATATTCCTTGTTTGAAATAAATATTATCTTCCTCCTCTCACTGTATCAATCTTTAACTCATCGATTATAGAACTTGCCATCTACAGATAAAAGGACAGAAATGGAAAAGTAGACATAAATATGCAGATGTTATGACTAAGAATTAATATGAATTCAGTGAATGCTTAATTTTACAGAAGAGCCTACAAAGAGGATAGTTATTTAATGACAATTGCATTTTAACATGAATAGAAAATCTTTTTTTTTCCACTTTTCATTATATTTTGCAGTTCAATCTGTTTCATGCATCCTCTATCTGAAATAAATTCGCCATAATATTTGAAGATTAGAAAAATTTGTCTGCCCTCTAAAAGCTCATAATTTTTGATGGAGGTGAAGAGAAATAGCTCAAATATGCCCCAAATATGTCCTTTCTACCATCTAATTACCTTAAACATTTCTATATTGTTCCTTGCTCATCTCTCATGGTTAGTGTTTACCCTTCCTAATGAATAAGGTACACTAACATTGTTTACTTTTTCTTATTATTTATTAACATAGGAAAACTATTATATTTGTATTCTGGATCAGGCAAAAATCACATCCTTTTTAAAAAGGACCAAACAACATTTCTAGTCCTTGACTTATAAACTTCAGTGGTAACTAGAAAAACAGGTGGGTGATGTGAGGCTTAGTCCTTGGGAAATCCACAGGTAAAATAAAGTTGTCCTTTCCCACAGTACTTTCATAAAATTCAAAATGTCTTTCACTGATGTAAAAGAACATTTTGAATGCCAGCCATTAATCTAAGCAAATCAATGTGTGAAATTAGAATAGATTTCCAGGCAGGTAAATTCATTACATTATCAAAAGCCAACATATATGTATGCCTAAGTAAGCCTAATTGGTTACCCGATATATACAAATAAAAATTCAGTTAAGATACAGCTAGTATAAAAATAATGAAAAAATTATTGTGGTAGATATTACAAACTGGTTATAGGGATGTTCAAGGCTTAATGCTGAATACTGTCAATTAAAATAGTCAAAATTGCTAACAGTAATTTTGGTGGTAGTATATTTTCTAACACAGGTAATATTTCTATCTATCATCTACCCATCTACCTCTCTCCCTCTGTCACATGTCATCTATCATCCATCCATCTACCTAAAATCTATATATCTATCCCAAAATAAACTGAAAATAATGGAAGAAATATATCTATATACTTTATCAAAAGGAACCCCATATCATAAATTTATTATTCATTCTCACTTTCTTGTAGTCCTATAAAACATCAAATTATGCATAGGTAGGTAATAGTAAATGGAAGAAATTGGTATTTGGCATCCACAACCCTCAGGAAAACACCTATACTAGAACAGTATTGGATTCTTGATTCCTTACAACAAGGGAAGATGCCACATGAAGTGTCTCAGCAAAAGAATGTTATAGAGATTGGGATTGTGCTATCAGATTTTGAGCAGGATTCAATGAAGCAGGGTTTTGCTTTCATTGGATGGCTTTAAGAAGTAAAGGTAATTCTATGATTGAGTATCTTAATTGTTTAGAAAATGGTAAGAATTGAGCAAGTCAAAGTGGCAATTTGTAAAGCAACACTCATTTGCTTTAGCGGAGAAAGGAGTTGTTTGAATATTCCTATGGTTTGTGCAATGTATTGCTTATGTTTGTGTTCACATTTGATTATAAAGTGGTCTCTTATTTTTGTCTTGCTCCATCATAGTTAGAGAATAATCTGTCTGATGGTGTTTTATGAAATTGTTTATGTTCAACAGGAGAACGTCCTGGTTTAGTTGGGAATGCCAGGTCAACTTGCAGCAAAAATAGCTATTTGTTAGCTTCTGACTATGAAAAGCTGCTCTCCTCTTTCTCACAGATTTTCTCAAATATTACTAAGGCTAATATCTCACTCTCTTACTATCTTGTTAAAAATTTCACACAGTGAATGACTCAAATAACTGATATAGAATGTATACACACATACAGATCACTAATCTCTCTCCAAAGCAGTACTTTTCTGGGAGGACTGTAACAATTCAACATCAGAAAAGTAAAATAAGATTAAAATATAATGATAAATATGTCTTGTTTTAAAGCACTAAGTTTGTGGTAAGTTGTTATGACAGCAAAAGATAGATCATGCAACAGACTTTGTCCAGCAATGTGAAATGATTAACATTTTCAACTAATATAAAGAGGTCTTTGTTTTTTGTTAAGGAGGAGTAGTACTATAGAAATTGTAACTGTCATCTTTTTAAAAAATAGCTTATGCATTTTTTTGAAAAAGAAAAGGCAAATAGTACACAAAACCTAATACGGAGAAACTAAATTTTTATCAGTTGAGTGAAGGAAAACGGACAGAAGTGTAATTATGTGATATGGCCTACATCTACTACCTTTAAGACAGCGTGAAGTGAAAAGTTTTGAGATCTCATTTAGGAAACAGTAAAATCTGTTTGAAGCCTATCTATTCTGATCTCCTGATTGGGTCAATGTAGCAAAGCAGACAAAGTTCATGTCACAATGTTAGTGAGACTTGTATATGTAATTGAAGTTGTTAGTGGGAATACAATGTTGAAAAAAATGTCTCTACTAATTTTAGCATAATTAACTAACTCTGAGTTTAAACATTGAATAAGTTTGTATATTTAGATATGTACGGTAGAAGAAATCAAGTGACGTTTTTGATTCATAACGAATAACTTAGTTAATATTTAAGAAAAAGCACGCAGATTCATTGATAGAAACTCTTTTCATTTTAAGATGAGAAGAAAATCAAAGTATATGGACAATAAAGAAGTGCTGTGTGGTCAATGATTTTTGATTCACATTTCAAAGAAAATTAGAGGCAAACACAAGAGAATAAGCAAAAAAAGGATTTCTTGTTGCAAAAATCCAGATGGTCTAACAATCTGAAAAAAATATACTTGTTTCCAGACACCTCTGTCTTACTCTCTTTTACATTCATCTCAGTGTGGAGAGGGCTACTTATTTCTCAGAGAATATGGGTAGCAAGTATTATTCTAACAAAAGTTACTTGACTGATAAACTACAGATTTAGTTGAAAGAGTTAAATTTTGAAATTTTATCTTTGCTCTAGGTTAGCACTACCAAAATAAGGTTTTGAAAATGTTATCAGTCTGTAAAACATATGTTTATTTCATTGTTCTTTCTAACTAAAGGAATCTAATCACTATCTAGATTAATTTACATTGTGAGCCTTCAAGTTGGTGTAATTATCTCATTCTTCATATTTGTTTATGGGCAAAGCTAACTTCTCTAAAACTCATGAAGACCTAGCAATGTTGATGTGGCCTCAATACTTTTTTTTCAGGGATACTTCTGCTAACACACAGAAATGTTGTACAAGATGAAGGAATAATCTTGGTATGCCTATTTCTCAAAAGATAGAGGGAAGACAGTGCTCAAAATGGTTATCGTTTGAAGTATATATCAATTATTGTAAAACTTGTATCATTTATCTTCTCCTTACCTATAATGATCAAATCAGATAAAACTGGGAATAGTGATTATGAAAAAATTAAAATTAATTTAATTGTAGCTAAAATTATTTTTCTTAAAATGAAAAAGCACAAAACTTCACTTCAGTAAGATTTGGATTGACACCAGCAAAGTGAATTCGAGGTAAATTGTTTTCTCTGGATTATATGGGAAATAGAAATATCTCATGAGAAGGATGTTAGTCATTACCTCTCTAGGCCACGGGCTTATATCTTTAGATAGACTGAAAGATACTGGGTGTTTAGTGAAGCTGATCAGTGAAAAGTTAGCTCTTGGTACTTTCTGACCCCATATATACAGTTTTCACTATATCTAGTACAAGTAGTTATTTACTTTTCTGTCCTCTGTCAAGCCCTGTCTTTTTTCCCTGTGAAAGCTTAATATTTGACAAGGAATTTTCTATGAGAAAGACTTGGGCTTGAAGAAGAGCTCTGTCATTGCTAACTGTGAAACCTCAGTAAAGTGTCTAAGTTTCACTCTGTTAGTAAACTGGAGAGAATTTCTGAGCCATTGGCTAGTTAAATATAAAATGAGAAATATATGTTAAGTGCTTAGCAAAATGTGTGTTCTCCAGTAAGCAATTAATATGTGAGAGGGGTCACAGTTATTACAACCGTGCCTGGTTGATTCCTGGGTTCACTATCAAGATGATTTGGAATTCTCACATCAGTCCTTCTAACGTGGCATTATCCTGAATTTCAAATCATGATCAGTTCTTTGAAAATTGTTCATGTCACCTGCCTTCCACTCTTTGACAGAAGAGTTCTTGAGTGTATGCCTTATGCCAGAATGAAAGAAGAATTAATGAGATATTTTCTTCATATAAAGTGGAAAAAATAGGGGCACTTGACAATGTATTACACTGGATAATCAGTATTAGAAGATAAATTCATGAAATTAAAACATTGCAGTTAGTAACTAATGGTAGCCTCCTGATATGGTCTCCCCTCCTTCCTGTAACTCCCCTTATTGTGTGTCTGGTGCGGACAAACCTCTGTCTACCCTATCCCTTCAAGTCCTTATTTCTGGGTTCCAAACATAAAGTGTCCATCAGGATCTACTGCCAAATAATTCCCAGGTTTTAAAATTTATTATAAAATTAGTATATTTCAGTTTATCCTGTTATGTCTGTGGGTATTTCTTTCTTATAGTTAATACTTTACTGTTTTTGTTATGAGTTTTATTGAGATACACATACCATACAATACTCATTTAAAGCGTCCAATTAGGTGAGTTTTAGTATATTCACAGAATTGTGTTTCCATTACTAGAGTCAATTCTAGAACATTTTTATTATCCCAAAAAGGAATCATACACCCCTTAGCCATCATCCTCCCATTTTCTTATTCCCCCTAGCTCTAGGCTACCACTAATCTGTTTTCTTTCTCTACAGATTTTCCTGTCCTAGGCATTTTATATATAAATGGAATCATTCAAGATGTGTTCCTTGGCCTTCTTTCACTTAGCATAATATTTTCAAGTTTCATTCATATTGTAGTATGTGTCAGTACTTCTTTTCTGGGGCACCTGGGTGGCTCAGTCAGTTTAAGCGTCTGCCTTCAGCTCAGGTCATGATCCCAAGGTCCTGGGATAGAGCCCCACATCACTCTCCCTACTTGGTGGGGAGCCTGCTTCTCCCTCTCCCTCTGCCTGCCACTCCCCCTGCTTGTGCTTTCTCTCTCTCTCTCTCTCATGAATAAATAAAATCTTTTAAAAAAATACTTCATTTCTTTTTATTGGCAAATAATATTGCATCGTATGGTTATACTGCATTTTATTTATCTATCTATTTATCCTTTGCTGGTTTTTGCATTGTTTCTACTTTTGACTATTATGAATAATGCTTCTATAAACATTTGTGTACAAGCATTTTTTGTGCATTTTTATTCTCTTGGGTATAGACTCAGGAGTAGAATCAATGATAATTATGTTTATATTTTTAAGGAACTGCCAGATGACCTTCCAGGGCAGCTGTACCATTTTACATTACCAGAAACAGTGTATAAAAATTCTAATTTCTTTACATATTTACCAACACTTTATTAAGTCTCTATTTGATTATAGCTGTCCTGTGAGTGTGAAGTGGTATTTCATTTTTTTTAAATTACATTTCCTGCTGGCTAATGATGTTGGGTATTTTTTGGGTCTTAATCATATATCTTCTTTGGAGAAATGTCTTTCAGATAATTGAGTTGTTTGACCGATGAGAGTTGTAATCATTCTTTATATACTATAGATGCAAGCCCCTTACCAGATATATGATTTGGAAAAATCTTCCCCAAGTTGGTGGGTTGTATTTTCACTTTTTTAATGGTGATCTTTTTAAGCACAGAAGGTGTTAATTTTGATGATTCCCAGTTTATTTTGTCTCTTGTCACTCTCTTGTGCTTTGATGTAGTTGCTTACTTTTTAATAGTCATATGTAATCAGTGTGAAATATTTGGAAATAACAGAAAATTTGAAATAAAAAATGCAGTTCTTAACCACCGTTCAAAGGCAACCACTCTTAATATTTTAATATCTTCTTCAGTTTTTCCATTCATTTTATACAGTTGATATTGTTATATATACCCTTTTTATTGTGCTTATTTTTTAAATTAATATTGTAGTCAAGGCATTTTCCAATCCTTATGTCTCTTTAAGGCCATTTCTTTTAAAATATTCAATTGCATTTATTGATCATAGTTTAATCTAGACATTCCCCCAATGTGGTACTGGATATTTAAATGTTTCCATTGTTTTATTATTTCCATATCTTAAATTATTTCATCAATCAAGATACCCAAAGCAGACTATTATATAAAAGAGTTATGAATATGTTTAAAGCCCTTGATATAAATTGGCAAATTGCTTTCCAGTAAAGGTATACCAATTACACTCCAACTGGTGATAATTGTGCCGTGTCAGACTTACATGCTTTGAGTCTCAGTAGATGAAAGGGTTTTGTATTTAGCATGTGGATTTAAATTTCTCAATTTTTATTTCATATCATGGATTTTTATAAGAATAAATATATTATTTCATAAAAGTAAATAAACATGCTTTCAGAAGTTGAGGTTGGGCTACTTGAAAATCTGTATCTTTTCTCTATTTTTTGTTTGTTTGTTTGTTTGTTCTGAAAGATAACCTTTTATTACTTTTATGTACAGAAAATTCAACAGCAACCACTCAGCCCAGTTTGGTGTCCAGTTCTTTAGACTTTGCCCTTTCCAACTTGACAATGTGAGCCATAGACTTTGGACCCAGGATGTTGCCTCCCCAGTGACAGTGGATTTCATCATATCTGTCAGTCATTGGTCCTGATAGCTTCCATCTGCTTAGCCAGAGCTCCTTTGTCTTCTGAGTTAACCTGTATGAAGGTGACAGTGGTGCAGGTCTTCCTGTGGACCAGATGCTCCAGCCTGGCCTTCCCCTTGATAATGCAGTAGGGTACCCCCATCTATGACACAGGGCAGGTAGGAAGACAGCCAGCTCAGTGGGATCCACAGCATGTGCAATCACTACCATCTGAGCCTTCCTGTTTTCCACCAAGGTGGTGACAGTATTAACGCCAGCTTGAAGGAGAGGCAACCTCTTAGTGGGGACATCCCCTTTGCTGGCAGCTTTCTTTTCAGCCTGAGCCAACCAACTCTGCTTCTTCTCTTGCTTTGTCTCTGGTCTGTATTTGTGGGCCAACTTAAGCAGTTGAATAGCTGTTTGGCGGTCTAAGGCCTGGGTGAATTGGTTAATCACAGAAGGTATTTTATTTATTTTATTTTATTTATTTTTTTGATGGCATGATGCACAATTCATTGTTTTTGTATAACACCCAGTGCTCCATGCAGTACGTGCCCTCCTTAATACCCATCACCAGGCTAACCCATCCCCGCACCCCCTCCCCCCTAAAACCCTCAGATTGTTTCTCAGAGTCCACAGTCTCTCATGGTTCATCTCTCCCTCTGATTCCCCACCTTCATTTTTCCCTTCCTTCTCCTGATGTCCTCCATGCTATCCCTTATGATCCACAAACAAGTGAAACCATATGATAATTGACTTTCTCTGCTTGACTTATTTCACTTAGCATAATCTCCTCCAGTCCCATCTGTGTTGATGTAAAAGTTGGGTATTCATCCTTTCTGATGGCTGAGTTATATTCCACTGTATATATGGACCACATCTTGTTTATCCATTCATCTGCTGAAGGGCATTTTGGCTCTTTCCACAGTTTGGCTATTGCAGACATTGCTGCTATGAACAGTGGGGTGCATATGGCCCTTCTTTTCACTACATCTGTGTCTTTGGGGTAAATACCCAGGAGTGCAATTGCTGGGTCATAGGGTAGTTCTATTTTTAAGTTTTTGAGGCACCTCCACACTGTTTTCCAAAGTGGCTGTACCAACTTGCATTCCCACCAACAGTGTAAGAGGGTTCCCCTTTCTCCACAACCTCTCCAACATTTGATGTTTCTTGCCTTGTCAATGTTTGCCATTCTCACTGGTGTAAGGTGGTATCTCAATGTGGTTTGGATTTGAATTTCCCTGATGGCTAATGATGATGAACATTTTTTCATGTGTCTGTTAGCCATTTGTATGTCTTCTTCAGAGAAGTCTCTGTTCATGTCTTCTGTCCATTTTTTTACTTGATTATATATTTTTAATATTAGACTCTACTTATTGATTTCTCAAATGAAGCTTTTTTCTTCATCTGGTAGTTTTTGATTTTTATAACAGTGTACCAGAGTAAGTGTACCTTGACAGAAAGAAAAAAAAAAAAACACTATGTTTTATCTTCTATTATAGTTCTAATGTTCTCATTAACACTTTGTACAAGACAGTTATGGCTTAGTACATTGAATGGAGAAAAATCCTGTGGAATATATAACTATAGTACAGTATAAAATAAGTTGAAGGAGTAATCTGTAGTTCCAAAATATGAAATCTACATTAGAAGACTAAATGACAAAAATGAAAGGCAAGATGCTCTGGATAACTTGGTGCTAAAAATGACTCCCAGAATTTGCTTCATTTAATTTTTTTATAACCTACTGACAAGAATGATATATTACTTATTATTTTAAAAGATTCTTCAATAAACCAGAAAAGTGATGAAATGCTCTTTTGACCCTAGACTCAGAAATAATTATGATTATCTGCACTATTTAGCTTGAAAAGAATCAGACACTGTTCATGGTCTGTTACTTCTACTATGATATTTGATAATCTATACATACAAGTCATTGAAGGTCACTCAACCTAAGTCCTAAATGGACTTAGTCTTAAATGAATAGTCAAGCATATATGCTACTTTTCTATTACCCACCTGGCTTAAAACTACTTAAGTATGAATTTTTGAATCATGAACACATTAATTTTATCTGCCATTGATAAAGCTTAAAAGAATTCAGTTATTTTGGACTTGTAAATATACTTTATTGAATAGAATATTAGAATGGAAAATATATAGATATTTCACACTATAGATGTTTGCTATCAAATGAAGCTAGGATCATAATTTATATTAAGTGCAATGTGTTCTGTTACCTCGTTTTGGGAAAGCAATATGCCATGGTTGTGAAAATAATAGAAATTTTCCTGTGGTTTCCATAGCACTAATGTGGATGTTTAAAAATGTGAAAACAGACCATTTTGAAATATATAAGCATATGCTTACACATGGATTTGCAAAAACTGTATTATATAACCTTATTAAGGAAGTTCTAAAATAACAATTTTACCTATTCAACCCACAATTATCTTTGGTCCTATGGAATCTGTTTCCCTGTTATTTTCTATAATTCATCTAGTTCCTCACTGCTAACAACAGCATGAAAGTTAAAAACTGCATCTCCAGATTCTGTGGTTACTGTAGGATTTTACACTGTGTTTATTACATTTCAGTATGTCAGATCTTTATTTCATTTCCAATCGAGGGAGAACTCATGGTAAATTTTCCATTGTGGACACATTTTATTTCATTTTATTTTATTTTTTAATATGTGCATTTTTTTCTCCCAAGATTTTATTTAAATTCTAGTTAACATATAGTGTAGTATTGGTTTCAGGAGTAGAATTTAGTAATTCATCATTTACATACAACACCCAGTGCTCATCACAAGTGCCCTCCTTAATGCACATCACCCATTTAACCCATCTCCCCACCCAGATCCCCTCCAGCAACCCTTAGTTTGTCTTCTATAGTTGAGAGTCTCTTATGGTTTGCCTCCTTCTCTGTTTTTCTCTTATTTTATTTTTTGTCCCCTCCCATATGTCACCTATTTTATTTCTTAAATTCTACATATGAGTGAAATCAAATGGTATTTGTCTTTCTCTGACTGACTTATTTTGCTTAGTATAATACATCCTAGCTCCATCCACATTGTTGCAAATGGCAAGATTTCATTCTTTTTGGTGGCCGAGTAATATTCCTATATATATTCCTATATATAGGAATATATATATGTGTGTGTGTGTATACATACACACACACACACATACTGCATCTTTTTCCATTCATCACATTGTGGACACATTTTAATTGACACTAGTAGAAAGAGGTGGTGATGAGTGTGGTATATGCATGTTTTAAATATCAAGTACAAATAAAACAACCATTTCCTATCATCCATATATCTAGGCTCAGGCAATTGTGTCTTATAACATTCTCCAAATGAATGGAATGAAGCAAAAGACACTATACATCAGGATATTCAAACCTAAGCACCAAAATTATCTCCTGTGATCTATTTTCATTTAGTAACGTATCAATAATGAGTTGGATCATTTCCCAATTCTTAGTTACCAAGTGGGGATATAATTTAATCAATAGATTGTGGATAGGAAAAGTAGCTTTAAGACAAAAGAGAGATTTTACTTTAACCCCCAGCTGGATGTAATAAATGGTCAACAAGAAAGCTCTTGACCACCATTGTGATTAGATATATACGTAAAATACATAGAAATGTGCCTGGCACATAATAAACTCCCATGCATGTTAATCATTATTCAAATATGAGTTATATGTGGTTTTGGTGTTTTCACTGAGATAACATTGAGAGTCCCAGATATAATATAAAATTAGAGATAAGCCTATGAAGAAACTGATGATTTTCTTAATAAGAGGCAAGGCTAGTGAGAAAAAGTATTGAGTCACTCAAGAGCCTTTTAAGACTGAGAATTTATATATGTACTTGATTCATTGAACCTTTCAGGGTAAGGTTTTCCAAGTAATAATGCTTTTTGATGAACTTCCAAGGTATTGATCTATGCACTTTTGCAAGAAAAATGAAATAAAATTTTATGTCCTCATTTTGAGACCAGGTGGAGATTGGGAAGGCAGAAAATGTGATATGTGTCACAGTATTTCATGAAAGCAGAATTACAATTGGCAGAGGATACTATGCCAAAAACAAAAATTTACGACAGTTAAGGTAAACAAATATGTTTGACCAGTTGACTCATAGATGAGTCAGTAGTCTTTAGGTACAGCATGAATTTTGGACCAATCAAAACTTACATTTTTATGCCATTAGAAAATAACATGGCAAATGGCACTGAAAATCAATGAAATTAAAAAATATTTTTAAGTGGAAGAAAATATCTTTCCTTTTTAGTTTCATTTTAAACCTAAAATATATTAAAAATTCCACATACTCGGGGAAAAACAAAAACTAATGTATTCATTTGAACTAAAGATTTAAGATGGCTATTTTATGTAGTTAAATCAAAATAAATCGATAAACAATTATTTTTATACAACCTTATCCTCCTTTGAATACCACTATTAATCTTGAATTAATTTTCTCATACAATTGTTATAACAAGTAACAACATTATTGGTTTTTATATCCCAAATCCTATTTTAAAAAAATATAAAGGGCAAGGAGAAATATATTCTCTACAAATCAATATTAAAGAAACAGATTAAAGCTGTATTTCATTTATACAACCAAGTAACAAGATTGACTATTCCATGTTAGAGTACAAACAAATCTTCTATAAAGGGTAACATAAAAATAGTGAATTTTGCTTTTTCTCATTCTTGCATCCATAACTCCTTTTATAATATGTTTAATCACTAGCTTTCATTACCAAAAATTGCTTATGTGTACTATGAAGTCTAAATGCAAGGAGACTATTATCCTACAAAGGTTTCTGGTCAATACATGCATTTTCCTAAGACTTCACTACTGCATAATATCCATCTTTCTGTCAGGCCCTAACTATACACTAGATCCCAGGCTCTCTAAATTAATTTATTTTATGAGTTTATCTTGACTTATTTCACCTATTAGTTTTCTGTTGCTACATCTCAGCTATAAGCTACAGGTCCCTATCTTCAGTCCGATGAGAGAATGACAGGTCATCTCACTGGAAGGCCTTACGGTAAGTTCAATTTGCATGTGTTCAAAATGAAGCTCATGTTCTTCCTTCTAGTGTAACATTAACCCTTACTTGAGATCACATGCAAGTCACACTTATCATCTACACAGTAAATTTATTTCTCAGTAGTTTCCTATTTCTGTAGAAATACTTAAGGAACTTACTTTTAAAAATAGAGGGTTTTTTTTTCTTTTGGCTAGAATTTTATTTCTTGCTTCTGATAATTTGCTATTTCCCATTCACTGGCACTTATTTTCATCAGAATTGAGCTTAATATTAAGGTTAAAAAAGCCATAATGTATTCTTACCCCCCCTCCCAAGGCACGGGGCAAAGTTTCATTAAGGAGGAATGGGCACTATATTTCTTATTTCATTTAAATTTCTTTCTAATCCCATTAGCATTAGTCTGTGCAAAGTTGTGAGGAGAAGGTTCTACTTGACGGAGAGCTCCAAGGCCCATCTTATAGTAGATCTGTGAGAAAAGAAAGAACAGTGTGTACCATGAAGGAGAATGTTCCAAGTGAGCCAAGATAATTGAGCTATTCTATTTATAATGCCCTTAACTTGGTCACTACAAGCTACCTCTTCTAGCCTGGAAACCCACTTGTGTACTTGACACTGAGCCACAGTTTGGGAAATCCTGTAAAATATGAATTTGAACAAATGAAATTAATCTTTTTTTTTTTAAAGATTTTATTTATTTATTTGACAGTGAGAGAGGGAACACAAGCAGGGGGAGTGGGAAAGGGAGAAGCAGGCTTCCCGCGGAGCAGGAAGCCCAGTGTGGGGCTCCATCCCAGGACCCTGGGATCATGACCTGAGCCGAAGGCAGACGCTTAACGACTAAGCCACCCAGGTGCCCCCAAATGAAATTAACCTTGAGCTCCCCCTAGACAGTAGGCCATCTAATTATCTCATATTGTTGGTGACATAATTGTTGAAAAAATAATTACCTCTCTTCCATATGTCTATTCTTTGATTATATGGGAACCATTTTACATAGTTTAAAATATTTGTGTTTCATACTGTCTTCATGAAGAGGGTTTAATATTTGTAGGTGTCCAGAAATAAAATTTGACCTATTTTAGGTTCCTTCTATTTAAATAAATTATTTGATAAATATTTTTGCTCAGAAGTTTGAATTTCATTTATGCTTTAATTTATCTTGTTTTTTAATATCAGTAGACATCATTTAATTTTATTTGTATCAAATTAATAATCAATACTTACCAGTGTGATCTCATTAAATCCACTTTTTTTAAACTTAGCCCATATTACTGATTTCAAAATATTTAGGTATTTCTCTGAATTCTCAATAATCACCTTATGTTTCACATAATCTTTTGAGTTTGGAGACCCTGTGTAATTTACTTTCCTAGAAAGAGCATGGCAAATGAGGAATGAGACAAGACAGTAATTAAGACAGACTTTCATTTTACTGTCATTGGCAGTTAAATGTGACAGTTACAGTGAATATTTCATAATAAAAGCCATTCCCTAGGTGATGAGACTGACATTTGTAAACAGTTTAAAGATAGTGAGTAGAGAGTTCATGATTGGATGACTGATAAAATAGCAGTAAAACTTATCCTAATGATACCCTTGTGCCCTCAATGTTATCCACTGTGGCATTACTCCTGATTCTGATTGAAAAAGGCCAGTGAAGTTCACATGATACTGTAAATGATTTAATGATACACTACCTGAGTATGCTATAGCCTATAGAACTGTATTTGTTCTTAGTATCCTATAATTGTCTAAGAATGAAAGCCAACTCAACCACTATATGTAGTTTCTAATATTCAGAGAATAAAAGGATATTGTGGACAATTCCTTACCTACCTTCTTTTCATACTTTTAGTTTTTATTTCCTTACCCATAAGTTGGCTTTCCTCTCTTATGCCACTGTACACTAGCATGATTTAATCATAACCAAAAAGAATATTGCATAGGAAAAGTAAAAAGCTTCAAGACTAATTTGTCTGGGCCAGGGGATTATGGGAAGGATGAAGACAGAGATTGAAGAGGGGCAGAATTTGTAATCAAGAGTAGTGAGGAGGGGAACAAAAGCTCCAGAGAGTTTACCATAGGAGGTAGAGTTACTTATCAATTCATTCAACATATACATATTAAGAACCTACTGTGTGTCAGGTACTGTTTAGGTGTTAAGGATATAGCACTTGTCAAACAGACAAACTCTGCCTTGATGGGGCCTATAATGTAGTGTGGGAAGATAGCCAATAAACATATTCAGAAACATAATTAATATATTTTCAGATAGTTATAAGGGGTTTATAGAATCAAAATTGGTTACAGCAATAAGGAAATGCTGGTCTTTCAGGAAGAGATAGGGAACATGTTCTACATATAACCATATTGTGGGAGGCAGTCCCTTGACAGTGTGTGTGTGTGTGTGTGTGTGAGCATTTCATGAATAGCATGATAATATGTGAGCCCCCACTTCAGTTCTGCCTAAGGTAGACTGACTCCATACCTGACTCTGTTTAAATACCATTGACTGTAACTTTGAGACTAGGAAACAGCAAGCTTTCTAGGAATAACAATATCTCTGTGTCCTGTCCCCCTACACTCACACACATAAATGCACACTTCTCAGGAGAGTTTCCAGACTAGGGGAGAGGCACTCTCATCAGGTGCACAGTGGGAAAATAAGCAGTGTTAGGAAGAAGGAGAAGTCAGACTGTGACACAAATATGACAATGTCTCAGCAACATTGAATTTTGGAGCATATTAGGCCTGCCAGAATTCTTTTGTGGTAGGCCAAAATAGATAAACATTTATTTCCCCTATGGAGAAGATCATGGCTTTCTGCTGATACCTCAGCAGCACAGACAAACCCACAAGAGTTTATAGATTGGGCGACAGGTCCTTTCTTGAAGGGGGATCTATGTGCTACATCTCTGTGTCCACCATATCAGAGAGTTATTAAAACTACATTTTCTTAGCAAATTTGAGTAGAATCCATCTAATGACTTCCCCTCAATATATAAAATTAAAATAATTGGAGTTTGTGTTAGGGTTTAGACTGCTATTGGAATTATTGTTGAGTTTTCTCTTTATTGAGTAGGTTTTATTATCTACCTTATTTTTTTGTTATATGTCTTATTATTCATTGTTTTAGATTGGAAATAAAGGATTTTTTCCTAATTACAAACAAAAATGCCATTCTTAACATAATTTGGAAAATATAATTAAGTGTAAAACAGAAAATCAAAACTAACCATAACCTATCATTTAGATATTAAATGTTATTGATATATTGATGTATTTTCTTCTAATATTAAAGAGGACATAGTCACTATTTTCAGATAAAATCATATTCTCTATATGATTGTTTTCTGTCTTCTCTTTTTTTTTAATGGAATGTGACCTCATTTGTATTTTCTTATGATCTGCTAGAATGTAAACTTTATAAAAGTAGGCATGTACATATATTTTCTTCACTGATAAATATCACATACTAGAATAGTATCTAGTACACAGTAGATATTTAAAACATATTTTTGAATAGATGGAATATCTAAACTATTTGAAAACATTTTATAAGAGCATTTTTAGAGGTAACATCAGATCCTTAACCCCCCAACAAGACTTGTTCTTTTGAATAAGAGGAGAGAATTTTCATACAAGAAAGCTTGTAGGATTCCCCTGAAATAATCTAGCCCTACCAATTATAGATGCCAGGGAAGCTGAACATTTCTAGTTGGCAGTCTAACTTCCAATTCTTGAACCATAATAGTTTCTGTTGGTGACAGTTGTCTGTCAGGCCATACTATTTGTAAACTAAACAATCAAAAAAAACACAAATTTATAGTTTATTTGTGAGGATAAGAATTAAGCTAATTAGCAGTGGGCCATTAGGTTAACATTGGGAAAATACCACCTCAAATTCCACCTTTTAATTCCTAGACTCACAAAATATTGCAATATAATAGGTGATGTCATACATTATTTGCTGCTTAGGAACATTTATCAGTGATATGGAGCTCCCAACAACTTCAAGGTTTAATTAACTAGATTTTCAGTTGAAAACTCTCTCATTCTCTAAAGCATCATTTTCCTGAATGATGTGATATGTGTCAAAACTAGAAAATTCCATGAGCATCAGCCTCGTCCTTTCTAACTGTAAAGCAAATTTGTTTCTCAGAGGAAATGTAGTAAGAAGCCAAAAGTAAAAGTCATTCAGTGAATAAGTGGAAGATGTTGTAAGTGGAAGCATGGTGGGTAAGAAATAACTTAGATGAGGACAAATCACTACCTTTTCCATAACATAAATATTTAACTTAAGTCAACTCTTTGTTACTACTGGTGTTAAAAATTCTATGACTGCACTGATATTCTCTTAGCTTTTGCTATCATGGCCACATTCTTTCTTAATTTTCTTTTTTTGTTTGAATATGGTTGACACACACTGTTACATTCATTTCAGGTGTATGACATAGTGATTCAACTTCTATATATGTTATTCTATGCTCTCCACAAAGGTAGCTCCCATCTGTCACCATACAATTCTACTTAAAGATCATTGACTATATTCATTATGCTTTGCCTTTTATTTCTGTGACTTACTCATTCCATAACTGGAAGCCTGTTTCTCCCACTTTCCTGTACCTATTTTTCCCATCTCCCACCCCTCTTCCTTCTGATAACCATCAGTTTATTGTCTGTATTTATAAGTCTTCATTCTGCTTTTTGTATGTTTGTTTATTCATTTGTTTTGTTTTTTAGATTCCACATATGAGTGAAATGATATGGTATTTATCTTTCTCAATCTGACTTATTTCACTTAGCATAATACCATCTAGGTCCATCCATGTTGTTGTAAATGGCACAATCTCATCCCTTTTTATGGCTACATAATATTCCATTGGATATACATACACCGCATCTTCCTTACCCATTTGTCTATCAGTGGACACATAGCTTGCTTCCATATCTTGGCCATCATAAATAAACCTGCAATAAACATGGGGGTACATATATCTTTTAAATTAATGTTTCTATTTTCTCTGGGTAAATAGTAGTAGAATTAATGGATCCTATGGTATTTCTATTTTTTATTTTTGGAGGGACTTCCATACTATTTTCCACAGGGGCTGTACCAATTTACATTCCCACCAATAGTTCATGAGGGTTCTCTTTTTTCCACATCCATGCCAACACTTATTTCTTTTTTCTTTTTTTTTAAAGATTATTTATTTATTTATTTGAGAGAGAGAGAGAGAATGAGAGATAGAGAGCACAAGAGGGAAGAGGGTCAGAGGGAGAAGAAGACTTCCTGCTGAGCAGGGAGCCCGATGTGGGACTCGATCCCGGGACTCCAGGATCATGACCTGAGCCGAAGGCAGTCGCTTAACCAACTGAGCCACCCAGGTGCCCCAACACTTATTTCTTGTGTTACTGATTCTAACCATTATGATTGATGTAAGGTGATATATCATTGTGGTTTTGATCTGCATTTCCCTGATAATTAGTGATGTTTAGCACCTTTTCATGTGTCTGTTGACCATTTCTATGTCTTTTTTTAGAAAAATGTCTATTTGGGTCCTCTGTCCATTTTTTAATTGTTTGGGGTTTTTTTCTTTTCTTTCTTTTTTTTTTTTTGGTGTTCATTTGCACAGTATAGTATGTATTTTGGATATTAAGTCTGTATTGGATATATCATTTGCAATATCTTCTCTTATTCAGTAGGTTGCCTTTTTTTTTTTTTTTTTTTGGTTGATGAAACCTTCACTGTGCAAAAGCTTTTCATTTTGATGTAGTTCCAGTAGTTTAGTTTTGTTTTTATTTCCCTTGTAGATCTGTGAAATATGCTGTTTGTATTCTAATAAGGAGTGTGTTGAATCTGTAGATTGCTTTGGGTAGTATGGCCATTTTAACAATGTTAATGTTTCAAATTCATGAGCATGGAATATCTTTCCATTTGTGTCCTCTTCAATTTCTTTCATCAGTGTTTTATGGTTTTCAGAGTATAGGTCTTTCCCTCCTTAAGTTTATTCCTAGGTATTTTATTCTTTTTGGTACAAGTGTAAATGGAATTGTTTTCTTAATTTATTTTTCTGCTACTTTGTTATTACTGTATAGAAATGATTCTAATTTGGGGGTATTAATTTTGTATCCTGTGACTTTACTGACATCACTTCTGATAGTTTGGAGGGGGGTCTTTAGGGTTTTCTATGTATTGTATCATACCATCTGCTGATAACAACACTTTAATTTCTTCCTTATGGAGTGGATGCCTCTTATTTCTTTTTCTTGTCTGATTGTTGTGGCTAAAACTTCTAGGACTATGTTGAATAAAAGTGGTGAGAGTGGACATCTTTGTCTTGTTCCTGGTCTTAGAGGAATAGCTCTCAATTTTCCTCATTGAGTATGTTACCTGTGTGTTTTTCCCAGATAGCTATTATTGTCAAGGTATGTTTTCTCTAAACCCACTTTGTTGAGAGTTTTTGTCATGAATGGATATTGAATTTTGTTAAATGCTTTTTTTGCATCTATTGGGATGATTATATGATTTTTATCCTTTGTTTTGTTGATGAGAGGTATCATGTTGATTTGCAACTATTGAAACCATCCTTGTACCCCCAGAATAAATCTCACTAGTTTGTGGTGAATAACTCTTTTAATGTATTGTTGAATGTAGTTTGCTAATATTTTGAGTGGAATTTTCCATCTGTATTCATCAGGGATATTGGCCTCTATTTTCCTTTCTTTGTGGTGTCCTTGTCTGGTTTTGGTCTCAGAGTAATTCTGGCCTTGTAAAATATATTTGGAAGCTTTTCTTCCTCTTCTACTTTTTTAAGAGTTTAAGGAGAATAAGTGATAACTCTTCTTTAAATACTTGGTAAAATTCACCTGTGAATCCACCTGGACCTGGACTTCTATTTTTTGGCAGTTTTTTTTATTATTGTTTCAATGTCATTACTAGTTACTGGTCTGTTCCGATTTTCTGTTTCTTTCTGATCAGTTGTGGAAGTCTGCATCTTGCTAGGAATTTATCCATTTCTGCTAGGTTGTCCAATTTATTGGCATGTGATTCTTTTGTAGCATGCTCTTATAGTTTTTTGTATTTCTGTGGTATCAGTTTTTATGTCTCCTCTTTTATTTCTGATTTTATATATGTAGGTACTTCTCTCTCTCTCTCTGCTGAGCCTGGCTAAAGATTGATCAATTTTGTTTATCTTTTCATAGAATGAGCTCTTGATTTCATTGATTTTTTTCTACCCTTTTTTAATCTCTATGTCATTTATTTCTGCTGTGACTTTATTACTCTCTTCCTTTACTCATTTTGGGCTTCGTTCTTTTTCTAGTTCTGTTAGGTGTAAAGTTAGACTGTTTATGTGAGCTTTTCTTCTTTCTTGAAGTAAGCCTGTATTGCTATATATTTCCCTCTTAGAATTGTTTTTGCCACATCCCCAAGATTTTGGACTATTGTGTTTTCATTTTCATTTGTCTCCATCTTTTTTTCTTCTTCTCTGGTTTTTCATTGACCTATTGGTTGTTTAGTATCACGTTGTTTAGCCTCCATGTGTTATTGCATTTTCCTTTTTTTTTTCTTATGACTGATTTCTAGTTTCATTCTCTTGTGGTCAGAAAATATGCATGGTATGAATTCAATTTCTTGAATTTATTGGGACTAATTTTGTGGCCTATCATGTGATATGTTCTGGAGAATGCTCCATGTCCTCTTGAAACGAATGTTTATTCTATTGTTTTTGAATGGATTGTTCTGTATATATCTGTTAAGTCCATCTGGTGTAATGTGTTGTTCAAAGACATGTTTCTTATTGATTTCCTGTCTGGATGATCTATCCATTGATATTAGTGGGGTGTTAAAGTCCCCTACTATTGTTGTAGTAACATCAAATTCTCTCTTTATGTCCCTTAATCTTTACATTACATTAATGTACATTAGTACATTAATGCTTTATATATTTAGTTGCTCCAATGTTGGGTGCATAGAAATTTATAATTGTTAATATCTTCTTGTTGGATTGATCCCATCATCATTATGTAGTGCCCTTCTTTGTCTCTTGTTACACTCTCTTTTTAAGTCTATTAAAGTCTATATAAGTATTGCTATCCTGTTTTGTTTTGTTTTGTTTTTTTCCTAATTCCATTTGCATGGTAAATGTTTTTCTATCCCTTCACTTTCAGTCTGTATGTGTCTGTAGGTCTAATCTGAATATCCTGTATGCAGCATATAGATAGATCTTTTTTTATCCATTCACCACCCTGTGTCTTTGATTGGAATATTTAGGCTATTTACATTTAAAGTAATTACTGATAGGTATGTACTAATCACCATTTTGTGACTTGTTTTCTTCGTTTTTTTGTAGTTCTTCTCTGTTTCTTTCTTCTTTTTTCACTCTCTCTTTCTCTGTGTGTGTGTAATTGATGAGTCTCTGCAGTATTATTTTTGGCTTTCTTTCTCTTTATTTTTGTGCAGGTTTTGAGTTTGTGGTTACCATGAGGTTAATATATAACATCCTAAATGTGTGGGAGTCTTTATTAGGTTGATGGTCATTTAAGTTCAAATACATTCTAAATAATAATAATAATAATAGTAATAATAAAACAGAAAAACTTTTTTTTAATCTTTCTTCCATGTTTTATGTATGTGCTGTCATATTTTACATCCTTTCATTCATAACTTTCTTACATCTAATTATTGCCATTTATTTTCCACTTAAAGAGGTCCTTTAACATTTCTTATAAATCTGGTTTAACTTTTGTTTGTCTGGAAAACTCTATCTTGTGTTCAATTCTGAATGATAACTTTGTTAGGTACAGTATTCTTGAGTGTAGAGTTTTATTTTTTATGTTTTTCCTTTCAGCACATTGAATATATCATGCCGTTCTCTTCTGGACTGCAAAATTTCTGGTGAAAAATCAGCTGATAGCCTTATGGGGTTTTCCTTGTATGCAACTTAGAGTTTCTCTATTGTTGCTTTTAAAATTCTTTATCTTTAACCTTTGACATTTTAATAACTATGTGTCATGGTGCCGACCTTCTTGGGTTCATCTTATTTGGAACTCTTTGTGCTTCTTGAACTTGAATATCTACTTTCTTCTCTAGGTTATGGAAGATTTCAGCTATTATTTGTCTTTTTTAAGATTTTATTTATTGATCTGACAGGGAGAGAGAGAGAGAGAGAATATGAGAGAGAGAGAGCACAAGCATGGGGAGCAGCAGGCAGAGGGAGAAGCAGGCTTTCTGTGGATTGACAAGCCTGATGCAGGGCTCGATCCCAGGACCCTGGGATCATGATCTGAGCTGAAGTCGGACGATTAACTGACTTAGGCACCCAGGTGCTCCTCAGCTATTATTTCTTCAAATAAATTTTCCGTCCTTTTCTCTTTCTTCTTTTTCTGAGACCCCTTATTGTGCATGTTTATTCACTCGATGTTGTCCAAGAGATCTCTTAACCCACATTGTGTTTGTTTTTTTGTTGTTGTTTTTATTCTTTTTTCTTTTTGATATTCAGCTTTGGTGTTTCCATTACCCTGTCTTCCAGATCTCTGATGCATTCCTTTGTATTTGCTAATCTACTGTTTTTTCTCCCTAGTGTATTTTTTAATTTAGTTATTGTATTTTTCAACTCTGATTGGTTCTTTTTTATATTTTTTATCTCAGTTGAAGGTCTCACTGAGTTCTTCCACTCTTCTCTGCAGTCCAGCGGGCATCTTTACATCATTACTTTAAACTCTTTATCATGCATTTGCTTATTTCCATTTAATTTAATTTTTATTTTCTTCTGAGGTTATGTCTTGTTCTTTTTTTTACAGTATATTCCTCTGTCTCATTTTGCTTGAATTTCTGTGTTTCTATGGGTTAGGCAGAACACCTATTTCTCCTAAATTTGAAGGAATTGTCTTGTGTATGGTCATCCCTATGTAGATTGTGCATGTTCAGTGACTTTGCTGGCTGACTGGAGCTGTGGTTGGTGTGGGCTGGGGGGGTCCCAGGACTCTCCATGCAGTGGGTGCCCAGGCAGGACATCTAAAGCTGAGGTGAACACAGGTTGATGTGTCCCTGGGATCTCCAGGTGCTTTGGCATGACAGCTAAAGCTTAAGTGGGTGCCAGCCAGGAGACGGGCTCTACACACTGAAGGTCTCTTGGCAGGATAGCTGAGCTCAAGTGGGTGTTATCTGGAGTGTCCCTGGAGTTTCCACACAGAGGGTGCCCTGGCAATACAGCTAAAACTAAAGTAAATGCAGACTGATGGGTTCTGGAGTTCTACATGCAAAGAGTGCCCTGGCAGGACAGGTGAAGCTGAAGTGGGTGCAAGTCAGGGGTGCCTTGGCCAGGTGACTGGAGCTGAAGCTGGCATGGGTGGGGGTGTTCTGGGGCACTCCATGTAGGGAGCACTCTGGCAGCATGGCTTGGTCTGAAGCAGACTCTGCAGGAAGGTATCAGAATGCTCTGTACCAGGGACACCCTAGCAGGCTATCTGAAAGCAAAGTAATATAGGTCTGGTATATTCTGTGCTGCTTTGCACTTGTGTCACATTGTCACAAAGGCTGAAACTATGGTGAGTGCTAACTAGTGGTGTCCTGGTGTGTCCCTCCCTGTGGCCACCTTGCTGGGATGATGGGCTGATGTGGGCTAGGGACCTGGGGCTTGCATAAGTGGCAAGCCAAGCTATGGCATCCAGACCCTGCTCTAATCTGCACTTTCAAGGTGGAAGGAAAGCAAAACCTTATCACTCTCCAATCTCTCTGACCCAGAGAGAGTTCCAGTAGCTCCTCTGCCATTTGGCAGAGTTCTAGCATTGGATCTTTTATTAACTAGTTGCCCTTTGAAACCACTGGTTTATCTCTGGGCCCAAGGACAGACACATCTGCTCCCTGTCCCTTAGTACTATCACAGCATCAGGGGTGGCGGTGCCCTTCACTACCATGCCTCCATCTTTCTTGCTATTCTCTTGCCATTCTCTGTTTTATATTGGACAAAAACTGTACAGTTGGCCCTCAGTTCTTCTTTAGGAGGAATTTCTCTAAAAATAGGTGTAATTTGATGTATCTGTGGAGGAGGCAAGTTCAGGGTCTTCCTATGATGCCATCGTGGACTGGAATCCCCCATGGCCACATTCTTTGAGCCCTTCGAGCAAACACTGACTAGTTGGTGAAGGAGGATGACTCCTTCTGTTTTTTTTAATTAATTTTTTTATGTTATGTTAATCACCATACATTACATCATTAGTTTTTGATGTAGTGTTCCATGATTCATTGTTTGCATATAACACCCAGTGCTCCATTCAATACGTGCCCTCTTTAATACCCATCTCCAGGCTAACCCATCCCCCCAACCCCCTCCCCTCTAAAACCCTCCGTTTGTTTCTCAGAGTCCATAGTCTCTCATGGTTTGTCTCCCTCACTGATTTCCACCCCCTTTATTTCTCCCTTCCTACTATCTTCTTTTTTTTAAACATATAATGTATTATTTGTTTCAGAGGTACAGGTCTGTGATTCAACAGTCTTACACAGTTCACAGCGCTCACCATAGCACATACCCTCCCCAATGTCTATCACCCAGCCACCCCATCCCTCCCACCCCCCACCACTCCAGCAACCCTCAATTTTTTTGTTTTGTTTTGTTTAAGATTTTATTTATTTATTTGAGACAGAGAGTGAGAGAGG
The DNA here is from genome assembly GCF_003265705.2 of Callorhinus ursinus. Classification (NCBI taxonomy): domain Eukaryota; kingdom Metazoa; phylum Chordata; class Mammalia; order Carnivora; family Otariidae; genus Callorhinus; species Callorhinus ursinus. The sequence continues at coordinate 40,074,906 of NW_027397064.1, read as the reverse complement.
GAGAGAGTGAGAGAGAGTGCATGAGAGGGTGTAGGGTCAGAGGGAGAAGCAGACTCTCCACTGAGCAGGGAGTCCGATGCAGGACTAGATCCTGGGACTCTAGGATCATGACCTGAGCCGAAGGCAGTCACTTAACCAACTGAGCTACCCAGGTGCCCCAGCAATCCTCAGTTTGTTTCCTGAGATTAAGAATTCCTCATATCGTGAGATCATATGATACATGTCTTTCTCTGATTGACTTATTTCACTCAGCATAATACCCTCCAGTTCCATCCACGTCATTGCAAATGGCAAGATTTCATTCCTTTTGATGGCTGCATAATATTCCATTGTATATATATACAACATCTTCTTTATCCATTCATCTGTCGATGGACATCTTGGCTCTTTCCATAGTTTGGCTATTGTGGACATTGTTGTCATAAACATTGGTGTGCACATACCCTTTTGGATCACTACACTTGTATCTTTGGGGTAAATACCCAGTAGTGCAATTGCTGGGTCATAGGGCAGCTCTATTTTCAACTTTTTGAGGAACCTCCATACTGTTTTCCAGAGTGGTTGCACCAGCTTGCATTCCCACCAACAGTGTAGGAGGGTTCCCCTTTCTCTGCATCCTTGCGAACATCTGTCATTTCCTGATTGTTAATTCTATAGAGCAAGTTTTCTTGACTCTATGTTTTAAAAAACCTTAAATTCTTTGTCCAATCTAAGAAGCCAGTTCATAAATCCTGTTCTTGTTTATTTCCCAAGTCCCTGACTGTCTTAGACTATTAGTCTCTCCCAGAGAATCAGTGTAAACCTTGGCATCAAGTCATCCTTCTCTCCAAAGTGAATAAAGTACCCTGCTCCACGTTCTGCCTGCTTGGAGGATTTCCAACTTTTACTCTCCTTCAGGATCAAACCTGAGAAGGATTATAAGACTAAAACTCTCCACCCAAGACTTTCCCATACTTCACAATAGCATTTAAAATCAGGTCTGAGATTTTTAGCTTCTGTCAAGTAATCATAGAAAATTATTTTTGAAGACATACTATGGGTTGAAGGAAGATCAGCAATGAGCAAATTATTCATGCAACATATCTATGCATTCAAGACCTGATCAGGCTGAGAACAAAATTAACACTAGAAGTTGAGCTGTTGAAAAAAATATAATTATATGATTAAATGGATGAGATGGACTAGTTATGGAGGTGAAATAGGTTGTGTGGTTACTTGGTAACCATTTGTCATTTTGTCTTCATTAGAACCTAGTGATAAACTGATACCAGTTTCTTAAAGGGAGAATAATTATTTGCTGGGCTGACATGTCTGCTAGCTCTGCATCAAAAATCCAGAGGCCTTTTATCCTATTAAAATGTGCTGCAGAAACTTCAAATTTCGTTGGTTTCTCTTGGTCATATGGCCATTGTCAGAGGTACTTGTGCCATGAACTGAACTAGCTAGAGACTCTCATTATTTTATGTCTCACTAGAATATTGCAGTTTTGGGATTACCTGGCTAATAGATCAAAATAGTCAAGTATAGAAAGTGTGCCTTCCCAAGTTAAAGTGGCTCATCTGATAGTTTTCCTTCTTAATGGCAGGGTATGCAGGGTGCAGCAAAATGTCTATTATTATGGTCAGATTCAGGCTTCTAAAATAGTACATATTTTACTTTATATTATCCTGTGCCATACATCTGTCTTATTAAAACTTAAAAGTAATCGCTATTACCTCCTTTCCAGGTGTTTTGAGCTAACAGTCATAAATTTAGTAGACTACTATATCCTTTTTAACAATGAGGCAATCAAATTCCATGTGGAATGAAGACAGAGGATGAGCTATCCACAAAACAGAATGACAAGGATACTGGTGTTTTTACCAGGAAAAAGCAACTGTTTCTGGTAGTCTTTATGCTTCAGATGGTGGAAAAATGCCTTTGGAAGATAAAGTATGTTACAAATATTAGAACTTGTAAATTTTCTCCAGTAAGGAGAGTACAAATGGAACAAAAAAGTCCCCATGAGATTCTCCACTTGATTAAATTTAAGTAAGCACTTCTAATATCTAGAAGTCTTTGTTATTTGTTGAAATGGAGAATTGAACATAATGAAAGATATCATACTTGCATATGTTAAGTGTTCAATGCTAGCATTAATCTCTGTAGTTTCTTCAAGAGGATAATGCATTTTATTTTCTAATTCGGTAGTAATTGATATTTAGAGCATTTTTAACTTACTGTAATAGCCCTAATTCCTTAAATATAGAATGAAATAGGATTAAGGAAAGACAGTATTCAGGGAAACTCAGGGGAACAAATGAACATTCTGTCTGCATTTGTCTTGTGAAATAATTCAACTCCAACAAATGCTTCTTTCTCTGTGCATCTCCTTTTTAATTTTAAAATTCCCAAAGTAGATAATCCCATTGATCCAAGTTTGGTCAGTTTTCTCTACTTGGATCGATCAGCCATGGCCAAGGGGCAAGAGGAATAAGAATGAGAAATGCCAGATAAGAGTCATTGTTAGTCTGGCAGCCAAACAAATTTAAACCTGATTTGGTAGTTAACTCACTACACTAAGGAAAAGAAAACAGATGCTTTGAAATTCTAGGTACATGTTAACTAACAAAGTTAATGTTCTTTCTGAAGCAGAGCATTAGTTTGTATACAAATGGGAAAATGATATAAATACAGGTAATGCAATTAACTTCTCTATTAAAATTTATCAAAATTTAGACAGTATAGCAGAGTATTTAGGAATTTGGACTCAAGACTCAGATGGCCCTTTTGAATTCTGCCCTTGTACCACATCACTTAACCCTCTGTTCCTCTGGTTCTTCAACTGAAAATGAAAATAATAGAATCTAACTTATGGAATTGTTTTGAGGGAGAAATGAGTTAAGGTTGGACTGTGTTTACATATTTTGTCTGACACATAGTTAGGACTGTATAAGGTTTGTCAAATAAATACATGAAGCTGCATTTATAGTAAGAAAAATGAAAAGTTCACCTAAATGATTTGAAGGAATCTTGTTAAGTCCTGAATTCAGCAAGACCATGTGTGTATGCGCAGATATTCTTTCCAAGTCATATAATGCAAAACATAATTAAGTGGAAAAGTTCAAAAGAAATTATAAACAAAATGGCTAAATAGGTAGATTATATTAAGGAAGAATATTGGATATTTAAATGACATACAAAAAATTATAATTGAAAAAGGATTTAGGAGTTCTAAAATATATGGTATGTATTTTGCTATGCATAATGTGTAACTTAGCCCCTTCCTCAATGTCACTTGAAGAATTTTCTACTTGCAAAGAGCACACATATTTTTTACTCTGCCATGTTGTAACAGGTGGCTCTGATCTTTCATAGGTGAGCAAATATGTCTGATTCTAGAGTGGAGCATTTAAAACCCCATTGTTGCCACACAATTAAACCATGATTACCAATATTTAAACTCCATCTGCTCAAACACTTTGTCTATCTTTATATTGGCTCTGAAATTAAGCTGAGAAAGGAGGTGTTATTTATTCCTAACATATGAAAACAAAAGGGAAAAGATCTCCCCTTCCACCACAAGCTAGCTGTCAAACAGAATCACTCTTCCTGTGCCTAGGCGATCATACATTCACACCTGAGACTTTTTGCTCTTAAGCAAGTGATGTAGCAAAGCAGGCAAAGGAAGAGGGATGACATGGTAGTGGTGGTGACCACCTAGTGTGGTTGTGTGTGTGATGGTTGTGGAGGTGTCTAGTGGTTGCAGGGATGCACGGTTTTGATGGTGGTTTGCTACCTAGCCCTTCTGTGTTTATGCCTTTTTTCTGGGTTTGGATCTTGAGCTTTGCCATGTTCTTATTCTTTGTTTTCAATCTCTCCTTTTAGTGATGTTGTTTTAAACAATTCCATGCTGACAAAAATGGGGCAAAATGCTAGTGATTCATGAAGAAAATATAATCTTTTAAAAATACAAATGTAATGTATGTTAGACAATATAATAGAAAATATTCACATATTAGTAATTATTTGTGAAATTACAATTAAAGTAGTTAATCACAGAGAACAAAGGAAATTTAAAAATTAGTGGGAATTTTGACCTAATTATCTCTGCATGGAAATAGCAATATAACTAGATAAGTAAATTCAATAATTCACTCTTAAACCAAATTTATTCTATATGTTTTAAAGAATTTAGTCATAGAAATTAGTCTCTGACAGTTGCTACAAATGCACCTAGAGCCCCTTTATTTATAATAATTTAACTAGAATAAAACATAAATTTAAACACATCAGGAAAGTATCTTTCACGTTGTTTGAATACATGGCACTTTGAAAATTAGAAAGAATATGCTCTAGTGTCAGGGAATCAATCATACAGTTCTGTTCAATGTCACCTTCAGTATGTGTAAACAAATGCCTTATAATATACCTGGAATTCACTATTTTCACTTATTTACCATATTTGTATCTTATTAGGTATCTACCACCCTCAAAGAATGTAACAGAGTATCAGGAAGAGGCATTTTCAAACTCATAATAAATTGTTCAAAAGAAATTGAGATGGTCCCTTGTTTAATGCATAACTATGAAATATGAGGTGAAGTTTCAAAGGCAGTGGCAAACTTAATGCAGGGAAAATATAAAGAATATTCCAGGTTCTGACTTTGAAAATGTTCAAGTAATACACAATACAAAATGATTCATACACAGTACCGTAGCTTTATTGTACCACACATCATCATGTAGTGTGTGCTGTATTTATCAAGGCATATTTAATTCTAAACTGAAGCTAAGCATTTCGTTACTTTTCTATACATGGAATATATACCAAATTTCAACACACACCTATACTTGGAATTCTTAAAACATTGGATAACAAAGAAATCACCACTTATTAATACAAATAAAACACATCCTTTTTGTACATATAAAACATTCATATGTGAAAAATGTCAAAATTTTAATCAGAGATAAAGGCAAAAAGCATGTTAAGAACTCCCCCTTAAAAAAATAAAAGTACAAATGAAGAAGTAAGGGAACAACATTAAGTAATTTCTAGCTATGTTAACTCTAGAACAAATAAGCACCTCTTACTAACTTATCCATTTGGAGATGTCCCAGGCAAATAATATATGCTGTGCTCTAGATTGTCCCTCTAAGGATCAATATAATTAGTGCTGATGTGCACATTGGGGCAGACTGTGCTCTGCCTAATGTTACAGCAAGGGATTGAACTCTAACCTGTGTTCCACTCACCAAACCATGAGCCTTGGGCACAGGGCTGTATCAATCTTTGAAGGCTGTCTTTATAGAATCACATCCAGTCACATTATGATCCAGCAATGGCTCTGGTATACTTTCTTACAGAATGTCTGACCAGCAGTTTTGAAATTGGTCTTTGCGTAACTATGAAGGGAAGAATGGATGTCCAACTCGGTAATTCCTTCTGGGTTAAGTCATCAGTTAAAGATGCACCTTATGAGCAAATGAGTCATAAGTTCTACTGTGCATAGACAGACAGAAAACCTCAGTACTTTGATGGGTTCAAGTATACCAGAGATTTCTCTTTGGGGTTCAAGCTACTTCTGTAATGTAGAATAGAGTTACCAGGACTTGTTTGCTTTCCCTCCACCTCCAGAAGCCAACCACTCAAAAGTTCTAGGGTAATATAAAATAATACAATACATGACTGGTACAATTTTGTGCTGTGGGAATCAAACCTGATTCAGGCACATCAAAACAACAATGTCCCAAGTCTTCTCTCTAGAGTTTCATATCCTTGTCGGTATAATACCATTACTCCTCCGGCCACATGGGAATAGAGAGGATGGTGGTCCTTCATTCTCAACAACTTTCTAGTCCTGGGTTATCATAGCAACTCCTGGAAATCACTAGCCAAAGCTCTTGCCTTGAGCAGTTGAACCTGATTCCCCCTCAGCTTGAACTTCTCACTCCCCAGCTCCACTTCCCCCAAGATATCTGCACTACTAACTCCTTCTGTTCCAAATTAAATTTCTCAGGAAGGTCTCTCCTGGCCACCCTATCTAAAATTGTTTTGCCTCACAAACTCCCTCTCCCATTACCCTGTTTTATTTTACATCTTACCACTTATCATCTTATATATTTTATTTGAATATCTTGTTTATTGTCTCTGTCTCCCACTAGGCTTGTTCCCTACTGAATCCTGAGGGCTGAAAAAGTACCTGGAACAGGAGGACACTGTAAGTATTTGTTGAATGAATGAATGCTGAACTCTCAACATTTCATCCTCAGAATTAAACATTAAAAGAAACTTAAGTTTTTCTAGATAACTTAGTGCTCTATACCAAACTACAAAAACCTAAATTGTACTTCTTTGTATAGCTTTCTTGAAATTAGTACTATTAATAAGCAGAACCCTGGAGGAATATTTAACAAAAGTTTTATTTATTTATTTTTATTTATTTATTTAATTCAGTTACTCTGGACATTCAGAACCATCCTGCTCTGCAAATCATCAGGTGTAGGTTTGCCTCAGTTTTCAGGCCTTATTAAAATAAATAAATAAATAAAAAAGAACAAATGGCATCTATCATAAATTTTAATTTAACTTGGATGATACTCATGGTCTTGATACTGCAATTATTTTCTAAATAATATTGACCAATGTTTAGATATGCTTTGTTATGATGTATAAAAGTTTGTTTATGGATTTCCCTGCCCTATTACATTGAATGCTTTGGGATAAGTATTAATGCCTTATATTTACCGGCCTCATACTATACACTTTGGCAGATGTCTGTCTTAAAGTAAGTTATAGTGTAATATTACAAGTATGATTATATCTTTCTTAAGAAAGAACAATGTATGCATATATATGTATAAATATCTTTACTTATATACTTGTATGTAAGTATATGTATTTATGTACTACCCAGAGAGATAAACATCTATAGTTTTTCATATTGACATGGAGAAACAGGTGTCAAGACATATCTCATAGCCACTTTAAGAACTGGAAGAGGGGAAGGAGTGATTATTAACTTTATATACCTCAAAAGTGCTTGACATATTAGTAACAGGATTATTTGTGTACTAAACAAAAACAATAATCTCTTGAGTTGGGAGACTAGATTCATCTTTTCAACTAATTACTGCTTAGATAAATTTAGGGGAGTATTTCCATTGTGTTTGTTTGTTTTGTTTTGTAGTGGAGAGCGAGTGGTTCTATCTTAATCTTTTCAGGGTACAGGAATCTTTGAACATTTGGCCACCATTTTAATCACTACCATGCTGAACATTATTTGATGCATAAAAATTTGTGATTTTTTTTTAACAAGAGGGCATCAAATCTATATCTCACGTTACTAATTATCTGTGTATCTATATATATACATCTATAACTGTATATATGTCTCTATATATCACCAAAATGTTATTATTGATGGTTCCCAATATGTCTCAAGATAGAAATGGCAAAAAAGTAGAAAATAGAATATAATTTCTTATCTAATACCCACCATGCTAATGGAAAGGATATTTCTCAAGTAAAGATGCAATTATCAACTACACCTTTCGAATGTTTGCCTAAAAATATTTATCTCTCGGGCGCCTGGGTGGCTCAGTCGTTAAGCGTCTGCCTTCGGCTCAGGTCATGATCTCAGGGTCCTGGGATCGAGTCCCACATCGGGCTCCTTGCTCCGCAGGAAGCCTGCTTCTCCCTCTCCCACTCCCCCTGCTTGTGTTCCTGCTCTCGCTGTCTCTCTCTCTCTGTCAAATAAATAAATAAAATCTTAAAAAATATATATATATTTATCTCTCCCACTTTAGAGTATCAATATCTGGGGTCTGCTGTTATTTCTTCCTTATTGTGTGTAGCTTATCACATCTTGCATGTTGGACATTTCTCAATGCATATATTCATTTGTAATATAAAGTTAAAGTTTGGAGGAAGAAGTTAGCAACCCCTTTCTTCTAATGCTACCTGTGTAATAATGAAGATCCAGGAAGTTTAACAAGACTGAAACTGTCATCTTTGTGCTCCTTGGGGCAATTGCAGCTCACAGTGTAATTGTGAAAGATAGGCAATAGGAGCTAGTTATTAAGAATTGAAGCTCTGTTTTCTGATTTCTTTAGTTGAAATTATATGATCTTTAAGAATGGACATGTTTGAAAAAAATGACCCATATATTCCTGTGAAATTAATCAATACATAATTATTTAGAAGCTGTAAATGCTATCTTTGGCTGACATGTTCACAGAATGTGTTTTCTTCTGTCAATAAAGGCCAACAAATCAGAAATCTAGCATAAAAGAGGTTATTACAGGGGACAGAAGACTCACCCTCATTTATGTACTTAGCTATTTCATCAATTTAATGGTATTTATGCCACTTTAATAAGAAAAAGAAAGAGCTAGGGCCTTACAAATATAATTGGAAAAGAGTAACAAACTGATAATACCTGAAACCACAGAAAATATAATACTTACAAAAGAACTTTAGAGTTCACAACATTAGCAAGGCAACTCCTGAGACAAAGAAAAATAAGTAAAACCACATATTTTTTAAATGTCATGGATTGGTCTTTGTTTATTTAAATATTTATTTTTGAATCTGAAAATCAAGTTTCATTGATTGTAGTGGATACTGGAAGACTTCTTTTAGATCGAAGGCACAGTCCCTCAGCTCCCGGGAAGCTTGGCTGTTGATGGCTCAGAGCTAAACCCCTCAGACTAGGAGAGCCATCTCGTTCTGTCAAATCCCCTCCCCAAGAGCAGTACTTCCAATCACTGTTCAATGCTGAGAAATGTGGCTTCTCTTAGCCTCTTTGTCTCAAGGGACGACTCTGAAGAACCCCTCTGGCTCCAGATCTCCCTATGCGATCACCTGCTGTGGAATCCTTTGTTGTGACTGTATCAACATTTATAGATTAACTCCTCTCTTTCCTTTCTCCCCAATCCTATTGTCTTTATTTCCTTACTAGTTTTATTTTAGGTTACTCACCAATTAACATTTTACATGAAAATCTCCCTCTCAGTTCGTTTCCCATGGCACCTGACCTATGATAGTGATCAAGCAAAAACTATGTGCTTAGGTTTCAAATTGTATAAACAAAATTTTTAAGTGGTGAAATTACATGACAGAATAGCACCCTCCCTTATATGTATATGATTCCCCACCAGTTCCTTCTGTCATGCCTTCTATCACACACACTTTTACACCTTACTGTAAACTCAGAAACTCTGCCTCAGATTTAGATTTTTCCTTGTCAGTAAGAACAGACTCTTGTAATTAGTTCATCATCAATATTTTTTGCTTCTAGTATCACTGAGTTTGTATTGTTGGCATTACTAGGACTTAATCTTTACAAACTTAGTTAAATTCAACCTACACTTGGGAAGAATCACCAGTAAGCATAGGTTCACTTTTCCCCTATCATCTAGTGATCTATCTTTATCTATCTGGACATTAAATAATATCTGCATTGACTTGCTTTTATACTAAACCTGTTCATTGTAAAGTCATGATTAAACAATATCTTTCTTCTCATCTTTCTTTTCTTACATCCATCATAGTATTTTCTGGATTCTAGTCAAACCAACAAAATCACGTTTATACCAGTAGAAATGATATATAGAAACATGCACCTAGAAATGAACATCAGGATAAAAATTGACACATCTCAAGATGAAACCAGGCTTTTTAAACTCCTAAATTATAAAGGCCACCAGCCCATAACTCACCCAAATAATATAATTTTAACTTCATCTTTAAAACTTTTTATCATGACAAAGATAATGCATAAACATAAATACACAGTCTAACAAACATCTATAAAGAAAACACCTGTATAATCTATAATGTGAGCCAAGAAATAGAACAATGCCCGAGACTCAGAAACACAGTATTCTTTCTTGACATTGCACCCTTCCCTCTATCTTAGAAGTGACTATTACCTTTACTTTGCTTTATAATTTTACCTCTACAAACATGTAATGATCTAGTGATTGATGGGTGAGTTAGTCATGTCTTATACACCCTAAAACTAATATGTTACCTAATTTAATCTCCTTGAATATTTTGGACTTCTTATTTAACTGCCTACTGGACATTGGATTTGTGATGCCCTCGTGAACCTGAAACTCAATATACTCCAATATAAACTTATTAAATCCTACCCAGTCCAGACTATTCTCTTGTATTCCATTGACACATCTTGTATTTGTTATTGAAAGCATCAACTGTAAAATTTCAAATCCTTAAAACTGAAGTTGATTCTTTACTTCTCTTTTTCTCTTATATACTTCTAGGTGAGCCAAGTAAGTCATGTTCTTTTTTCTTTCAAAGTATTTTATTTTTTATTTTTATTTCAAAATATTCATAGTCTTTTTTTTTTTCTTTTTTATTTCTACTGCCTGGTAGAGCCCTTCCCTGTATGTCTACTGGGATTTTGCTATAGCTATTTCCTTTCCTCTATTCTAGGCTCAGAATGTTGGTCCCTTGCCTACCCTCCAAAGTAATTTAATGAACCATAAGTCTGATTGTATGTTTTCTCTTTTTATGTTTCTCTTGTCTCCCTTTGACCTAAGAGACAAAGTCCTAGACTTTCATGTGTCATATAGATAAATTCGTACGTTGGCCTCATCCAGTCTCTCCCTCCTTATCTCCTGCCATTTCCTGTCCCTAATGTTATATTACAACATTTCCAGCTGTATTATATTTCCCTGGGCAAACACAGTGTTTGCTAACAGTACTTAATCTTTCTCTTCATTAGCCCATATTTCTGTCTCATAGACAATTACATTTTTAGAAAAAAACCAAAAAACAAAAACAAAACTAACCATTTACCAGGCAATAATTTGTCTCATCCTGGAATAACCTTCATCCTAGAAGAGTCAATGTTCTTTCCATACTATGTACCTTGGATATATACTTCTATTTTATCACAATGCTACAACATGTTTCAATGCATTCCAGTGACATGTTTGTCATTCCTACCAGCTGTGAACTTGAAATTAAGAGAAAATGTGATGTATCTTTATACTCAGAAGTAAGCATAGTTCCTGTTGCACAGAAGATCATTTCTCAACACTTGTTCATTTGAATCTTTCCTTAAACTCTCTGGTTTTTTTTTTTGTGTGTGTCATATTAATTCCTATTCTTGTGACAGTACATGAGTATTTTGCTGAGCTTAATTTCCGGACTGCTTCACTGTTTCCTTAAAAAAACTTGATACTGATTCAAGGGACCCTTGCAAAGTTACAAGTGCCCTGGTCTACAAGCTCAAGCAACCACTGAATAACGAAGTCAAACCACACACACTGAATAACAAAGTCAAACCACTGAATAATAAAGTCAAACCACACAGTTCATGACTAAAAGGACTTAAGTGTATATTTACAAACTTTATTTTCATATTATATATTATACTATAAATCATTTGGGAGACAACAGCCCATTTTATCAGCTTTAAAATGTGCCTAATGCCTATTAACCAGTGGTTTTATCTAAGAAGTAAACATATATAGTATATACAGTTCATTAATATTTGCAAGATTGAGGGCACCTGGATGGCTTAGTCAGTTAAGTGTCTGCCTCTGGCTTAGGTCAAGATCCCAGGGTCCCGGGATTGAGTCCTGCCCAGGCTCCCTGCTCGGCAGGGAGTCTTCTTCTCCCTCTGCCCCCCACCCCCCGGTCACGTGCTCTCACATGTGCTCTCTCTCTCCTGTTCTCTCTCTCCCTCAAATAAAGAAAATCTAAAAAAAAAATCTTTAAAAAACATATTTGCAAGATTAAGATGGCAAAATCACATTTCCTTTGAACTTTCTTCATTTTTGTCTAATTTATTTTCCAAAATGACTCTTTGAAATGTGCTATTATAAATAGAAAATTTGGGAAACTAAGTTCTTTGTATCCTATTTCTATTCTTTTTCTATCCTAATGGGAAAGAAGAACAAACCTCCTTATTTTTCTATATGCTGAAGATAAGGAAGTAACATTTATTTGTGTTTGGGGACCAAATTACTTTAACAAACAGATCTTTCTTTTAGATGAATATTTTTCTCATTTATGAACTATCATGTATGCTGCTGCTTTTCCTTAACTCCTTTCATTAAATTGGATTGTATAAAATTGCTATTTTATTATGAAAGTTATGATAAACCTTGCTAATTTGTAAATTGTTTTTACAAGTTTGGTGTAATTATGAAAATAATAAAAACTCATAGAAACAATAAAATAGCCTTTCGACATCTTTCCTTGGCATTCTTTTCTCCCAACAAGATGCATTGTTAATATTTTATGGAAGTAACTGTGATATTTTAGTGTTGGTTTACAGCTGGGAATTGCATATTCAATAGTGTTAAAAGATTGAAATTTGTAGCTCGAGAATGGTTTATATTTAATGATACTTGTGTGGTAAAGGGAAGAGATATAGAGCAATAGATGTTTCACCACATTTTATCAATTCATATCCACCTAAGGGGAGACTTTACACAAATGTGAAAGACAGATAGCAATACTTTTGCTAGAGTTTAAACAGTGCATGAAAGTTACAGAAGCTGGCATTGTGGGAAAACATAGTAACCTTTATTTCACTTCCGTTTATTTTATATTTTTATATAGCACTTTATATATTTTGGATTGCAGTGTGAGAATATATGCTGCTGTTCTTTTGGTGGTAATTTTGTATCACTGGTCCCTTCCTTCCTTCCTTCCTTCCTTCCTTCCTCTGTCTCCCCTCCACCTTTTTCCATCCCTCCCTCTGACTTTATTTATTTATATTTGTCTGTTTATTTAAATTATTGTCCTAGAAATTAGGGCTAAGTACTTATGAACTTGGACATCGGTTAATAGATGCTTATGACTTGATATGTGATCAAATATAAAAAAACTGAAATGCTTAACAAATAATGTAGATAACAAGTTGCTATTCCTTTTGATTGTACTTCAATAAACATAAGGGCATCTAATAAATAATTTATTTGGCATACTTCATTATTAAAGTAAAACATTTAAGACAAGCTTTACAATGTGGTCAGATTAATCTTCCAAATGTACAACACATATCATATCTTTTTAATGCAAATAAATGTTCATTGGTGTTCTATTCACTATAAACAATGTACTACTCTGACATTCAAAGCTTTCAAACCATGGATTGAACCTTTCCAGCCTTATCTTCTCCCGTTTATTATTCCTTTCTCCATGCTTCAGTCAAATAGAGCACATACTTCCAGATAATGTTACATATTTTTTTAAATTGTGGTTAAATATACATAACTTAAAATTTACCATTTTAACCATGTTTGAGTATATAATTCAGTGCCATTAAGTACATTCACAATGTAGTATAATCATCACAACTATCCATTTCTAGTAATTTTTCATCATCCAAATGGAAACCCCTTACTCATTAATCAATAACTCCCACATTCCTCCCCCGCCCTGGCCTCTGGCAACTACCATTCTACATTTTGTCTCTATGAATTTGACTAGTCTGTGTGCCTTATATAAGCAGAATCATACAGGATTTGTCTTTGTGTGTGTGGCTGATTTTACTTAGCATGATGTCTTCAGGGCTCATCCATGTTCTAACGTGTCAGAATTTTTTTTCCTCTTTTTTTTTTTTTAAGATTTTATTTATTTATTTGACAGAGGGAGACACAGCGAGAGAGGGAACACAAGCAGGGGGAGTGGGAGAGGGAGAAGCAGGCTCTCCGCTGAGCAGAGAGCCTGATGCGGGGCTCCATCCCAGGACCCTGGGATCATGACCTGAGCTGAAGGCAGATGCTTAACAACTGAGCCACCCAGGCATCCCTTTTTTTTTTTTCCTCTTAAGTCTGAATAATATCCCATTGTGTGGGGTATTCATCTGTTGATAGACATATCATTACTCCCAAAGAGTTTCATTCCAGCTTCTTTTTCAGACCTCAGATGGTCTGTTGAATGCCTCCACCTGGAATCTCTTGCCCAGAAGTCTGGGTTATAATTCCCTTATAGCTTTTATAAGCAGTTCCCACCAGATTTCCCATCCTGCATTTGAATTTTGTGAGCCAGAGATGAGCATGTCTGTCCTCCAGGTATTCCTCAGACAAGTTAGAACGCATGTATATAGTGATTTGTAAATAAAGTCTTCTCTCTTGCCTCCTACTAGAGGGAGGAAACTGGGGACCCTGGGCTGCCACCATTCAGGACCAAGACCAAGATTGCCACTACAATGAGGAAGGAAGGTGAAGATGAGTAAAATGCCACAAAAATTTTCTATCACTTTGAATACATATATTATGTATTCAATATGCATATGTGTATATATGCATATATATACACACACACACACATATATATATATATTTTTCTGATTGGGTGTTCTCTTGCTTGCTATAAATCTTTGATTTTTTTTTCCCAGAGTTCCAACAAAGTTGATTCAGATGCTGGTTGTTTTTTCTAATATTTCTTCCTTTCATCAAACAAGAGCTTGGAGTTTCCTAGTCTGCTATCTTGCTCTGTTCTTCATATTTTTTCATCACAGATATTTACCTGGAAACAGCTTCCTTATTCTACAGACTCTCCAAAGCCTCACATAAAAATCAGGTCATATCTTCCTGAACATGTAACATGTTGTCTTTCCACTGACTTTTTTCTCAATTCCTTTGATTGGAAGTCACCCTTAACCTCCTGAAATAATGTTTTTCAAGCTTGAATATTATATTTTTAAAGAAAATTAAATTCTCAATGATTCTCAGTTTTGCATTTTTATAAATTACTCTCATATTTTCGTTTTAACTATACCTAGTATGTATAAACATAAAACGTATTTCTTTAGTAGAATACTCACATAATTATTATACCTGAAACACAAATAAAACAGAAAAAAGCTATAAAATTACTATGATTCAGATTAAAGTTACTACCATATTATAGGGAATGAGATTGTTTTGCTTGAAATCCTGGGTTTAACAAGAGAAAGAAATATTTGTGTTTTCATTGATCTATAGAATCAACTTAATTCCTATAAAAATTCCACCTTTTTTGGTAGAAATTGACAAGTAAATTCTAAAATTTGTATGGAAATGAAAGGGACCCAGAATATCTTAAAAAGTCTCAAAAAAGAAGAACAATTTGGAAGGACTCAACCTGTCCCATTTCAAAACTTACTACACAGCTACAGTAATAAATATAGTGTGGCAGTGGTATAGGGATAGACATATAAATCAATGAAGTCAAATTGAAATTCCAGAAATACATCCCTATATCTATGTCCAATTTCTTTTTTTTATAGGATTGCTGAGACAGTTTGATGGGAAAACAATGAACTTGTCAATGAATAGCTCTAGGACCACCAAATAGCCACATGAAAAATAAAAAATGAAATCAGAATTCTTTCTTAAGCCATCTACAAACATTTTCTCAAAATGGATTATAATAGGCCTAAATTTAAGAGATAAAACTGTGAGACTCTTAGAAAAATTGTAGGAGTAAGTCTTTGTGACCTTAGGTGATGCAATGGGTTCTTAGGTATGAGAGTGCAGCAGTAATAAAAGAAGAAGAGAAGGAGAAGGAGAAAAGGAAGGAAGGAAAAATTGGACTACATAAAAATCAAAAACTTCTATGCTGCAAATTATATCTTTAAGAGAGTGAAAAGACAATCAACAGAATTATTTGCAGATCATAAATAGGATAAAACTATCCAGAATTCATTAAGAACTGTTGCGACTCAATAAAAAAGACAACCCAACCAAAAATTTTGAATAGATATTTCTCTGAAGTGGTTAAACCAATGACCTCTAAGGGTAAGAGAATATGTTCAACATCAATATTCATAGGGAAATGTAAATGAAAGCCACAGTGAAATACTTCCTCACACCAATTAGTATTGCTTTAGGAAAAAAAACCCCGACAATACCCAGTTTTGATGAGAATGTGGTAAAATTGGAACTCTCTTTCAATGCTAATGGGAATGTAAAATTGTGCAGGTATTTTGGAAAACAGTGTGGCACTTCTTCAAATTGTGAAACTTAGAGTTACCACAGGGCCCAGTAATTTGACACACACACACACACACACACACACACACACACACACCCCAAAACAAACAAAACAAAACAAAAACCACAAGGCTTGTTAAGTCTAGCTGCTTTACACAGGGTGGTTAAAGAGATTTTACTGAGGGGCTAATATTTGAGCTAATGAAAAAATAAAGTGAGAAAACAACACATCATGTTCTGAGGGTAGAGTGTTGCAGACAAAGTTTAGTAATATTGTATGACTCATTATTGTATGGCTTAGTACATCATAGCAAAAAGGAGTATGCTGCTGTGGTGTAACTGACCACTGCCATCCTCTGAAAATTTACTGACCAGTTAAATAAATAAGATATGAAGAAAAGAGGTTCTCAGCACTTCTACCACCTCCAACTATGACATTACTAAAGGAATTATTATTATTAATATGTATAAGATAGGAAAATTTTGCAAGCCTTGTCTTTACCGATACATAGCAATGTGCTTATTTTGCAGAAGTGTCTAATAAAAACAATATGGAGGTATTTAAAGAATGAATTAAGAAGCCCTTGTATAATAACATCTCTTTAAAGGAACAAGTGCCACTGTATATATTGCCAAATGCCTGAAGCATGAACCCTGCTACAAAAGACATTTACTCTCAGGAGTCAGGTGGAAAACATTACCCTTTCGTTTTCCAGGTAGTTATAAAGGTAACCAGTCCTTGAAAATGAAACAGGGAGCAGAATATATAGAGGTAGAAATGCACAAAAGGACAATTCCAGTTTCCAAGGAACAAATGTATTTCCTTGAAAAAGTTGCAAGTACATATGCTAGTTTTAAATGCAAATTAAATCTTATAAAGAGCAGTATCATCATCTAGTATTATTTTTCTGACAGCATACCCCATATAAATAAAGGGTCTGAAAAGGGTAATAAAGAACAAAGATTGATTGATAGTTGAAAATAATTGAGTTTATTTGGAATAATGGAAGATTTCACAACACATTAGTAACAAAAGGGAGGAGAGCAGATGAGTTTGTTATCCATTAAAAAAAATCAAAATATTTGAAAAGTTTTATCTTAAAGAATATAAAAATGTCAAACCTAGAAGAAATGGTTTCTATAAACAGCAGATAAATGATAAAGGTTTATTTTTATATCACATATTACTTCTAAATTCAATTAAATATGTACCATATATAGAATTTAGTTTAACTTAACTCCATATTAGTTTCACATGAGTACACTAATATAGATAAATTTTAAAAAAGAGAAAAGAAAAAAACAAACAAAAAAAACTTCTCCCATATATGTTACTGCTAGTTGAGAATGAGCATCATTCTATAAATTAAGGTGTATATGAAAATTTTTTAAAAATTAATTTAAATCCATCTTTCCACCTCACCCTGTTTCAGGAACTTTAATTTCACTTATTCTCAGGGCTACCCCTCAGGGTTATGCAAAGTTCTCCTGTCTTAGCCAGCATTAAAGGACCATCTTCTCCATATTGCTCTCTATGCTGGTTGCCATAAAACTCCCATTGTCTTCTAGAACTTTTCCCAGTTTGGGAGAAAAAGATGACTTCACATGAATGATTGTTTACTTTTTCCCCTCTGGGGCCAAAACACAATTTTTACATATAGTTTAAATTTTATCTAAAGAAGAAAAAAAAGCAGTCTAGAAGAACTTTGGACTTGAAGAGGCTTTTGTTTTCCAACATTAATATTTCAATTTGCCACATACCAAAAAAAAAAGATGATTCCTGAGATGTCTAAAATGTCCTACAGAGAGTGGGGTATTGAAAAATATTTTAGGAACATTTTAGAAATTAGTGACTATATGGATACCAAAATATGATTGAGACTTTGAGTTCAGTTTGTGAAACAAAATAAGTGATCCTATTAAATGCATACATATATATATAATAAAAACTGAAGTACTAGAATTTAGAAAAAAATACTAGAAGCATGTTTTTGTCATTCAAGAATGATGTATCATTTTGATTTATTTTTAGAAGACAATTTGGTTTTATAATAAAGGAAGATAAATAAAATGATTTGGCAAAGTCCCCTCAAGAGTTTTAGACATGTGTCCCCTATTTGATTTACTTTTCGAATAAAGATAAAATATCCTGGTATTTACAAATATATATATCAAAGTCAAGAATGATTTTAAAATAGCCTTTTAATAATGATATATCAAAGGTACTCCTATGTATTTTTGGTATAAACTGAATTGAAAGGGGTGCCTCTGTGGCTTAGTCAATTAAAAAGTGTCCAACTCTTGATTTCAGCTCAGGTCATGATCTCAGGGTTGTGAGATCCAGCCCTACATTGAACTCTGCAATGGGTGTGGAGCCTGCTTAAGATTCTCTCCCTTTCCCTCTGCTCCTCACCCCCTCTCTCCCTCTAAAAAATAAAAAAATATAAACTAAATTGAAAGATGATCTTTAGACTCAAGTGTATATGAAAATGACAACACTATTAAAAAATTACTTGATTCTTTACACTTCAGTATCAAAATAGTAGAGGAAAAACAAAATTTAAGAAAATAATAAAAAAATGAGATGTAATTAATTTTAAAGGAAATGTTTAGGTAAATTATTACATTTTAATTAAACAGTAGTTTTAGAGCAATTTAAAAGATATCTAAGGATAATAATAATGACATTTTAAAGAAAAATATATTTCACGAAAACTTTTTTAAAAATCAGGAAATAATACCTATAGTACTAACCTACTGCAAAATTCCTCAGTGTTTATTTTGTTCTTTTTTCTTGAAGTAGATTAAAATTTTGAATTTCGAATTTGAGATCTTTCTTGTAATATAATCATTTTATTCTACAAATTTTTAAAAGCTTTTATAAATTAAAATTATAAAAGCACTGCTTTCATCCCACAAACCCCACTTTTTCTCACCTCATTTTTAAAAATCCTATATAGATAAATCTCATGTATTTTTTGTACATGTAATTTATTTTACAAAAATAAGCCAAAAATCATTTTTTCTTTATACCCTTTTTCTTCTTACATGAGAGGTAATGTCCTATAAATTCTCTATTGCCCTTACACCTACCTCCCCCCTCCCTTTTTTATTCATTAGTATATCCTGCTAGTAACTAAAATGATAATAATAATAATAACTCTATGTCAGTTCATAGAGATATCATCTTTTATACTGCATGGCATAGAATTTTGTGAATATATCATAGTTAATTACTCTTTCATGCATGGGCATTTATCATGTTTCCAATATTTTGCAATTGTGAACAAGAACCCTAAGACTGCTTAATTTCTGCTTATGGTATTGTTTATTGTTAGAGGTGTATCATCAGGGTTAACTCCCATAAATGGTATTTCTGGATCAAAAGAAAAACTCATATGAAGTTTGTTTAGTATTGCCAAATTCTCCTCAAATGGTTTTGCCACTTTGCATTTCCACCAGTGATGTATGAAAGTTATTTTTTTTGCCTAACTGCACTAATCTATTACAATGTTAAACAGTAGCAGAAATAGTTGTCAGCATTTCTTGATTTTAGTCAAAATGTATGTTTTGTATGCATGTAGGTTATTGACTATCACTAAAGTATCCTTCAAAACCTTTTAGTTTTATGGGGTGCCTGGGTGGCTCAGTTGGTTAAGCAACTGCCTTTGGCTCAGATCATGATCCTGGAGTCCCAGGTTCAAGTCCCATGTTGGGCTTCCTGCTCAGCAGGGAGTCTGCTTCTCCCTCTGACCCTCTTCCCACTTGTGCTTTGTATCTCTCATTCTCTCTCTCAAATAAATAAATAAAATCTTTAAAAAAAAACAAAACCTTTTAGTTTTAGACTTTAAAAATTATGTTTGTTAAAATACTATTAAATAATTTTAATATCTATGACAATAAGTATGTTTTTGCTTTAGATCTATTAATATGTTACATGATATTAATGAGATTCCCAATGTTATATCAACCTTAAATTATTGGATTTAATCCCACTTGGTCATTCTGTATTATTTAATTAATGTGATTATAATATTCCATTTAGTATTTTTGCAACAACATTTATTCTCCACCTTGGTTTATAATTTTCTTTATCAGATATAAGGGTCAATGTTTTCCTTGTTTTATAACAAAATTAGGATGTTTTTATATTTAAAAATAGTTGGAACAATTTGTAAAGTATTAGTACTATCTGCCCTTGAAAGTTTGGTTGAATTTCCTGATATAACCATCTATATCTGGTGCTTTTTTGTGGGATAAACCCAATTTTTATCCTATGATTTAGCCATATGGAAGTACCTGCAAGTGCTTACCTTTTAGTTGCCTTCTATGTTTCCTTGTCTTGCCACAAGCTGCCCCTTTTTACCTGAAATGGTGTTCTTTGCTTGACTAATGCTTGTTACCTAATATTTAACTCCCGTATTACTTGCTTTGTAATCTGTCCTCTGACAGTCCAGTCCCTTTTCTTCCTCTGATCTGATCCTCCTCTTTATGCTATTTTAGGCTATTGGACTTACCTCCACAGTATTATCCTAATATATTTAAGCTTTTGCTATATTTTTCACCTTTACTGAATAAATTGTTAGTTCTATATAATACATTATGCCTTGTTTTTTTCTTTATAGCTAATGTAGTGCCTGGTATAGAGTTGATCCTAAATAACTGTCACTTGAATAGGACTGACCTAAATATTTTTTAGAAAACAAATTCTTCATATTACAACCAATACGTATTTACAAAAATGATTATTTAGGCATATTCTATCCAAATAAGGTTTGTGTTTGCATTTACCAATAAATGGGAAATACTAAGTTTACCTGTTTGGATAAATTTCAGCCAAATTTATAGAGTCTTTGGGGATCTTTAAATATTAGTTTTGTAGCATGAATAGAGTTTACTAATAAAACTTGATGGAGGAGCATCCTAAAGATGTGGTTATAACTGCTTGAGTGTAGAGAAATCTTATGTGTATTTAAGTACCTTAGAGAAAGAAAGTTTTGAATGAGTGCAAAATCAAAAGTTACCTATTTGGCAATTTAAATCTATAAGTACAGGTTTGTATTAGAGCTATTACTAAGGGGCCATGCCATGTGATAGCCATGGAAATTAGCAGCAAGTATTTCTTTTTAAATAATGTTAATGATTCTTAAGGCAGGCTGAACAGACCCACCAAAGATGTCCCTGCCTGAATCCTCAGAATCTGTGAGTATGTTATCTTACTTGGCAAAAGGAACTCTGCAGATATGATTAAGTTAAGGATCCTGAGATAGGACAATTATATCAGGTAGGTCTGATAAAATTACAAGGGTCCTTTTTGAAGGGAGGCAGGAGGTCAGAGAGAGAAAAAACGCTATCCTGCTGGCTTTCAAGACTGAAGAAAGGGCATGAGCAAAGGAATGTGGGTGGTTTCTGGAAGCTGAAGAAGGCAAGGGAAAAAAAAAGAAAAAAACAATTCCACTGAACTCTCCAGAAGGAATATATTCCTGAGGAACCCATGTTGTCTTCTAACTTCCAAAACCCTAATATAATAAATTTTTGCTGTTTTAAGTTGTTAAATTTGGCAATTTGTTACAACAATAATAGGAAACTAAAACAATCCTCTTGAGTGGAGAATAGCTAATTTATCAATACATTTCCATATAGCTTTAAAAACCGTTGTACAGTTAGAAGAACAAAAAGACTCGGTTTACAAAGTGGGTGAATATAAGCTACAAATAAAATGTTAGAATTATTTTTTATATAGCTGTTTATCTCTGAGGGAATTAGCCAAGAGCATAGGAAGTATTCTCTTGGCATTTTCTTCAACCAATAAAGAAGCTACCATATCCTAAATCATCTCCTATAATCCTTCATATGTCCATCTTGTTTTTTTATGTCATTTTTACAACTATGCCTATACTTTTTAATGTCCAGACTCTTAGAACTTCAGTTTTTCTATTTTTGATTATCAAATAAACCCCAAAAGGCTAAATTATACAGTAGAACAACATGGTTCACAAAGCACAACACTTTAGCAATTATTTCTTTAATAAAGTTGACTTAGACATTTTTCTGAATTTTTTTTTTAAGATTTTATTTTTTATTTGACAGAGAGAGAGACAGCGAGACAGGGAACACAAGCAGGGGGAGTGGGAGAGGGAGAAGCATACCTCCCACGGAGCAGGGAGCCCGATGCGTGGCTGGATCCCAGGACCCGAGCTGAAGACAGACGCTTAATGACTGAGCCACCCAGGTGCCCCAACATTTTTCTGAATCTTAAAGAATCCTAAATAACTATCAAAGCTTAAAGTCATTTAAACTTATATACACAGTTTACAACAAAATAATGGATTAAATTAAATTCAAAAAATTAGATTTCTAGAAGCAATGTGATTAAGTTTAGATGGAATCATAGCAGTGCTACTTCTATTATAATATCATTCAAGACTGTGATAACACTTATATATCTAAGTATCACACATACAAATATTTTCCTTCTCCCTTCCTTTGACAAAACTTCAAAGCAGGAGCAGGAACAACTTTAAAGATTATACAATTAGCACTTTCAGATTTTCTTCTAATTAATCACTGGGAACACTTGACTAATTTGGATTTAACTCCTAATTCAAAACAGTTTTCTTTGGTACAACTTTAATTTTTAAATAGTCACTTAGATGCACATAGTTCAACACTATTGAAATTATCTTTGAAAAGGTGAATTCATGTGGACATTTTACCAGTTAAAAATTCAACACCTATGAAAGTTGTGGTTACATCAATATCCACTTTCTCTGGAGTCATTTTAAAGCTCAGAGTTATAATTAATAATAATCACACATTTTTTAAAGGATATAAAAGAACATGTCAATTAATATTTGATTATTTTTTCTTTCAGAAATATTTTGGGGAAATGTCTAAAATGAAGCTATCTTTGTGAAAGAGATAGTGCCATTTAAAACACATACTGAAACATTCGTGTTAATTTATTTGTAAAAAGTAAATAGAATCTATATAGAAACATATTCCTGAAAATATAATCTATTTATTAAATATGATTTAATATATACTTTCCATTATTACACATAGCTGAGTATAATTAGAACAATGTACTTTTGTAATTAAGAACTTTTTAAAAAAGGGGCACCTGGGTGGCTCAGTCATTAAGCATCTGCCTTTGGCTCAGGTCATGATCCCAGAGTCCTGGGATTGAGCCCTGCATCAGGCTCCCTGCTCCACAGGAAGTCTGCTTCTCCCTCTCCCTCTGCTGTTCCCCCTGCTTGTGTGCTCTTTCTCTCTCTCTGTCAAATAAATAAATAAAATCTTAAAAAAAAGAAGAACTTTTAAAAAATTACTATTGAAATATAATATTATATTAGTTTCAGGTGTACAACATATTGATTCAAGTATTTTATACATCCTCAGTGCTTACTACAATAAGGCAGTCATTCTCTATAACCATACATTATTGGATTATTATTATTTATTTATTTATTTTTAAAGATTTTATTTATTTATTTGACAGAGACAGAGATAGTGAGAGTAGGAACACAAGCAGCGGGAGTGGGAGAGGGAGAGCATGCTTCCCGCGGAGCAGGGAGCCCAATATGGGACTTGATCCCAGGACCCTGGGATCATGACCTGAGCCAAAGGCAGATGCTTAACCACTGAGCCACCCAGGCGCCTGGCATTATTGCATTATTGTAACCATATAATATTATTGACTATCCTCCCTATGCTGTACTTTTCATTTCCGTGGATTATTTATTTTATAACTGGAAGTTTGTACCTCTTAATTCCTTTCACCTATTTAATCCCCCCACACACACATCCCTTCCTTCAGGCAACTACCATTTTGTCCTCTGTATTTAAAAGTCTATTCATTGCACTTGTTCATTTTATTTTTTTTAAACTCCATTTATAAGTGCAATCATATGGTATTTGTCTCTCTTTGTCTGACTTATTTCACGTAGCATAACACCCTTTAGGTCCATCCATGTTGGACGTTGTCACAAATGGCAAGATCTCATCCTTTTTTTATGGCTAAATAATATTGCCTTATAAATATATACCACTTCTTTATCCATTTATCTATTGGTGGACAGAGGTTGCTTCCATATTTTGGCTATTGTAAATAATGCTGTGATAAACCTAGTGTTTTCATCTTTCACATCTTTTCATATTAGTGTTTTTATTTTCTTTGGGTAAAAATACCCAGTAGTAGAATTACTGGATCATAGCAGTATTTCTATTTTTAACTTTTTGAGGAAACTCCATACAGTTTTCTACAGTGGTTATGCCAATTCACATTTCTACAAATAATGTGCCAGTTCTTACTTTTTTCCACATGCTCACCAACACTTGTTATTTCTTGTCTTTTTGATTCTGGCCATTCTAACAGGTGTGAGGTCATAACTCATCGTAGTTTTGATTTGCATTTCCCTGATGATCAGTGATTTTGAACATCTTTTCATGCATCTGTTGGATATCTATATGTCTTCTTTGAAAAAATGTCTATTTAGGACCTCTGCCCAATTTTTAATCAGACTGTGTTTTTTTTTTAATGTTGGGTTATATGCGTTCATTATATATTTTTGATATTAACCCCTTATCAGATATATCATCTGTAAATATCTTCTCCCATTCAATAGGATGCCTTTCATTTTGTTGCTGGTTTACTTCACTGTGCAAAAGTTTTTTTTTTTTAATTTTAATATAGTCCCAATAATTTACTTTTGCTTTTGTTCCCCTAACCTTAAAAGACATATCTAGAAAATCATTGCTAAGCCTGATGTCCAAGAGATTATTGCCTGTTTTTCTTTTAGGAGTTTTATGGTTTCAGGTCTCACATTTAAATTTTTAATCCATTTTTAATTTGTTTTTGTGTATGGTATGAGAAAGTGATCCAGGTTCATTCTTTTGCATTAGCTGTCCAGTTTTTCCAGCACCATTTATTGAAAAGACTGTTTTTTCTCCATTGCAAAACCTTGCCTCCTTTGTCATAGATTAATCGCATAAATGTGGGCATGGGTGTATTTCTGGGGTCTCCATTCTGTTCCATTGATCTGCGTGTATTTTTATGCCACTACTATACTGTTTGATTAGTATAGCTTTGCAGTATATCTTGAAGTCTGGGATTGTGATACCTCGAGCTTTGTTCTTCATTTTCAAAATTACTTTGGCTATTTGCAGTCTTTTGTTCCATATAAATTTTAGGATTATTTGTTCTAGTTCTGTGAAAATTGCTATTGGCATTTTGATAGGGATTGCGTTGAATTTGTAGATTATTTTGGGTACTATAGACATTTTAACAATATTAACGTTTCCAATCTATAGCATGGTATACCTTTCCATTTGTTTGTGTCATCTCAATTTCTTTTATCCATGTCTTATAGTTTGAAGAGTATAGGTCTTTCACCTCCTTGGTTAAATTTTATTCCCAGGTATTTTCTTTTTGGTGCAATTATAAATAGGTTGTTTCATTATTAGTGCATGGAAATGCAACATATTTCTGTATTTTTTTTAAGTAGGTTCCACACTGGTCTTGAATTTGTGACCCTGAGATCAAGACCTGAGCTGAGATTGGGGCACCTGGATGGCTCAATTGGTTAAGTCTCCAATTCTTGATTTTGGCTCAGGTCATGATCTCAGGGTCCTGGGATCAAGACCCGCTATGGGCTCCCCACTTAGCAGGGAGTTTATCTCTCTCTGACCCTCCCCCAGCTCGTGCTCTCTCTCTGAAATAAATCAATCTAAAAAAAAAAAGACCTGAACTAAGATCAAGAGTCAGACACTTAACCTACTGTCACCCAGGTGCCCCAGATTTCTGTATTTTAAATTCGTATTGCACAACTTTACTAAATTAATTTATTCAAGATTCCTATAACTGGAGAGTAGATAATGAATCCATCCACGCAACAAAAAACTTATGGAGCACCTAGTATGTGATAGGCAAGTCTTTTAAAGTTTGGAAAGCAACAGTAAGAAAATCATACAGATTCTTCATGGATCTTATATTTTAGGAATGAGTTATCAATAGGAATCTGTTAGTGATAGATTTGAAGAGAACTGCTGACCTCTTGATTTTTTGTTTGTTTTTTGCTTGTTTGTTGTTTTGTTTTTTGTTGTTCTTTCCTTTTTTTCATGGAACAGGGCATATTTGGGCAAATCTTGCTCAGACTGCACATAGTCAATGGATTATATAAATCTGTACTTTCTTTTTTTATAAATCTGTACTATTAATAACATTCGTTTACATTTCAAAATGAATGTAAGGTAATTTGCATAAAACAAAATTGCAGAAACAATCACCTGTATTAATTACTTCAAGAATAGTATAGTAAAACAATGCAATTACTGTAAATTAGAACAATAACTACTATAGGACTTAAACATCACTGCAAATATTAAAACCAAGGAGAAAACTGTTATTTATGGTTGGAGTCTACATTGTTCGTTGAACCTTATATTGCTGTACTATTTTACAGAGATTCACAAGTAGTTAGAGAAATTAGTTCTACTTTGTGTATAAGGAATGGAATGTTTCCAGCTGGTTGTATAAAACAATAATCAAACAATAGACATTTATTTATCTTCCTCATGCATAGCCTTATGTTATAAGTAAGTAATATTATAGAATGATGGAAATATGATCTTCAGAATCATCCAGGTCCTTAATTTTGCCACTTACTAGCTCTGTTGCTTTGAACAAAGTATTTATCTGCTCTAGATTATTGAGATCTTTATGTATGAAATGAAGCTCATTTTACTTTGTCTTGAGGATAAAATACAATAAAACATCATATATGAAAGCATCTATGACTTACGGTATATAGTATTTACTCAGTAAATATTTAGCTTCTTTTTTTTCTCATGTTTAAACCATATTTTTATTAGGAAGATGCTACTATTACAGATAAAGTAAATAGAGTGCTGTTATTACAAAATAACATCAATATTGTAGTAGCTAAGGGCAGGCCACCCCAAGATGAGCTACTTTGGCATGAACATAATTTTGAGTTAAAAGCAAACAAAACCCAGCAGATTCAGGAAAAAAACAAAAAACAAACAAAAAAACTCTTTACCTCCTTTCAACTGCCTGCTTGTACCAGGAAGACAGCTGTTAACAGAGTTTCCTTTTTACCTAAGAAAGTTATCTACATAATAGGTCAGCCTTTTTATCAACCCAGAACATCTCTCACCTTCCTGTTAAAGTTGTTTTCTCCCCTTTGTATCTTCAGACCCCTCCCCCTTTCCTTAGCTCATTTAAGCATCATGCTGCCTCATTGTCTTTGGAATTTCATGTTTATGTGGATTCCCCTTATGTACACTAGTAAATTTGGGTTACTCCTGTTAATCTGTCTCATGTCATTTGATTCTCAATCTAGCTAGGAGGACTAGCTGGAAACTCCTCCTCTCCCACAATATTAGGTAAAATGAACTAAAAAGTAATTATTATTATCATTACAGGAATAAAATTACGTTTTAAAAAATACTTCAAATTTATATTAACAACAACACAAATTATCTGGAAAAATCCTGTTCCAATTTTTTCACAATTGGAGTTCCAATTTATTCATAAAAAGTACCTTATGAGTTGTTCCACTGTGAACAATTAGTGAGACAGTACAATTATAAATAAAATACTTGAGGAAATCTTAGATCATAATAACAAAAGGTAGTCTTTCTTTTATTAGTCTTTTTTTTTTTCGTATGTTGTTTGTACATTTTGGCTATTTCAAATAATGCTGCTCCAACTAAGAATATTCTGTGCTTATTTCTATGAAAAAAGTGACACGGTGGAAATTTGAGTGCAAAGGGAGAGTATATTATGAGTAGGAGTCAGCTCCCACTTGTGAAATGTGATAATGAAAAAGAATTCCTGGGGTTTGGGATTGAGATGAAAATAAGAGAACATAATGAAAGAGAGAGGCTTGTAGGATATGAAAAGAGGCAACTAACCCCAGTGGGACCCTGCCATACATGATGAAGGGAGCATTTAGAGACTGCCAGCCACCAGAATAATGTTCATGCCAAAAAGTGGTCCATCTTGGAACAGCCTGCCCTTGGTCCCTACAAGTAAAAAAAAAAAAAAATCAAAGCACAGAATACTACAACTAAAATCTATTATTTTAAAAGTTTAAAACAAGTATAGCTTTATATTCTTATGAAGATATATGATAAAAAATTTTAAAAAGAAAACAAAAGATACAAAATTCAGGAAAGATGTTGCAATGAGGAACTTCAAGTGTTAATGGTCTACTTATTTCAGTAGATGATGGGTTCTTGGACAGTATGTTGATATGATGATGATGATGAATATTTAAAATATGCATTAGAATAATTCTTTTGTATTTTTAAATATTTTATAATACAGAGAAACAAGCTTGTGTATTTTTCTCATTCCACTTTCACTAATACTCAAAAGTGGTTAATTCCCATATTAATGAAGAAGAAGTAAATGAACAGAATCACTTATCCATGTCACACATCTAATTGGAAATAAAATTGAGATTATTAAATTTTCCGGTGCTCATATCACTTTGCAGAGATTATCTTTTTTGAGAAATGCTAGAACATAAGAGGGGCATCTCATAACACGGACACTTTTCTAAATAACTTGGAACTGGTTCAATGTTCTTGTGAACTCATAAAAATAACATTTTAATTAATATTGGACATGAATCTGAAGGGGAGCAGAACTAGCAACCCCAAAATACGCCTCTTTGCATAAAGATTATCTTGAGCTGGTTATTTTTAGGGAAGAGTAGACACAAGAGAAGCTTTAAAAACCTTACAGAAGTTATCCTCTTGTGAGACATTTGCATTTATGAGGGAAATCTCCATTTATAAAGGTGTCTCCCTTTCTATACTAGGAAAAGGAGGATGACAAAATCTCTAGAAACTCTTATCAATAGAGAACTGAGCTGACTTAAATCTGCATAACAATCACATTCTTGTTTACTGTGTTTTGCTTGATAACTTCCCAAATTGGTTTCCCTCCCTGTTGGCATCTTCTCTTGTCTTTAGCTTGAGTTGGTATGTAAGGTGGTGACTTGGGCCATTTCAGAGAATTAGTCAAGTCTTTTTGTTTTTTTGTTTTTTGAGGGTTTTTTTTGTAATTATTGTCATTAATTTTACCTTTACCTGTGTTATAAACTATGATAATTTTGATTTAGACAGTTACTTCTCTTATAGAGGTACTGTAAATAAGAAAACAAAGTCTCTAATTTCATTTTTTACTATTTTTGGCACACTTTATTTCTTTGTATAGATACAAATACCCATCTGATATCCTTTCCTCTTTTTAAAATCAAATATGGTAAAATATACACAATATAAAAATTTACCATCGTAATAATTTTTGTACAATTCTGTGGCATTAAGTACTTTCATATTATTGAGCGACCAGCACCACCATCCATCTTTACAATTTTTCTGTTTTCAAACTGGAGGTTTAACCTATTAAACTGTTACTCCTCATTCCTCCTCCCCTCTCATCCCTCAGCAACCATCATTCTACTTTTTGTCTTTAAGAATTTGACTATCTAGACACCTCATATAAGTGGACTATTATTTTTTTTTTAAAGATTTTATTTATTTATTTGAGAGAGAGAATGAGAGAGAGAGAGCGCACGTGAGGGGGGGGAGGGTGAGAGGCGGGAGGGTCAGAGGGAGAAGCAGACTCCCCGCTGAGCAGGGAGCCCGATGCGGAACTCGATCCCGGGACTCCAGGATCATGACCTGAGCCGAAGGCAGTCGCTTAACCAACTGAGCCACCCAGGCGCCCATAAGTGGACTATTATAATATCTGTCCTTTTGTGTTTGGCTCATATCACTTTGTGTAACGTCTTCAAGGTTTCATCAATGTTGTAGCATGTGTCAGAATTCCTTCTAAGACTGAATAATATTGCAGTGTTTGCATATACCACATTTTGTTTATCCATTCATCCATCAATGGACACTTACATTGTTTGTACATTTTGGCTATTTCAAATAATGCTGCTATGAACATGAGCACACAAATATCTCTTCAAGTCACTGCTTTCAATTACTTTTGGTATATACCTAGAAGTGGAATTGCTAGATCTTATTAATTATATTTTGATTTTTTTAGGAACTGCCATATTGTTTTCCACAGCAGCTACATTATATTTCAACCAGCAATGCACAAGGGTTCCAATTTCTCCACATCCTTGCTAGTGATGTAGGAAAGATGTTAGGGTTCCAAGCTGACAGCCAAGAAAGAATTCTTGAGACATCTTTGGAGCAAAAGGTGATTTTATTAAAGTACAAGATAGGACCCGTGGGCAGCAAGAGCTGCAATGGGGTCATGAGGAGTGGCCCATTAAATACTTTCAAGCTGGAAGGGGCTTAGGGATAGTGTAAGTCTCTAAGGGATTTTGGAAGCAAGGTTTCCAGGACCTTGAGGGGGGCTAGCTGTTGTTGGGAAAATGTCATTTATTACCATCTAATAAAAACTTAGTCATGAGACGCTTCAGATATATATCTGTGGGCCATATGCTTGGGGGATGATTGCCAACATGTATCTTGGGGGTTTTAGAAATAAAGGAAGTTTCCAAGGGAATTTTTATACATTAAAGTAGACTTACAGGATCCTGGTTGTGGGGGGTGGTTAGGCTAGGATTGCCTTTTGCCCTTAGCAAAGTATTAACATCAAGGCAGTTCAATCCCTAGAGGAATATCACTCTGCCTGTTTCAAGGATTTGTCAATGGGCTGTAAGTAGTAAGGAAATTTAATAATTTTTCTTCTGCCTTTGTTTCCCACATCACTAACACTTGATATTTCCCATTTTTTTATCATAGCCATTTTAATAAATGTGAAGTGGTATTTTATTGTGTTTATGATTTCCATTTCCCTAGTGATTAGTGACACTGAGAATCTTTGCTCATTGACTATTTGTATATCTTCTTTTTTTTTTTCAGAAATTGCATTAAACATTTATTTTCACAGGCCATCCTTTACAAAGATAGTAAGAGATTTCTGAAGTCCACCTTTGAATTCTTTTGGGATTGACTCTGACTAAGCAACATTTTTAGTTGAGAGAAGCGTTTCTTTGTTTTGCTCACATTCTTTGAGGAGCAAGTGGGTGCTGACTGTCCAGATGTAGGTGTCCTGAATATCAAGGCTGGGCTCTTGCCTTTAGAACCACCCTTCTGATTCAAGGCTGCAGAACTTGGAGTCTTTCTCTCCGGCGTCTTCAGGCTAAGCTTGCTCGTAGGAGTGGTAGGACTGCTCCTCAGTGCTGAGAGAAAGCTTCTACTTCTACCAAGATGTTTAACTGTTCTGTTGCATGTTTTACAAGTAGTCAACAATACACTTTTGGAGTCTTTGTATTTTTTCACAATTTTTGCTTCTTTAAAACTGAGTGTATAATTTCTTGCCTCTCGGTTAAGAAGTTTTTGTATTTTGGGTGTCAGTTTGGACTTGGGTTTGAGGCGCACTCGAGAGTTATCCAAAACCAGCAACTGGAAACAGTATGGACGTGTTCCGCAAAAGTTATGTTATCATAGGAGATAGCGGGCCTGGCCCGGGCAGCTATCGTGTAGTTACCGCGCCGCAGCCTCAAGGTAGTGCTTCTGCCTCATCGTTACCGCCACCTCCACGCCGCCAAGACGAGCGACAAGACCTACTTGTACATCTTCTTTTGAGAAATATCTATTCAGATGTTTTACTCATTTTATAATTGGGTTACTTTTATTGTAGAATTCTGAAAGTTCTTTATATATTCTGAATATTAACCTCTTATCAGATATATGGTTTGGAAATAATTTCTCCCATTGTGTAAGTTATTTTTTCATTCTCTTGATAATTTTCTTTGATGCAAAACAGTTTTAATTTTAATGAAGTCCAGTTTACCCATTTTTCTTGTTCTTGCTCATGCTTTGGGTCATATTTAAGGAACAATTGCCAAATCTAAGGTCATGAACTCCCTCTTATGTTTTCTCCGAAGAGTTTATATTTTTAGTTTTTACTTTATGTCCTTGGTCTATTTTGGTCTCATTTTTGTATATAGTATAAGGTAGGAGGCCACCTTAATTTTTTTTTTCCAATGTGGATATCCAGTTTTCCAAGTACCATTTCTCTATTGAATGGCCTTGGCATCCTTGGGGAAGAACAATTGTCCATAGGTGTGTGGTTATATTTTTAGGCTTTCTATTCTATCCTATCTTTTGCCAGTAAAACACTACTTTAATTACTGTAGCTTTGTAGTAAGTTGTGAAAGTTGAAGTATGTATGTTAGACCTCCAAATTTGTTGGTCTTTTCAATATTATTTTGGGTATTTGGGATATCTTGGCATTTCATATGAATTTTCAGATGGGTTTGCCATTCTGAAAAAAAAAATGACATTTTGGTTAAGGATTGTATCAGATCTGTAGATCACTTTCTGTAATATTGATATCTTAACAGTATTAAATTTTCCAATCCATGAACATGGGCTGTCTTTCCATTTATTTGTGTCTTTTTAAATTTCTATTAGTGTTGTTTTGTAATTTTCAAAATACAAGTTTTGTGCCTTCCTGGTTATAATTATTCTTTAATATTTTATCTTTTTTTATTGCTATTGTAAAAAGAACTATTTCCTTACATTTCTTTTTGGATTGTTCCTTGCTTTTGAAGAATGTTTTTTCCATAAATAAATGTGAATATATCAAAATACTTTTCCTACATGTGTTGTTGAGGTGATCACTTATTTTTTCCCTGGATAAATTAATAAGGTGATTCATCTTGATCAATTTTTGAACTGGAAAACAGTCTTTTATACATGGCATAAACCCAACATTTTTGTGATGTATTATCTTTTTAATGTATCACTGGATTTAATTTGCAAATATTTTGCTTAGGAGTTTTACATCTCTAGTTATGAGAAATTTGTCTGGATTTTTTTTTTCTGCCATGGTCTCTTATTCTTATATATATATATATATATATGTATATATATATATGTATATACAAATATATATATATGATGTATTCATACATGAAGTCAAAGCTATTATAAATAACCTAATAAAATGGTCTAATAAAATAAATTATCAAATTATTTTATTCTCATCTTGTAGAATTTGTATATACTGGCAGTAATTCCTTAATTGTATTGTAGAATTCATTGGTGAAAATATCTAGACACGAAATGAATTTTTTTTTTTTTTTTGGAGGGGGGTGAAAACAAGTGGATTTAAATACTGATTCAAAATCTTTAATGGTATGGGAATATTTAAAAATTCTATTTTTGTGGCAGTTTCATGTTTTTATTTCTAGGATTTTGCATTTTAAATAAATTTTCAAATTTGCTGTCATACAGTTGTTATAACCTCATAATATTGTGATTTCTGCATATCACATATGTACATTTTTGTCTGATACTTCCAATCAATATACTTTGAAAAAATCAAGGTGACTTTTTAATGTTCAAAAAGATCTTAATATTTTCATATGATTTTTGAATGTGTCTAATTTTATGGCATTCAAAGTATTTTCCCTTAATGCTGAAAACAGCAGGATTCTGGAGTGATAATGAGAAAGTTTAGAAGGTTACAAAATAGCGTTATAGAGTGCCATTTTAATTAGCGTAAAATAATAATATCATCATCTCATTTGTCAATAAATCTTATTTGAGAATCAATCTAAAATTCTCAAATATAAAAGCATAACAGAAAAAAATGCAGAAAATAAACTACACAAAATCTTTGTTGAGGTGCATTTGATCTGGTCTTTAGTATTAGTATTGTGTTTCAGCAATGATCAGCAAATTTAGTATTATTTTTAATAATAATTATAATGTGAATTCAGAAATAATTAGGTCTAGTTTGAGTTGTTACTTATCAATAAAAATAAAGTAATATAAAATGAAATATTTTCCACTAGTAACAAATATGAGCTGTGTAATGTGCACAAATACAATAAATTGAATCTTAAAATGAATGTAATGGCTAAAACTTAAAATCCTATGTCATTACATTATTATTATTTCTTAAGTAATGAATGTTCATTTAGTTCTGAAATAGCATCAGTGATTGTCGGTAATCTTTGCATTTATGCCACTTTTTAAAGAAACAATTTAATTTTTCACTTTAAAGTGCATAAGAGATTTTGTGTAGAAATACACTTGATGTGGTTTTGGAATATTGGTGAGGTTCAGTGGGGTGGAGTCCAGAGCCAACGACCAAAAAAGAATTCTTGAGACGTCTTTGGTGCAAAAGGGTGGTTTATTAAAGCTTGGGGACAGGACCCGTGGGCAGAAAGAGCTGCTGCCCTGGGGTTGTGAGGGGTGGCTGATTGTACACTGTGGAGTTGGGGGAAGAAAGGAAAAGGAAGTTTCAAAAGGATTTTCATATGTTAAAGAAGACTCACAGGATACCAGAGTCCTTGCCATTGTCAAGTTAAGGTTATTTTTCTCTCTAGCAAGGCATTAACGTGAAGGTAGTTGGGATCTTCCTGGAGGAACATTATACTCAGCCCACTTCAAGTATCTGTCAATGGGCTGCAGGTTATAAGGACATTTAATTGTATCTACATTTCCTTCTAGAAGCTAGGTTATTGATAGAAATGCTTTGTTCTTGTAGATTGCTAAGACATTTGTAAACTGAGGGAGATTCAGGTCTTGCAGGATAATGATCCCTACAAGTTGACTATTTGTTTTTCCTTTCCTTAGCTTTAGGGCAACCAGGAGTGCCTGAGGAATGTTACATATATCCCATGGAATGGGGGGAGTTGTGGGGTGTCAGCTTCTGCTTTGTCCTCAGCTTGCCTTCTGTTCCCTCATCACTCTCATGCTTGAAATAAGTATAATTTAAACTAACTCAGGTGAAGAAAGATACTACCTTAAATTTAGTGAATGAGGAGGCTGTTTTAAGCATCCCTCGGACAGGTTTATGTAGTCAAATTAACATTTATTAATTTCCATTTTTTTCTGTGGTCTTTGGTAAGAAAGCACAAATGTTCTAATAATCTGAACAAATAATTTAGACGATTCCAGATACACAATAAATTTAAGAGGTTAATGAACAGAAGGAGCTTAATTCTCCATATCTTGCTGCCTAAATTGTGTCTGCTTATTTCTTTCTTAATTTTTGCTAAGAATCCTAATCTGCTAATTAATCTGGGTATTTTTCATACTGTTAATTTAGTAATAAATGTTGGGCATCTCCAATGGAAGGGATATAAAAAAATATTGTAGCTGTCCCTTTTTTAGTTGATCACTGGCATGCTCCTGGTAATGTTGAAGGTTTCCCTGTGCATTGTCCTAAACCCATTACAAAACAGTGGTTTCCAAAATCTCTCAGATCATGGCAACTTTAGCGACTCAGCATTTTTTTTCACAACACTTATAGACAAATAAAAATAAAACAAAACAAAAGCTAATAGTTCAGGGTGCCTGGGTGGCTCAGGCAATTTAGTGTCTGCCTTAGGCTGGGGTCATGGTCCCAGGGTCCTGGGATTGAGCTCCACCTTGGGCTCCCTGCTCAGCAGGGAGTCTGCTTCTCCCTCTCCCTCTGCCTCTTCCCCAGCTTATGCTCTCTCTCACTCACTCTCTCTCTCAAATAATTAAATAAAACTTCAAAAAAAAAAAAAGCTAACAGTTCCATTTATTGAGTTGATCCAAACTAGTTAATAGTTTAATTTGCATCATGCCCAATAGATGCCACTCAGTTTACCTTAAATTTTAAAACTATCCCACAGTGCTCCTGTTAGTTCATTGTGGGGCACTTTGGCAGCACAGTCGGGAACCACAGTTTTGAAAGTTATAAACTGAATGGAAATGATAGCAGGAGCAGAGGTCCTTTTAGAACTATTTATTGGTCCTTAGAGACCATCATTTTTCCCCATTAGGCGGCAACCTCTTTGTCCTACGTTATAAACTTTCAACTAAATTTTCTTGTAGTTGAGGTGAACAAGAAATCTGTTAATGTGTAGAATAGCTCAGAATATAGTAATGATGACTTCAGTCATGGTTATTTTTTAACAACTTATGTTTAGAAGAAGAGTAAAAATACTTTTAAAAGGGTAGTGGTTTTAGTGTAATTAGCAGGGAATAATAAAATGATTTAATAGGGCTACACAGTTTTGTGTAATTATAGATAATGCTTTTAATCTGGCTGCAGAACATGGCTGTTGTGATCTAGTCTTTATGTAGCTTCCCTGCTGAAGGTTTAATTTATTTGGCCTCTTGAGGAACACATTTGGCATTGTAATATGTTTTGCTTCCAGGTTCTATCTCCAAGGATGACTTGATGAAATTGCACATAAATTTATTTTCAAGGCAAACTATTTTCCTTTTAGGGAACCATCTATATTCATCCCACAGAGGTAGAAAGCAATATAATAATCAAATATAGATATTCAGCGAGTGAGAGCCTCATAGATCTTATATATGTGGTCATTTTGTATATAATTTTATTAATCACTATTTCTTTTTTTAAAGATTTTTTTAAAGATTTTATTTATTTATTTGAGAGAGAGAGAGAGAGAATGAGAGATAGAGAGCACGAGAGGGAAGAGAGTCAGAGGGAGAAGCAGACTCTCTGCTGAGCAGGGAGCCCGATGTGGGACTCGATCCCGGGACTCCAGGATCATGACCTGAGCCGAAGGCAGTCGCTTAACCAACTGAGCCACCCAGGCACCCTATTAATCACTATTCCTGTGAGATATGAAATTTTAAGAAACTTAACTAAGAAATAAAATATGGTGGTTTATATCAAAGAAAATTTTATATATCTTATCCACCACTAAATACCTACATGGTGAATCATTGAAAAATATAAAAAAAACATAAATTTGGGGAATATACTAAACCAGGTAGAGTTTGTTTTCTTCTTGATTTCTGTCTGACTCCCAAAGGCAACTTACTTTGATCTCTTTGTGTTTTTTTTTTCTTGTTAAAATATACAGAATTAATTAAGCAGATTCATAGAGCTGAATGATAAAATTGTATTAGGAGATGCATTGGGACTCTATGTGACCTTATCAAGTGAGGTGAGCCATTCATTAATTCAGATGATAGAGCTTATTATAATAATCTTTTACTAGTGCTATTGTTGAGCATAACCACTTACTCATATTTGCATATGCATATTGAGATAATATCATGTCATTAATTTTTTACTAAACTTTAATTCTTGTCAAGAGTAATTATGAAAGTTTTAGGTTACAGTTAATTTAACTATATACTTGTGATTATCTTCACATATGTTTGAATAATTTATATGCAATTACAATAAGCTTCTACAGCAAATCAACTAATATATAAACATATCTATTAATCATATTGGTAATTTATGTAAATGTGTCACACAGTGCTTAGTATGTACAAGACATTCAAATCTGCTATGTTCCTTCCCTGTCTTAAATTTTACTAATGTTATGTCCACCACTTTTCATTTGATTATTCTCTCCACCTCTGCCTCAGTGCTTACAATCTAATTTACCCATAACAACCAGAAGATACCCAGAAGTCATAGCAGTGTTCCTGGCTTTTGCTTTACAAAAGTGACTAAGTGATACTGAAAAATTTATTTATTTATTTATTTTCTTAAGTGAGGAGGTAGGGGCAGAGGGAGAGGGAGAAGGAAAATCTTAAGCAGGCTCCATGCCCAATGCAGAGCCCGAGGCCAGGCTCAATCTCATAACCCTGAGATCATGACCTGAGTGGAAATCAAGAGTTGGACACTTAACCAACTGAGTCACCCAGGCACTCCCAGAAGAACGTTTCTAAACATAAACTAGATCATGTTACTCTACATTCAAAACACTTCAGTGCTCTTCATCATAATTAGTATAAGAGACAAAAAAATAACAATTCAAGAATCTGCAAGGCCTTCCACGATCTCATCCAGTTTCTCCCTAAAATTTTGTGTACTTTCCAAACACCAGAGCCTTGCTATCTCTCCTCCAATCTCAATGACCTTTTTGTATTTTAAGGACAAGTTAGGCTTAGTGTCAACTCAGGTCCTTTTCACACATTTTGCCTCTGCCAAATTGCTCTTCTATCTGATATCCCTGTAGATCCAGCATCACTTTATCTTTATCTGCTAAAGTATCTCTTTGTCTAGGACTTCAGTGACCAGCTGATGTAAAATTATCCCGATTGTAACTTTTTCTTCCTTTTCCCTCAAAGGGCTTATTATTACTTCATAATTATAATTTATATAATACATATTTTCTTTTTCTGCCTTAGAATTATGGTGGTCATGCTCTTCAATGTCCAAAAAAAAAAAAAACCTCTTAAGAATGAGTGGGGGTATTAAAATACCTAGAAATACATATTTTCTGAAATATCAGTTGAAAAAACCGGTTTTATTATATTGTTGAGTCTATAAAATAGTCCTATTCAAAAATTATTTTCTAAAATACAATTCTTTTTAAAAGTAAAAATAGCATATATACATGAATATTAACACCAAAAAACTTCTTTATACTTATTATTTAAAGATTAAAAATAGCATGAGGAGTAAGTTAATTTAGTAAATATTTTAATATTTTAATCAATGTCATAGTATTATCTGCCTTTAATATAATGTCAATTGTACTACAGGATTCTTCTCACAGATTGAGATATTCCAAAGCAAACTATAAAACTTTAGACTTAAATCTTGTTCTCCATTTGTACTCTTATTTTGTTTGATTTTTTCCTTTGCTTTTGTAGGAATTCCAATGTCTTCCTATCTGCATGTTATGTTTTTAATATTTTCAATTTGCTAAAATTACATGCTTTCAAAGCAAAATTTTGTGAAGCTCCATTCATGATATGCCTGTTTCAATTAAAGACATTCAATTAATTTTGACAAATGCAAAAAAAATTAGAATACTTTATTATAAATTCAGTATCAGTGTATTATACTTAGGTTTATTGAAAGTTGGTTCTTTAAAATTTCATATATGTTAAAAATCCAATTAGTGATGGATAGCAAAGAGAAAAAGCATATTTTGCCTGAAAATTATTTTGCTTTAATATTTTGACTGAGTAAAATATACAAAATGTTATACAAAATAAAATATTTATTTAAATATTTAAATAAATAAATAAATAAATATTTATTAAGTAAATATTTATTTAATAAATAAATATTTATTGAATAAATATTTAAATATATAAATATTTATTTATACATTTCTCACAACAACAGCTGTTTAGGGGATGCAATTTTGAGTTATATGCATATCACACCAATTAAGATTTTTTTTAATTTAGGAATTTAGTAAAGGTAGTTTTATTGCTACAATGAGTCCTGAATGAAAATTTGTATTTGTATTATCAATACAAAATAAATAATTTTATGCTCAAATTTTTAACTGAATTTAACTGAATCTGAATTTAATTGAATTAAATGAATATCATTCACAGATATCAAATATTTTGCCTTTTATTGAATAAATTTCCAAGAGCCTTGTTTATTAACATCTATTGATACACATAATTAATGATGAATGTAA
The DNA here is from genome assembly GCF_003265705.2 of Callorhinus ursinus. NCBI lineage: Eukaryota > Metazoa > Chordata > Mammalia > Carnivora > Otariidae > Callorhinus > Callorhinus ursinus. Next base: position 40,035,526 of record NW_027397064.1, on the reverse strand, counting down.
AGAATGAACCCAAATTATTTAACTAATTGAGAATGTGTTTTGCTAAGAGAGTCAACACATTAACAATAGTATCTTCACTTTTCATACATGAACAAGGAAACTTGAAAGGAAAAAAATAATTAATTTAGAAGAATAATCACTTTTTTTAAGAAAATTTGTGCTGCGGAGAGTGATATACAAATGAACTTCCTGGAACTACATCTGCTAAATCATTGCTTTCAGGTACAGTCTTCTTAAATTTTTGAAGTAAATGGTAGATTTCTTCAGTAGATTTGTGTCTTCTGATGTCTCCATAGTTGGTAATATTATTATTATTATTATTATCCATAGGCAATGGTAAAAGTTGACTAATATTTTGTTACATGCTGTCTTATTCTGTGTTCCCTGACAAGCCAACCTGAGGCAAAATTCATGCAATAAAATTTTATGGGCCATGAAATCCAGTGGATTAATGGAGGAAAGGATATGAGAATGAGGCTGGAAAAGGGGCAAAATAATTGTAAGGAGTAACTTTGGAACAAGCAATTTCTCTTTTTTCTCAGACATCTTCAGAGAGGTTGCTTCTCTAGCTGCTTACCCTGGGAAAAGTGGGGAGAAAAATTATCTGTTTGTTTTTTTTTTATAACAGATTTCTTATACTCTCCCACCTTCAATGTTCACCCTAGGGAACGTTAAGCCCTCTAAAATTATGGTGGCTGCTGAGGAACCTACATCTTGTACTTCACTGATAATTGGAAACTCAGTGGGAGGGTAGAAAGGGACTCTCAGTGTAGGTTAGAACTGAGACACTGACAGGATATATCCAGTGAGCTTCTCAGTCTTTTGAAGTGGAGGTGAGAACAGTAATGGTAACTTTACCAGGCATTAGGTGCCACTCCACTCAGAAAGCAAGGCCAGGGAGCAGAGATGGGATAATGCATAAACTGAATTTATATAATCTATTCCTTGCACAATTCAGATCTGTTCATACTCTGCTGAAATATTCAATACTCTCAATTCTTCCCTGAGAATAAGGGTGAAAGTACAATGTCTAAATGTTATTGCTAGTTGTTATATTATTAAACAAACAAACCAACACAAAAAGAAACTTCAAAAGATATGATTAAATGAAGCTTCAGTTGGTCACCTTCAGCTGTAATCTGGGTTCTTGATGGCTAAAATGACCCTGACCTTGATTTTTAAGGGTTGTGATTCCTAAACTACTTTGAAATTAGGGAATTGTGTTTTATCCAATTGACATTTTCAGTTGTTACAAAATACCAGAAACACCCCAGGGAATTTGTAGGGTTCCACACATATTTCTTTTTGAACTTCTTGTGTAGCAAGAGCTATATCTTCTCATCGTTATCAAGATAGACTACTCCTACCATTCCATATCAGCTTCACCAGAATTAGAAGCCTAAAGTTTTTATACCTTTTTTATCCACTTGGAAAATAGTACCTCTAATTTAGCAAAAATTGATGTGCTATGGGAAACACAAATTTTAAAAGTGAGTAGTAACTGGGACTAATGGTAAGGAGGTAATCCTACCTCTCCTCCTTCCTCCCCAGACCTAAATATCAGCTGATGGTTCAATGTGTATACCTTATACTAGAAAACAATACCCTGAGATTTTGAATCTGAGCTGACTCCTTAACTGAGCCTTCATTCTATCAGTGTAATAGAATGTAATTAGTAACACCTATGAATCTTGTGGTCACTAATTCATCATCATACCGTTTTTGGTAAAGTGAATATCTTGGTCTGAGGCAATGTCACATGAAATATTCTGTTGAGATATCAGGTACTTTGTAAACCCTCAGATGGTGGTGTTGATGGATGCACTGTGGACAAGGAGGCAAATGTATATCCAGAGTGTACATGTTTTCTGGAAAGGGATAATTACTGTTCTCTCCATGACAGAAGGGGTCATATTTAATTGGCCTGTCACCAAGTGGTGGATAGATATGCCAAGTAATAGTGCCACATGGAAAACTCTGCAACAATCTCTATACTTGTCAGGCTGGGTATTCATCAATGGTAGCAACCAGATCAGCTTTGTTGAGTAGAGACCCATTTTATTAGATCCAGGCATAGCCTTAAACACTTCTGCTATGACCACTCTGGTCATGAGCCCCTTGTGCATGTCTACCTTGTTTGAAGAGATCCTCCCTGGAAATGGATTATCTTTGATGGAAATTAACAGTAGTTAGACATATATGCTTGCTTTGTGTCCATACACATACTTCTTCCCCAGACCTTCTTAGCCCTAACTCATCAGTCTTTCTTATTTGAAAACTCTGACCAAAGAGCCAAGCCACTGGCACAACCTGGAAATCAATATATATCAGTACCTCTTGCCACCTCACCTTCCATGGGGAGTAAATGATTGGAGTTCAATGCTCACAGCTCTGCCCTTTGGGAAGAATTCCCTTACTGCTGACTCTAGGGCCAGCCCTGATTGGAGCTGAAATGTGGCAGAGGTCCATTTTGAACTTGCACCAGCATTTTGGGCTGTCTCATTTGTTACCCAGGTCTACTCTCCTCCTTTTATTTGAAAGGGAGAGGCAGTTAGGGGCAGAGGGAGACAGAGACAGAGAGAGAGAATCTTAAGCAGGCTCCATGCCCAGCACAGAGATTGATGAAGGGCTCAATCTCACAACACTGAGATCATGACCTGAGCCAAAATTAAGAGTCAGATGCTTAACTGACTGAGCCACCCAAGAGACCCTACGCTCCTCCTTTAATGTTACATAATGAGGAACTTTCCATAGCACCACATTTCACCTTCTAACATCATGTTATTTGCTTATTTATATTTATTGCTTTACTCCTTACAGTATAATTTAATGAGGGTGTTTGTAAAAAAATTTGTTATTCTTACCTAATGGGCCTCACTTACCTAAAAAGTAGCTGGCTTATAATACGTGTTCAATAAATGTTAAAAGAATGAAAGAATGAATTAACTCTGATTTATGTCTTTGCTTCCTTTTTCTTCATAGTACTTATCACCCCATAACATTATATATTATATAATATGGTTTTATTCTGCCTAATTCCTTCCTCTACTAAAATATAAAATACAGAAAGATTTGTTTACTTTGTTTAAAGCATTATCTACAGCACCTATAAAAGTGCCTGGTTAAACAAATATTTTTTGAGTTAATTAGCAAATGGACCATGCTTTTCTTAATCCCTGACTGTATCACCAAGTAATACCTGACACCGTGCATGTTGTATAATAGGTGTTCAATGAAGAAGTTTTAACATAAAACAAATATATCAATTCTAAGTAGCATCCAGACCAGAAGTGGCCTCTCTCAGCACTATTTTGGTTTTCCAGCAGGTAAAATTCAAAGGAAACTAAAATGATGACTTCAGCTTTTTAAAGTTGTTTCTCAGGAAGCTGCAAAGGAAAATTCTGATTATTTATCAGCCTGAAAAATTGGAAGGGCTCATTTCTTTTATTTATACAGTTTTCTTTTTCTAATCTTATAGCCTATGGTTTGGGTTCTTCAGGATTCCTATTATCTTGATTCTTTGGGGAAAAAATATAAAACCAACATCTTATAAAATGACATGGGAAGACAGGAGGCCCCTTTTGTTAGCTTTACTGTATCTCACAGTAGGAAAGAGTTAAGTTCTTAGAGGGAGATATTTTTTAAACCCCTGTTGTACTTTATTATATGCATATCTGAAAGAGAAAATCTGGCAAGAGGATGGCCATAGACAATTTTCCCTATTGTTACTTGGAAGATGAATAAGGAGTTAATTTTTATTTTTGACATATTGAGATTTTGAATCTATTCTCTGCGAGTTCAGTTGGAAGGAGTCTAATCTCATGGTATCATTTGAGGACAGCTCTATGAATATTTGTGACAAATGAATCTTTTATTTGCCTTGAAAATTATGATTCAATTTGATGAAATGAAAAAAATTTATGGATAATATTTAATCACTACTGTCATATAAAAGCTAAGCTGTCAGCAAGATGCTATGACACCTAGAGTTAGTCACTCCCAGATGAGAGAGGATCCACACAGCTTCTAATAACTTAGGAAGCTGTGACTTGATATTCTGGCTCATTTAATAGATTCGTTATGTTTCTTGTACTTTGTGAAATTCTATATTTGAAGCTAGCCTAAATAAATTTTTTGAATATTTTAATGCTATTACCCTCTTTATACTCCCGTTTTTAAAAAAAATGAATGCAGAAATAAATTCCCCAAATTTAAAAAAGCCTTAACTATTTATTGACATGAACATAATTTTAACCATAAAGTTTAATGAGATGTTTTGTTAAATAAATCAACACGTGATTATTTGCAGATTTATATGTCTAGTCTTGTCATGGGTACTGTGATTACATATCCTCTATCCTTGAGGAATTTTCTCTCCAGAAAGGAAAGTGAACAGGAGAGAAGAAACTCTGTAGCAATACAAGGTAGTGCATGGGATGACTTACTTGTTTTTTTTTTTTTTGGGGGGGGGGGATGACTTACTTCTGAATGTATGGGGCAGAAACTATATGTTAAGTATAGTGATTAAAAAGTTATTTTACTTATTTTTCTATTGTTCAGGAACTTTGTGATATCCATCTATTTCATTTTTCAAGTTGCATTCTCATTACTACTTTGTTTCTTAGCAAGATCTATACTTTAATCCAATTGGTCATGGTTTAGTTTCAATTAAATGTCATTCTTTTAAATTTTTTTCCTACTTGATATTTTTCAATATTTTGACAAAAATTTACAAAAGGTGCCTATTAATTTTGTATATACAACAAAACAGGGTGATTTTTACATTTGATAACCAATTTAAATGTAAAAATGACAGGCAATTTGCAGAGATTGATGTAACAAGTACAAATTAACAGGTGTAAGAGTAGCTTTTGTACTTGTTTACAAAATACCAACTTTACAAGTGGATAAAGGAGAATTTTTCTTAATGATAACAATTAGACCTTATGACTTCCCATTATATTCAATCTGAAACAACATTATATTGTAGCCAAGAAAAGATATATATGTTATATAAATTGAAATAAAGTATTAAAATAATGAGGAGGAGAACTCCCCTCTACTGTAGGCTGGATATGTTACACTATAATTCTTAAGTTTGAATATGGACACTCTAGTTTCAAATAAACATGGTATAATAGGATTATTTGTATAGTGACTTAATACTATATCATAAAATGAATGGTTGAAGGAAAGAAATATTGGTAGATAGCTTGGAAAAGATACAATTACAGAGGAGTAAGCATTGAACTAGGATTTCAGACCAGTATAAGAGCAAGAAATGTTCAAAGAATGAGTCAACAATTCTTTGGAAGAAAAGATGAAGGGAGTGTTCCCTGAGGGTTTTTAAGTATGAGCCATGACCAAATACCAGATCTGTTATACAAGACATTAAACAATGTTTAATTGGCTGTAATAAATATTGTTAGATACTCTCCAATTATGAAATTCAATGATTCTATAATGCCTTTAATATATGCCCCTGTAATTACCCCAACACAATGAAGCTATCAATTCTTATATGAAAATTTCAATAATTTTTCATATTTCATTTTTTTATTATTTTTGCATAATATTGTGAAAGTATGTTTTTTTAAGCTCTGGTTTCATGATAGAACAGTAATATACTCTATTACAAAATCTTCCTTATTATGTAAGGTTCATATTGCATATAATGCATATATGTATTACATACATTAATATGTTCATTATGTTCATTAAAGCACATGATGCAAGTTTAAGTACTTTTAAACTTTAATTGCCACTCTTACTGTATTTACATCAGGACTTGAGTTATGTTAGGCTTTCTAATCACTGATCACCAAACTGACAATTTAAATTCTTGTTGTTTTTAGCCTATTTTACCTCCACATGCCCTTTGACTGTATATTCAACCACCCTCTAAATCCCACTCCAGTTGCATAATTTCCAGAAAAATTTTGGATACCAACTGACACTAAATGCTATTTTCTTCTCATTTCTGAATCTCTACCATGCCAACTGAAGAATCACTACCTTTCTACTTACTTACTTACTTTTTTTTTTTTTTGAGGGATAAAGCTCATCAGTGGGGGTAGGGGCAAAAGGAGAGGGAATCAAGCAGGCTTCATGCTCAACACAGAGCCCAATGGGGGGCTTAATCTCACAAGCCGGGAATCATGACCTGAGCTGATATCAAGAGTTGGACACTTGACCAACTAAGCCACCCAGGCACCCCAAACTTTCATGTGAGGACTAGAAATAAAGAAATTATCCCTGAACTCGATGTACAGGGACCTGGGCAATAGTTATGACTCTACTTCCATTTAGCTATATGGACTTCAATAATGTATTGAAACTTTCTGTGTGATAGGATTCTCATCTATGCAATAAATACCTATTTCAATCATAAAAAGTATTGTATAACTCTCTTTTAAACTTTTTTTTTTACAGATTTATTCATTAATTAGAAAGAGAGAGAGAGGGGAGAGGCAGAAGGAGAGGGAGAGAGAGAATCCTCAAGTAGATTCCCCACTGAGTGTGGAGCCCAGCTCAGGGGTTGATCCCTGACCTGAGCTGAAACCAAGATTCAGATGCTTAACCGTATAACTTTCTTTTGCCTTAGGATCATTCTTACATTGTTGACTTGCATGGTTTTAGAATATAAATTCCTCATGAGATTACAGATCTTATAGGTCCTTGTTTTTCCCATAATGCTTAGTACTTAACTATTCACAGAATTTCTATTTGTATTTCTTCAATAAATATGATGTCAAAATCTAAGATTAACAACTATTTTAGAATTTCATTTACTATTTACATTTGATGGCACTGATATATTTTTATGTCTCAAATCATTTCAATTTTGACTTTTAGATTTTCTTTAACTTTTTTTCAGAATATTTGTAAGATTATTTTAAACTAAGTCTTTGCTGCTCTAGATTTTTGTGTAAATAATATATTTTATGTATCTTAAAAATACTTTTATGGTATAAACATTGGTTTATTTCTATGAATTTACCTGTATAATCATGCTGGGAAATAGGGAACATTAAATTCTTTTACTCATTAATTAAGTGGATTACCTTATAATTCTCCAGTTTTGAATCCTGGCCTATTTTTTACTTGAAAATTAAATATTACACTTTGAAGCAAGATGACACAGCAGCATGTAATAACAGATTTCTCCTGAACAGAAACTATTGACAAACCTGGAAATTACTATACTTTCTATATAATCTATGAAGGAGCTCTTCCTGACACTGGAGTGGCTTCTTCTGGAACTCAGTAATGACAGATGTGTCCAGGTTCCAATCTTGGTCCATTCTAGTTCTTTTAGATGTTCCACCTTGACACAATTGATTCTCAATGAATAATGACCAATTTCTCTTCACTCATAAGTGTGGGAATTGAAATCCCAACTCACATGAAAGGGAGATATTACATGCTTGCTTTGATAAAATAGCCATACATGGCTGCCATATAGTTACCACCACTAAAATATCTTTGACAAAAACATTATTTCAAGCATTTGTGCCTGTAGATTCACTGTTGAAAGATGCAGTGTCATCTGATGTCATCTAAGACATTCTATACCACTCTTGCTTCTGCAGAATATTTTCAATCTGAAGAAAGAACAAAGAGAAGATAGTTTTTCAGTATTTCAGTTAGCTATGAGTTGCCCAGTGCCACCCCTGGACCAAGTTTCTAAAGTTGCAGGCCCTTATCTTTTCAAACATAGTTAAAAGACTTAGTCATAAGTATAGTAACCTTCTATCAGTTACTGCCAGAAATAACCACAAAATTTCATTGGCATACAAAGTAAGCATTTCTCATTTGTCTGTAGTCAACTGGAATAGCTCATCCAGCCTCAACTGGGCTGAATAGCTCTACTTCAGGGTGTGGGTCCAGTTGAGCTTGACTAGAAAGGTTTGGCTCTATATAAATTCATTATGCCTGAAGAGATAGCAGCTACCCCAGGGTAGCTTTTCTTATCATGGTGACAGAAGAACAAGATGGAAGCATCAAATGTCTCTTAAAGCTTACACTCAGAAGTGACATACTGGCACTTCTGCTAATGTTCCTTTGTTCATAAAAGTCAAATTGAATAGCAACAGAATATAGGAACAGAGACATATAATCCAACTTTAGGGAGGAACAGTAAAATGTACTTATATGTTTTTATAAAATTTAAAGGTTCTTTTGATGGAGGGACAAACACACAAAAACCAGGACTCCGTGACTTACAGCTCCAAATGAGAGAAGACTTCCAGGCAGGGCTACATAGGGGGTTGTACCTGGAGATAGGGTAATAGCAAACTGGAACTATAGGGGGGATCTATGTGTAGCAAACTGGATGGGTTTAGCTAGGTTATCCAAGTTTCCTATGAATTGGCCAATTTGAATAATTTATTAGGCTCCAATGCATAGGAACTGTCCCAAATTACCTGATACCTCACCCCAGGGCAATTAGGGCAGGTGCATAGTGGCCTGGACTATGAGGACCCAGTGATAGAAGTGGTTGAGGTGTGAGCTAAATCAACTGCTCAAAAGAAAAGGAGTACTGACTGGCCTCTAGCCAACACCCTAAAACTCTGTCAAGACAGCTTTTAAATAAACAAAAATACCTATGTTGACACTTTAAAGTCTTTTCATAAGTTTTAAATTGCTTATTTTGGGTAACTTAAGTAGCCATATAGCAGAGAAGGCTTTCACAGGGTAGAGTATAAGTTGTCCTAAACAGGGTAGATAACATTTTATTATGAGACCAAAAGGTGGAAAACAAGTAGAAGTATAAGGAGTTTTTGTAAGTCAGCTCATAACCATGATCCTATTGTGTGGCATGAGCCAAGAAAAAAAAGATCCAGAATTTTTAAAGTCTCTAATGACATTTTTGGTATAGTTTTAACGTGTTTTAAAAGTATGAGTTATATATTTTTTATGACAAGAATATCTTGGTATATTCCTTGGGTCAAGGTAGGAGTCCAGTGATTATGTTGTTATAGGGTATCAACTGATACTTCATTGGTATATATACAGGTTAGTGGTATGTGTTGGTAACCAAGAGAAATAAGTGGTGGTACTGACAGACAGAGACTCAGGTGGGCAGTCCTGCTGAAAAGTTGGAGGAGGAGAATAGAAGGCACTGGGGAGTCAGAGCATAGACTAATCAAGGGCAGTGGCTTCCTGGGAAAAGCAATAATCTTTATTAATTTTTAAAATGGCACAGCCGATAATAACCTCTGTAAAGTTTTCCTTAAGGCATGGGAAATTTTCCTTAAGGAGAACCAGGAGCGTAAGTGGAAATGAGATTTATCCAACTTTAAATAAAGGAAAGGGAAATGGGGAAGGGTTTTTAAAGTTGACCTTACATGTGAGTTGGCCAAGACGCCTTGAATTAAGAAAATCATGTTCTGAACAAGACACAGAGACCCATTTAGGGTCTGTTTGTCATTTTCCAACTTAAATAGGAGTTCTTTGAGGAACCCAATAGGTCTCCATTAATCCAGCTGCTTGGGACCTCTATCTGGGTGATAAAAGTTCTACTGAATGCCTTTCTTGAGAGCCTATTATGCATTCTTAGAAGTGAAATGTGTGCCTGGGTCACTATCAGTAATGTATGACACTCCAAAAGGGATCCTAGTAAGGCCTTTCATTGTGACCTTATTGTACATAGAGATACATGTAACTTTGTTTTTTATTTTGGGTACCTGTGAAACAAGAGTCTCAGAGTTCTTGACCCTAAAAGGGACAACTTGTAGGCAATGGCCCTGAAGTTTGTAAAAATGTGCAGATGGAGAAGTTTTCTAACATCCAGTGTTAAGATAATTGCCTGAAACTTGGCCAAGTACACTAACCCTGTGTTCCTTTCTTTACCAGGGACCTCCTGGTTTAGGGATGGAAAGCAACAACATTACACTGTGCTCCATCACTTATAATTCTGGCAGTGCCACCTGTACCCACTATGAACTCTATTGCTGTCCACTCAGTTGATCAAAAGAGACCCCCCCCATACCCAAGTTGTCTGGCATTGGGATGGCCTCATCCAGCACCACGGCATCTGGCAAAAGACTGTGGACAGTGGAGGTCATCTCCTCCTGCAGGTGGAACATGTCAGAAGAAGCAGATTTGGCTCCATCCTACATTAAGGAGTCTTCGGTAGCTGCACCAAATTTGTGGGATGCTGCTTCTATGATCCATAGCATAATGGGCTGCTGGGTATGGAGGGTCACAGGCTCAGAGTCCATAAAAGCCTCCATCTCCAGAAGAGTCCAGTAGTTGGCCTGCAATGTACTCTCTAATCATAATATAACACAAGGACAAATAAGGTAATTTCTTCCATTGGAAGCCCATGAGGAATTTATGACCATGACAGGTAGTCTAGAGATTCCAAGAGGCATGAGAGAAGTTTTCTAAAAGCCTCTACAGAGAAGGAGTCTCTGAGAGCACTACCATGAAAGCCTTTTGATTTTAATTTGGGCAGATTCTAGAGCTTTATTTGGAAGTAGTCCCATTTAAGGAGGGCTGATTTATAAGTGAGATTAAGTAAAATGTTCAAATGAGGAATATGTTGCCTCCAGAATCCAAAATGCATTAAAATATATTAGCCTTGTATGTCTTCAGTGCCATGTGTCATTGGAAACTCCTTGGAGGAGAATGTCGTAATTTTAACATCATATCTGTGCTCCTAGAGAAAGGGGAGATAGCCAAGATCTTATAAGCAAAGACTGCATGATGCCAAAGCTGTGGAGCTATACCATAGGTAGTCTAGTGAGGGAATACTGTGTCCCTTCCGAGGTGAAGGTAAACTGCAGATGCTGTTAAAGTAGGCAAAACCTATAGTAACAAAGTATTTACCAGTTGCTGATTTGATGGAGCAAATAATTTCAATAATAATAATGGGGTGGTGGATATGAGGCCTTAATGGATAGGATCATAGCCTTAAGGGTGTATTAATCCACTCCACTATGAGGTACCATTTATTCTTTTCAGTTTTAAGAATGGACAAAATCAGGCTGTCAAATGGAGAAGTGGAGACAATTACCTGTTCATTAATTAGATCTTATATAATGTTTAATCCTCAAAGGCCCTGTTTTAATTTATATCAGGCCATATTAACTATTTTAACTGGGAGTCCGTGGAGTCCTATTTTATCTAGCCACTTTGCAAGTGCCAAAGACTTAATTTAATTTTAATTTATTATTCATTGTGTCAGAGTGTTTATGGGATATTTTAGGGCAAGGTGTACAATGATTATGAAATTTAGGTAAGGCTAAAGTTATAGTGAGGCTTATCTATTTTCACTCTCTTTTATATTTAGTTACTCTCCTAAGGTTGTAGAGGGTACTATGCTTAAATTAGTGAGGTCTGTAGGTTTAACTGTAATTTAAGCCTATGAAACTTTGCCAATTGGTGTATTTTAGCAAATGTTAAAGTTAAATCTGAACCTCTGTTGTAGAAGTGCAAAAGCCAATCAGCCCCCCCCTTTTTTATCTTTCTGTTAGGTAAATTATTTTGATAAATTTTGTATTGCTAATTGGTCAAACTGTGGACCTTAATAGTAATCTGTATGTATTCCTCCCTATACCCAGGTTTCATTCTTAATATACAGGGTTTTCATTATTTTGTATTGTTTTGGGTTTCTACCTGCCTGAAGGCCCAGTTTTTAGTTTCTGTCTCTGTCTGATAACCATTGGGCTTCTGTGTGGTTATATGAAAGGGTTAGGGGGTGGGGGTGGCTTTCCTCATAGGAAACCCTCTCTGGTTCCAATGCTTCCCAGTCCGCCATGGAGGAATTGTTGTCTGCACTTAAAGAGCTGTGGCAGCCTCTCCCTGGGACAGCATAGTTTGTCTTCTTGGCTGAAGTATCAACCCCTTTGTATGTTGATTTGCAGGGGTACTTACTAAGGTCAATGCACACTGACAAGGAGTTTTATATATTTTAAGCAACTGTGTAACTTTGACAGGTATTATGCGGGGGATAAGAAGAGTTCGGGAATGAGATATTTGTTATCTTGCCTCAGAGGCACACTTTACAGTTAACATTGGGCAACTGGTCTCCAGAGGTGCAGCCCACCAACCCCTGAAGTTCTATGGAACATAAAGTTCACTGGCAACAACGTTAAGTTATACAGCAGGTACCCTCACCTGAGCTACATTCTCAAAGAGATAGGGTGTTATTTCTCTACCATTGGGGAACCCAACAACATCTTCTTCTATAGGGGTTGCCTGAAACTCATATAGAAAGCATGGTTCTGATCCAAATAATAATGAAGAAACACAAACTCTAAAAAAAGTGATGGACTCCTAAAACATGCCTCTTTCAAACACAAGCTGAGACTAGACACACACTGGAAGCCCATCTCCAGAAAGGAGGCTCAGGTGACCTATCACTTCTATTGCCCTAAGGTGAGCTCCCACCTGGTCTAGTATCTAGCCTCCAGAGTTTAGACAATTAGCACTGTTCATTTGCATATTCTGATGCCAAGGACATTTGGGTAAGGAGAGACATGGCAACCACAGGCAGACACAAGAACAGACACAAGATTAAAGTACAGGCTCACCAACAAGCGGGTATTTCTGTCTCAAGCCATTGTTGGGGTTGTCTGGAACCAATTAGTAAGCCAAAGGCAGTCTCTCCACAAAGCTAGCAAAGTGTCAGTGGTAATGAGTATACCATCTTGCTCACAGCACCAATTGTTTTATAAGGTTGAAAAAATCTTTTTAATGGCAGGATGAAGATGCTGGGATAGATGAAAGGCAGAATTCTGTTACTTGCAACTCTAAACAAAAGAAGGCTGTCACATGGGGGGAGGGGGGACTGCACCCTCAGATAGGATAACACCAAGGTGGAGGAAGCAGCTTAAGTACAAAAGGTGGGGTGGTTTTAGCTAGGTTTCCAGTACTCTGTGGATTGGCTAATTTGAATAATTTCCTGGGTTCTGGGCACTCTTACTTTCTGATAACTGCCCCTGGGGTGATTAGGTCCCCTGCACAGTAGCCCTGGGTGTGAGAGCACGAAAGGGAAGTAGTTAATCAGCTGTTCAAGAAGGGGACCGACTAGGGCACCTGGGTGGCTCAGTCGGTTAAGCTTGATTTCTTGATTTTGGCTGAGGTCATGATCTCAGGGTTGTGAGATCGAGGGTCTCCCTCAGTCAGAGAACAAAATTGCTCCAGGTCACACATTTTCCTGAGCAGCTCCACTTTGTGGAGCTATTTCCTATCTCATGGACACAAAGACCTTGCCCTTTTGGCCTTATAAGGGGAGCATAGGACACAAAGACCTTGCCCTTTTGGCCTTATAAGGGGAGCATTCCCAGAGAGAATTCACACTCCATAACTCTCTGCTAGTTTTTCTGAGGCTTTACCAGGGCTGAATCTCAGCATGACTCCTTTCTTGTCCTGATACTAGTTTCTTAACCCTTTCTTCACATATAGGTATCTCTAATAAACCTCATACATCCCAAAGTCTGCTTTTGCTTCAGGAGAGCACAATCTGTGACAGGTATCAAGTAGGAAAATTCCAGAAACCATGATTATAGTCCTAATTCAGATCTTGTTTCAAGTATTAGCAATCTCAGGAAACTCAAACGGGTGAGAATATTTTCACCACAAATCAAATATGTACAGTCCGTGTAGAATCATTGTCTTTATCAGAATTAATTTGAAAGTCCAAAGTCTCCTCTAAACCATAACATTTATCTGTAGGTCTTCATTCATCAGTTCATTTATTCATTAACTCTTTCACTTGTTCATTCATCTAAGCACTTACATAATATGCTAGCTGTCCTGATAGGTGTAAGGATATGGAGATAAATACATAATTTTTTTATCAAGGCATTTAACGGTGAAAGAGATTTTAAAACAGTATGTATATTAGCTTTTTATTTTTTTTTTAATTTTTTTTTATTATTAGTCACCATACATTACATCATTAGTTTTTGATGTAGTGTTCCATGATTCATTGTTTGTGTATAACACTCAGCGCTCCATGCAGTACGTGCCCTCCTTAATACCCATCACCAGGCTAACCCATCTCCCCACCCCTCTCCTCTCTAGAACCCTCAGTTTGTTGTTCAGAGTCTTATAGTTCTGGAGGGAAGAAGTCCAAAATTAGTGTCACTAGGCACTAGTAAAGGATTTTAAGAGATGGTTCTCTTTTGAAACCTCAGAGGGAGAATTTCTTTCCTTGTTTCTTCCAGGATCCAGTAGTTGACTGTAGTCTTTGATTTGTGGCCTGTTCCTCACATTCCTCTAATATGCATCCTCTCCTGTTACATCTACTACTTACATGGATACTCTTGCCTTCTGCTTATGACTATCTTTGTGATTATATTGGATCCAGATAATCCAAAATAATCTCCTCATATCAAAATTCTTAACTTATTCATATCTGCAATGTCCCTTTCACCATATAAGGTAAAATTTGCAGGCTCTGAGGATTAGAAAATGGCCATTTCTGGGGCCATCAATACTCAGCCGGCCACAGTGTATAATTAGGGAGGTAAAGCAACAGTAGGTACTAAATGAGAATATCATGTTACCGAGAGTATCCTAAGGTATTGAGGAGAGTGCTAGATAGTGGGTCATTAAGATGGTGAAAATGTAATTTTTTAAGTATAGTTTTAAAAGATGATTAAACGTTAGATGGCGAATGGTGGAGCTATAGTGATATGGACTATCTTGCCAAGACATAGAGGCCACAGGAAACGCAAGTGTTCATGGTATTGATAGATTTGGAAATTTTAGCTATAACACACACATTTTTCTTACATTTTGTAATTTCTAAAAGATGGCATGTGGGGGCGCGTGGGTTGCTCAGTGGGTTAAGTATCTGCCTTCGGCTCAGGTCATGATCCCGGGGTCCTGGGATGGAGCACCCGGTCAGGGTTCCTGCTCGGGGGGGGTCAGCTTCTCTTTCTCTCACTCCCCCTGTCCCTCCCCCTGCTCATGCTCTCTCCCTTTCTCTCTCAAATAAATAAATAAAATCTTTAAAAAAATGACATATGTCTTATAATTAATGAACACATTTAATGCATTCATTTTTTATATCCTATTATTAAAAAGTATAACAAATATTTAAAAAATACAGACAATATGATTTGAAAAATGTAGTTTATAAAATGCTAAAAAGTAATTAGAGGTGAGCCTGAGGAGCAAAGCATGTGTCAAAATCAATACAGGCTGTAACCATGATAATGAGTTAGTAAACCATGCTGAAAATCACAAGAAGTTTTTCAATCCCTTTGAAAAGGTATTTGAGATGGTCTGATTTTAGTTTTAGAAAGATCACACTGACTCAAGGGAAAGAAGTGATACTATAGGTAAAAAAACAAAAACAAAAACAAAAAAACAGGAGTTTGCCATAATCAAATTGGCAAATGTTGAAGGCCTAAGTGAAGGAAGTGGTGGCAATTATTTGATAGAAGATGTACAAATGGCCAATTTTGGTAAGTGATATACTGTATGTAGTGGGAGGGTAAGGGAGGAGACAGTTTTTAAGACAACTCCCTCATTTGGCCAATTTAATAGAATGATTGAATTTTTGCTGAGAAGTGAATTAAGGACCAAGAATGTTTTGGAGGAGGGGAATGAGAGGGGATCATGAGGAATGATACATATGCATCACATTTGGTTTTGGGGATGTATGTGAAATATATAAATATAAATATCCATCAGCATTTGAATATGAGAATCTGAAGCTTAGAGGTGGAATTTTAGATGGAGATATAGATTCAGTAGTAACTGAAATCTTTGGCAAAGATGGGATAACATGGAAGGATGCCATGGACATTTCAGACTGATTCTTTTGACTCTTAGTTCAGCTTTTCTTCTTGCTTTGGGAGACACTTCAATTTGTGTATTATTGTGAGGTGCATTGTCTTGCCTCTTACCATAGTAGAGTAAGTACGACTAACTTTCATTTCTCTGCGCCTGAGGACCAATGGTTTGGGCATATGATTTGGGTTCAGCCAATCAGTTGCTCCCAAACAAAACGTTGTATGTGGAGTCGGAGGCGCGAAGAGGAGTGGTTAGGGTTCACTTACAGCAAAGGGTGCTCAAGGAATGCAGCAACAAAGCCTAAGACTGATTAGGCAGTCTTAATCAGATTGTTCCTACTAAACAGATTGTTTCCTTACTAGTTTTTGTTGTTTTTTTCACCTATCTCCAAAACCTGATCTTTGAGTTTGCCATCAGTTCTTGAATTCCTAACATTATTCTAATGGAAACCTTTACTCCTTCGTTTAGCTAGAGTTGACTTTTTTTTGCAATCATGTTTGGTACAGAAGACATATAGAGTGAAAAAAAATGGGAGGAGAAATGAGAGTATTTGATGGTTATTATCAGTCTGAGATTTTTATGTATCACAGTAAGAATTCTTCACTTTTAGCCTAAAAGTTTTATATCACCATACTCCCTTCAAACAATACAGCCCCAAAGGTAAAGGAACAAATACTTACAGTCTTGGAATTTTTCAAGTTGATTTGATGAAAAAAATGTGACCAACAATACTGATTTTGTTATCTGGGAATGGATGGATCTCAATAAATCTTCTTTCATTACCTATACATTCATTGAAGAAAGTGTGAATTTTCTTTGGCTTAATTAAAAAAAAGTCTCTGTGTGTATGTGTATAAATTCACAGTGTATTAATATATATGTCTACTTATACATATATATTAAATATATATAAATTAAATGTGTTTATATATACATACATATTTAATTCTGAAAGATCGTTCTGGCTTACACATATGAATTAAAATGAATTTTGTTTTTTTTTTGTGTTCACTCAGAAAAGAAGTCAATAGTGCCATAAGGGCTTGCTTGATCTATCATTAAATTTGTTTTTCCTTAAATAATACACAGATCCCATTTCAGTATTACAAAAATCAAAGCACATAATTTTTACATTTTTAAAAAATGGAGACAAATATTTTCCTAGATAAAATGAGAAGAATCTGAAACTGGACTATATATACATTATTTAATTTTTACAGAAGTATAAATTTATATAGTATATATAGTATAAAATATAGTATAAATTTTAATGTTTAGTGGATTATGTTGAGATTTTGTCTATAAACAAACTTTTAGGTTATTTACTCAAATATGTGATCATGCAATCATTCATTATTTTATCTATTATTCTACAAATTTTATTTTTTACCTTCCATGTGGCAGTCACAGCATTTAGTATAGAAAGATGAATAGTATACAGATTTTCCCTGTGGAGGACCCACAATTTGGGTACATGATAGAAATAAGCTTAATTATAAACAACAAAGTTGAGAATGAATATGAAGTCAGAAAATTAAGAAAATTTGAGCAATAAATTCTACTGAAGTTTAAATGTAAAATGGATTTCATTAGACTATAGATATCTATGAAATCAAGAATTTTGTGGGGTACCTGGGTGGCTCAGTCGTTAAGCGTCTGCCTTCGGCTCAAGTCATGATCCCAGGGTCCTGGGATCAAGCCCTGCATCAGGCTCCCTGCTGGGCGTGAGGCCTGCTTCTCCCTCTCCCTCTCCCCCTGCTTGTGTTCCCTCTCTCGCTGTCTCTCTCTCTCTGTGTCAAACAAATAAATAAAATCTTTTTTTTAAAAAAAAATTTTGTCTCTTGAGGAAAGGATCAGGCTATGAATTTTTCAATATTTTCCTACTTTAATTTCAAAATAATTCACCTTTTTTAGAATTAAAATGTATCACATTAGGCCAAAGGAAGCTTAACATGAACAAAAATTCTTAAGAATTATAAAGTATTATTCAATTTCAAACTTAAGTGATCTAAAAGATGAAATGCAGAATAAGTAAAAGACAGATGACCTGGAAGTAGTCCATCAATTTGTAGGTGCCCTTGAATGCTCATTCCTACGTTTTTGCCATAAGCAATAATCTGGAGACTCTTGTTTTTTTGTTTTGTTTTGTTTTTTTCTATCAAAATAAGACTTTCTATTGTATAATTCCCATTGCCTTACAATTTCATTACATGGGTTCAAGTAGGTAAGTAATTCTTGTAATTATAGCATAAAATGTTCTACTTTTACAATGGTTTAGGGCATACATTAATCACTCACTTACATTTATATATTTAAATATATGATGCATCACACACAATCCTTAAGAGAAGAAAAGGGTTTTTTGACAATATTTGGTAACTGAGTTATTTTAAATAAGGAGATTTTACTAGCAGTAGCAGCCTAGGTCAAGCATCAAAACCTTGGTTTTAACAAGTAATATAAGTATATATAGGATTAAGGCTAATTGCTAGTCTTAGAATCTTAGAAATATTGAGTAGATTTTAAGGAAAAATATTTCATAAATAGAGTCAGGCATTTTTTAGTCTACTTAAAATGCCTGCTGATAGTCTATATTTACACAGGGAAATAAATATTCAGATTTCACAATATTTCTCTTCCTACTACATTATGCTTTACACCAAACTCTTGATTCTGTCAAGTTAAATTTAAATGCAATATGAAAGCTATATAAGTGATTTTAATTTAAGTAATGAGGCAAATGAAATTAAGTACAATGTGTGTGAATATATACTCATGTGCACTTTTGTTGTTTTTTATTTTGTTTTGTTTTTCCTTTAAAATCAATAGACAGGGGCGGCTGGGTGACTCAGTTGGTTAGGCGTCTGCCTTCAGCTGGGGTCATAATCCCAGCGTACTGGGATCAAACCCTGCATGAGCTCTGTGCTCAGTGGGGATCCTGCTTCTCCCTCTCCCTCTGCCTGCCTGTCTGCCTACTTGTGATCTCTCTCTGTCAAATAGATAAATAAAATCTTTAAAAAAATTTTTAAAAAATAGAATCAATAGACAAATCTCTAAACTTTCAGGTTCATGGATGTTATCAAATGTTCTATTATCTATTTCATTTTTATGTGTAAATAGTTTGACTGTAAACCTATAAGCATGTTTTATTTGAGTTTTCTATTTTTTTTTATTACTACAGGACCAAAATATTACCATTCTTTGTCACAAGGTTTTTATTTTTCATTTTGATATAGAACCTAGATAACCCCTAAGGAGAAAAGATTCATAGGTGATGAAGTGGTTGGAAGAAGTAAGAAGTCTATAAAATAACCTCAAAAATTAACTGTGGAGAAAAAGGATTTAAGATAATATAGTCCTAAGTAATTTGATTTAAATTTCTAATTTTAATAATGGGTACTTTTGTGAAAAGCAGAATCGCAAAGTTCATAGGTATGGATTGCCATTATTGACTGGCATAATATATTGTTGTTATTACTATTCTCTTTGTATCAGCTAACTAATCTTGGTTATTTTGTATATCCTAATCACTCTGCTAAAAACTTAACCAGTATTACTTCACATAATCATCATTATAAACCCATGAGATATCAGGACGCCTGGGTGACTCAGTCAGTTAAGCGTCTGCCTTCGGCTCAGGTCATGATCCCAGGGTCCTGGGAATGAGTCCTGCATCAGGTTCTTGCTCAGTCAGGAGCCTGCTTCTGCCTTTGCCTGCCGCTCCCCCTGCTTGTATGCTAACTTTCTCGCTTCCTGATAAATAAGTAAATAAAATCTTTAAAAAAAAACTCCATGAGATATTTATTATTTTCTCACTTTTCATATGAAGCAATTAAGACATATATTAAGACTATTTTAAATCACTTATCTAATGATTATCAGCATCAGAATTTGAACCTAGGCACTCTAATTATAGAAGAACTTTGTTTCTGTGAAGCTTAATATGTTGGGGAAAAATAATCATAGTACATATACTCGTAACAGAGAAGTTAAACGCCTTGGCTGAGTTATTCAAAACCTACACTCGTATCAATAAGACATGTTAGTCGATGATTCTGGCTGATTAAACAGAAAAGCTTATTAAAAAGGTATTGTAGAGGTATCATAATTATTGGAAACATGGAGGAAAGAAGGTTTCAGGGAAAATGCTGACAAACATCCAAAAACAGTGCAGAAGTCACAGAGAGAACAACAATAAAAATTCACTCTCTTCCACCAGTGGCTAAATGCTCAGTTTTGCAGCCCGGAACTTGACTTATTCACACTGCCACTGATGTCAGTACCAGTCAATACCCTTTGAGCATTAGGAATAGAGCTTACAACCACGGATGAAATCAAAAGCCAGATATTCTGCCACTCTCCTTCCACCAAATAGGTGCCTACAACAAAACCAGCTTCTTCATTCATTTTCCTCCAAATCATATGCTTTAATGTTTGTTTGTTTGTTTTTTTATCTCAGCTTATGGTGACTAGGATTTCCTGTTCCTCCTTTATGGAGGCAGAATTTATGAATCATGCTGTGCTATCCCCCAAAGATTAGAAGAATATTCACCAAGTGTTAGACTATCATTAAGCTTGAACAATTCAACATTCAAATTCAATAGCTCAAGTTCTTTTTTGTTTGGTTTTGATACCTCTGCAATAGTTTAAATCCTATTTCTACTTTTAGATGCCCATGTTTACAATTCTTGTGGATTCTCCACTGACTGCTTTGATCTTTTATAGTCATACTTACTACTATACTTAGTAGATAATGAAATAAAAAGTTACATAATAAAATCTCAAACCTAGTGATAGAGAATTTTAATAGTGTTTTACAGCATACTCATATAGGGATTAGATTATTCCATGACAATTAATTGGAGATATTAAATGATAGCATTATTTGAGTATATCCAAGTTAACAAAAGAGGCCAAGAAAAAAACAAAAGCCTCTTTTTCATAAAATTTTAGATATATTTTGTAATTTTTTTCCTGGCCAGAAGCACAACCAGAAATAAATCCACTTATTATAAGGATTAATAAACAGAAACCAAGATAATTTGTTTATTTCTTTGTTTATTCTTATAGTTAGGCAAGTTCAATCCATAATTTGACTTGCATCAAAAACTTGATTTTTAAACATGGTGGTAGAATAGGTTTTTATGGCAGGGAAGTAGGCAGAACCCATATATCCCATCCTATATTTTAAATATCCATTTTCTATTATTCATAGAGATATTTAATCATTGAGGATACCCATAGGCCGTCATAAGAGGTAGATTTTCTTCAGAATAAAGTACTCCTAAAGCTAACTGTATTCTATAAAATGAATTGTTCTTAATGTGTGAATTTTTTCGGTCACTGCCTAGGTTAGTCAAACAATAGACACTCAGGATCTGCTCCTACCAGAGTCAAACATTTTCTTTAAACTTTATTGCAAACTAATTGAAATGACAAATTACTAATTTTGGGAAGTAAGTCTATGTTCATTTAGGGCCTTTTAAACATGCTACAGTTGGGGAAACTGAAGACAGAGAAGTTAAACGCCTTGGCTGAGTTATTCAAAACCTACAATGGAGAAGAAAGCCAAACCAAGTCTCTTGGTTCACAGAATAGCTCCTAATACACAATGCTGCCTGTCTCAGCGCTAGCAGAGGTGATAGTCAAAACAATTTTCACACCTGTGATTCATCTCTCTGTGTGTATTGTGCCTCAATTTTAAAATTCACTATACTTTACAGGTAAAGAGCACTGGAACATTGAAAGAATTCAGTTGCTTTGAGTTATCTCTATCTTTAAGAAACTACAAGGCAATCATAGTAACTTAGCCATTGCTTCCAATTTTAACTTCATATTATGACTTGAAATGTGGCTGATGAGTATTAACTCAATTATACCCTTCAGATAATTCCCGTCTTAGAATGAGCTATTAGATTGAAGAATTAAATAAAAAGGATTTTCCCTAAGTGTTGTATCCAAAAAGTAAAATAGGGACAATTGTTCATAGGTCTTCACTGATGATTCACACATGTGAATTCTTAAACATGAATGGTGAATCTTGTCAACGATTTCCACATATCATGAACAAAATGCCCCAAGGAGGCTATTTTGTCCACCACATCTCTTGTAAGAAACATGGAGCCAGGTCTGTCAAAATACCCTTAGTGAAGACACTTCAGTGCTTGCAGGGTAGCACTCAGTAAGAAAACCCAGCAGACCATTTTTTTCACTCTTTATTCCAGAACAAACAGTGGTCAAGGCTGCTGGATTCCAGAGTGCAGAACAGACCTTTTGTCTCTTATGGCCTGCTGATCTTCATACTGGGTTCCAGTGTTTTGGATTAAGACTGTCAGAAAAATCTTGGTTGGAATAATCTTTTTTAAGAAGGAAGATTAAATGTGTCTATTTGACCTCATTTTCATAGCACTTAAGTCATTTTACTACTGCTCTCTTGAGGGCTAGCTGTCTGAATGTCAGGACACCAAACACCCCCCAGCAACAAGCTTTACATTTCCAATGTTGCATAATAAGCCTGGGGCCACTCCAAGGTTCGTTAATAAAAACTTTTTTTTATTTATTTAATTTATTTATCTGACAGAGAGAGACACAGCAAGAGAGGGAATACAAGCAGGGGGAGTGAGAGAGGGAGAAGCAGACCCCCTGCTGAGCAGGGAGCCTGATGTGGGGCTCGATCCCAGGATCCTGGGATCACCACCAGAGCCGAAGGCAGACACTTAATGGCTGAGCCACCCAGGCACTGCTCATTAATAAAAACTTAATGGTAAAATAGTAACAAGAAGGAAATGCCATTGAAGCACCAATTTGTCGAGACCAAATTATTTCTCACCCCAGCAGGCTTGTTGCAGTTGACATTTTATGAAATCAGCCAAGGTGGAAGAAAAACAGCTCCTAGAGTGGACTTTGATGTCAGACTGTTGGTCGTATTGAGGTGCGACAGCTGACACTCTTGGAAAAGCCTGAAAGTGTGAATTAGGATGGCAGTTCTTGTGATGAGTCCTTGTGATAAACTTCTCATTCTCCATAAATATATTCCATATTCATGAGGCACAGAGCCACCCTTGTAGCAGCAAAAAAAAAGTGGCCGCAGAAAAGCAGAGGGAAGAGGTCATCAAGCACTCTCAAGTGCCCACTCTTTTCATATGTCTCCCAAGCCCTTATGTTTGTTTTCACTTTAGCTAAGCATAACAATCTGCTTGGGGAAAAAAAATCTGGGAGAAACAAAGGTGCCTTTGCCAATATTATGGTTCGTGTTGACAAGCCCTGAGATTTCTAAGGGGAATCCACTATAAATGGGATCAGGTCATTCATCTATGTAGTGTGCAAACATAATTTAAAGATACAACCTCCGCAGTGAGTATGCTTTCCTAAGGGTAAGCATTGGGAGGACTAAGGGTGAAGCATTCCTCAAGATCAACTAATCAGGTAAGGTGTTCTTAGCATTTTGAAATGCCCTTGTGGCAAATATTGGGTATATGGATTAAATTTACACTTAATGGATAAACTTTAAGAAAATACAACCTCTAGTTTGTGGATGGACAAACCCTACAAAGCAAAATCAAAAGCTCTGGCTAAGTTTTCATATTTTCTGTGTGATTTCACTAAAGGAATTATGCTTGCTCTTTTGCATAAACAATCATAGAATATTTCCAAGTCTTATTTAAAACAAGAGTCAAGCTACAAATTCTTAGCTATACCTTGGATAATTCTAAAATTCAGGTGGATGTTGTCTAATTGATTTGTATATAGTTTGTAAATATCTTTCCTAGAATTTCAAACTTAACTTTAGGTGTGTGAGTTAAACTAATTAGTATGTGCTGATCAATTTAATTAGAATCCTTCAAAAATAGTAGTTTCCTAAATTTTATATAGTGAAGGTCACATATTCAACAAATGTTTCTATGTATATAATTATATATTATTTCTCAATATAATGCCTTCGTCCTAACAGAATCAACTTTGCTATTTTTTTTTCAAAACACTGAGAAGTTTTTTTTTTTTAAGATTTTATTTATTTATTCATGAGAGACAGAGAGAGAGAAAGAGAGGCAGAGGGAAAAGCAGGCTCCCAAGGAGCAGGGAGCCCGATGCGGGACTCAATCCCAGGACCCTGGGATCATGACCTGAGCCGAAGGCAGACACTTAACCATCTGAGCCACCCAGGCGCCCCAAAACACTGAAAGTTTTAATTTATAGTTACTTCCTAATAAAATGAAGTTAATAATCCAGCATTAATCATATAATGTGATCATTTTTATGTATCTAAGGACACTTAACTTGAAGAATTAATGTTGGCCCCTTGCATTTCTTCTGTACTTAGTCCATTATTATAATTACTGATTTATATCTAAAAAAGTATGTACATTTTTCCACTCAATATTTTTCATATACAATTAATTGTGGTAACTATAACACATATTGAGGAATTTTAAGCAACAGATATAAGAGTTGCTCACATGTATAGAGGTAAAATGTCTATTTCATAAAGCTGGATGCTGAATAAAACTATAAAAAAAAAAAACAACTCTTTCTGATTGAAAGAGCACTGGGTTAGTAGAGGGCAGGATTTCTAGTCCCTAGTCTACCCTTAATAGCCATGCAGCTCTGTATAAGCCACTTACCCTATTTTAGTCTCCTGTGTCTTTTTATCTCTAAAATGACAGTATAATGTAGTTTTTCTTTTTTAAAAAGGCTAAAAGAATCAAAGAATAGATATGGGAGTTGTTTTTCTTTCTTTCTTTTTTTTTTAACTGTAAAGTACTGTTATGTCTAACAGGTTATTGTTACAATCACTGGTTAGAATAGAAAGGAAAAGAATCAATCCTTATCATATACTGTACCTTTTTTCAGGGTACATATAATCCCACAAGAATAACTCTCTCCCTTTTTATGGTCTTAAGAGAATTAGAGCTGAATGAAAGATATGCTAGCTTGGCTATATAGACTACAAAGGAATGTATTTGAAAATTGTTTACACAGTTGTTAAAATTATATCTTAGTTTTTACTTTGTATATTACATGTTAGATTTAGTGTATAGAGATCAGAAGTGAGGATTATATCAACAGAGAACAGGGCAAAGACAGTAGAATTAAACCTTTTCCAATTCCTGTGCCCATGTAGGCTTACTAGATACCCTGCAATCCTACATAAACAGCATAGTTAGGGAAGGATACTCCCAAGAAATATGGTTTTGTACCATAGTTTGAATCAGAAGAGTAAATCTAGAGCACAGTCTTTATTATATAAGATTAAAGAGTCTGGTTTATATTAAATCATGGCAGATTCATTAAGATTTAAAAACCCACTTAAACCTTGCTGTTCCTTTTGTATAAAGTTTTACAAGTAGTAATGTAATGGTTTATGAGATTAGGGTCATTGCCTTCATAGCCTTCTTAAATTGTAGGAACATCCTTGGGATATAGGTAGACAATAGTGACAAATACACGTAGTCTTCAGCAACTTACTTCTTCACTTTTCTTCCCATCCTCCAATATTAATTTTCCTGCAATTCTTTAAATACTGCCCATAAATGTTCTCCCAACCCAATAGAGTTAGCAGAACATATGTCTCTTTTCTCTGCTAGGAAACTGATGGATTAATTTCGACACAAGCAACTGATCCATCCACCCACTAGTAGATTCTAGCAAAACCATCACAGAACAGTAGGGTTGGGAGTTTTATTCAATTTCCTGTAGTAATTAAACAAACCTCTTCTTTTACAATTGAGGAAATATAAATAATTTAGAGTAATTCTAGTCACTGATTTCTTAAAATTAATGATAAAATATTATAAACTTTAGCTTATATCCCTTATGCTATATGCCTCACAGTCTCATGTCTATTTATGGGTCCATGGCTTGTCACAGCTTTATGTTGTTTAAAACTTTAGTTTGACATTTTTTAGGTGAGAGAGATTATCCACGGTGGAATGCCAAGTCCAGTGCCAATTAGAATACATCCAGTATTGTTTTGACAAAGTATGCTGGTGTACACCTATTTACATTGAACAAGGATGCTAAGATAGAAATTAAAATTTTCCTTTAAGTGTTTAAATAGACGGAAAGGAGGACTTTTAGACTATGCTGATGTTTCAGTGTTACTTGGAATGAATGAGTGGCCAGGCCTTACATTAGGGATAATATGGTATTTGGCAAAATTTTGTAGCACCTGCAAGAAAATACACATACATACATAAAATATACATATGTGTATGCACCCTTAAAATTTGCTTTAACTTTATTCAAAGCCAGTGAAAATAACCTGGCAAACAACAGTGGTATCCAGACAATTCCTTATCCAAAGAGGAGTCCTGTTGGGAAAGGCTACTCAGCCATATTCTTCAGAGATGGAAGGGGCCATTGGATAGACATAAAAAAGCAAGTCCCTACTTAGAAATTCAGTTAATATTGGTGAGTCTTTGTAGCATTGGGCATAGGGTTTTAAATTTAAAATCACATTTCTTAATATATGGATTTAAATTTAAATAGTCTCAGCTGTCAGGCGGCCCATCCTTCATAGACTCTTCCTCCATATGCTGTTTTTGGCATCTCAGATTAAACACTACTAAAAACCATGCTCTTAGGTCTATTCAGTAGGATTCACTGGTAAAACAGGAAATTTTAGTCTTGTTTCACTTTCTTCAAGATCAAATTCATGTGGTTCATATAATAGAAAATGATTGGCTGTTTGTCATGTGCTCTTCTCTGGACTGGTTAGTATTAAAAGAAATCACTTTGGGGTGCCTGGTGGCTTAGTCAGTTAAGTGTCTACCTTCAGCTCATGTCATGATCCCAGGGTCTTGGGATCAAGCCCCGTGTCTGGTGTCTGGTTTCCTGCTCATTGGGGAGTCTGCTTCTCCCTCTCCCTCTACCCCTCCTCCCTGCTCATGCACTCTCTCCTGCTCTCTCTCTCTCTCTCTCAAATAAATAAATAAATAAAATCTTTAAAAGAAAAAAATTATTTCAGAAAAAGTGAGCAGGATCTTTTCTGAACTTCCATTCCTGGAATGGTTAAGGAACACCAAACACACATTCTCTACTCATCTGAAATAGGCCTATGCTTTAGATTCCTTTTCTTCAAATCAGCAGGTTAATTGTATAGAAATATAGATTCCAGAAGATTTTCTGAGAATGAGGATAATTCATTTCAGTAAAGCAAAGGCTTAAAAAGAGTGAAATGTAGAAAAAAATTTCTGAGAATAAGAGTATTAAAAACAAACATACATTAGCACTTAATAATAAGCAAAGGACTGTGCAAAACATATTACATGCATCTTATAAACTGGTAAACTGTTACTATTATCTCCACTGAATATATGACAGAACAAAAGCAGTTCTTTCCCTCATATATTAACATAATACAGTTAATAAACAGTACAGCCAGAAGTTGGCCCTCATATTATATCACTTTATTCTCACAGAGATATTTGCAGTCAAAGCTATACTATCTAGATCCGTGGCATAAGGATGAATTTAGGGGACAATAGAATTGTGTGACAGAGAAGTGGGGGACATAAGTGTTGCTCCTACAAAAACCCAGCATTTTATAGGTATGTATTTTCAACTATGAAGTATTGTTATCTATATCTACTATGTAAGGAAAATGAGATTAAAACAAGTTTTAAAGTGCCCAAATCACATAGTTTCCTACTCACGTATCTGACTTCAAGGCTCTGGGATTGTTAGCGACACTACTCTGCGACTTCACATTCCCATGACATATGCAAAGCACCATCTGCCATGTATATAGTGTGGATTTCATAGTAAACTTCTTTTAGAATCACAATGATCACATGCTTACAGGTTGGGCTTTTGATATCAGATTATTGTCCTGTTTAGTAGAGAGGTTTTCCCAGAAATCTGAGTAGATATAACAGAAGTGACACATTTCTAAAAATATGCCATGTCTTTTATGTTACAAGCATCTCTTTTCCATGGCGTACAAGGCCAGATCAGATTATGGACAGTTGAAAATTTAAAGTAAATTGTTACAAGACACAAAAGCTTCAAATAAAAATTTTTATTATCTCAACCAAACTGTGGAATAATTGGAGCATCTCCCAGGCTTTCCTGTTATTTATTTGTTTCCCTCCCCCTGCTTGCCTACTTTAAAAGTCATATTGGGTGCTAAATAGAATTGTTCTTCCATAGAGCTTGTCAATATAAAGATGACTTGCTTTGTGAACACTCTATCTTGGGGCTTCATTTACAATCAAGAGAAGTATGATAACCTGCCAAGTCAGACTTAAAAGTCTGTCTTTGACAATGTATTATCCAATAGTAACCTGAGGTAAGATGGTGGCAATAAACAAACAAACAAATAAATAATTGAGGAATAACAGAGCAGAACTGTCATGGAAGTGGTGAGAAGTCACACAATTTGAAGAATATGGTTGTGAAAGAATAATAATAAAAAGCCACTCCATCCAAAATACCACTGGGTGACTTATCTGTCAGGTGCATAATTACTGGAGATGTGGTTTAAGCACAAGGCTTGAGTGAATGTCTAGACAGGTAATTGATTCATTTTTATGGAAATTTTACTTATTTTAAATATCATCCTTGACCATCCTGGTTTTTTATTTGAATATCTATTTTTTTTTTAAATAACACTGTCAGATTTGATTTGGGTGCTGGTATGAGTAACATAAAGCTTATATTACATGGTTTTTATGTTTTCACCCAGTATTCTTAACCTTCAACTCTGAGCAAAAATGTAATAAATTCATTCATTAATCTCTAGCCTAATGTAGTAATTCCTACAAGATTCATTCTCTTATATTTTAAAAAAGTAAATAACATTTTTTTTATCCTAAAAGGTGATGGTATTATTAGATTCCATTACTAAACTATATTGTTGTGCCTTGTTCATTTTGACAAGATAATCATTGATTTATAGAAATGATACAAATAAAAAATGAAAATCAGTTTTTTTCATAGCAAAATTCTTCCTATTAACTATAGTCATACTATTTAATTTTTTTTAATGTTCATTTTCCCTCTTTCTTCTGGGTATGTCTTGATTCTAATATACACATATAGACTTGATTCATCTTTACTCTAGCATATTATTACATATAACCTACAATAAGTCTTAGAACTTTTCAAGTGAATTAAGTATCATATATTGAAACCTTCTATAGGAAATTAACCTAGAGGATTTGAGTGGGTGGTGAGTTTAATGATGTGATCTAGGAATATAGAAATTATATCTTAGAAGAAAAATTCTAAATCAGCACAAAACAGGAATCTACTCAAAAAGGAAAGACATCATGAAATTTAAAACTCTAAGTGTTTCATTTATAATTTGATTAATTTTTATTTTAGCAAACATAAAAATACATAGTTCTAAATGGTGAGTATGTGTGATCTAACCTCAAATCAGTCAATGGTAAAAGTTGTCATTTTACAAATAGCATAATTCAAATAAACATATCTTGAATTCCATGTATTGTGAGTACACTAACTAGAATTTTTTAAAGATGTGATAGTATTTAAACAAATAAGATTACACTCAACAATAACTCTACTTCAAATTTCCATCTAGAGCTTTTCATTTTCTTCTTTTGGTAACTATACTTTTTTAGAGATTCCTTTTCATTTATTGTCTTTACTTTTATTGTTTCCCTTCTTTAAAAAAAATCATGTTTTTTTAAAATCATTACAACAAGAATTATCCTATGTAGACAATTTTGAAAATTATATAGCAAAGTATAAAGAAAAAAATACCAATTTAATTGCCAATTATCTTACTCTCTGTGATAACCACTCTAGGATATGTAACAGATTTTAATCACATACATAAATCCAACTTCCTTCTGGATATCTCACATTTGATTTTTGGCAGTTTCTTCAAATTAAAATATCCAATTCTAAACTTATTATTAGATCTAACAAAACCAGGAAGGTATTATGATACATCAGAGTGAAGATAGTGATCCAAACCAAAGTGGTAGCAAAAAGGTGAAGAGAAGAGGTCAGATTTTGATTATACTGTAAAGGTAGAGACTAGAGAATTTGCTGGTCAATTAGATGTGGAGTGAGAGAAAAGAGAAGACAAAGGATAACTCTCGTGTTTTTAACCTGAGCAATTGGAGGAATATTGTTTCCATTTATTTCCATTTTGGAAGGAGCCACTTTGAATAAGGATGTATCAAGTTTTTGGTTTGGAATATATTTAGTTTGAGAATGCCTATCAGACACAAAAATAGAGATGTGGAGTATATGGTTAAACATACAAGTTTGGGTATTGGTCAAAAAGCATAACTTTGAGAGACTTCAATATTAGTTGACTAAATAAAACCATAGGAAAGTAAAATAAATGGTATAAGTAAAATAGAGCAGACATGAATGTATACAAGTCTAGGGCTGGCATTGTCAAACCCACCTATGGCAAAATTCATCACCTGTTTTTATAAAGTTTTATTGAAACACAGATGTGCCAATTTGTTTCTATATTGCCAATGGCTGATTTCACACTAAAATTTCTGAGTGGAATAGTTGCAGCAAAGATGTTATGATGCACCAAGCATAAGCCATTTATTATCTGACCCTTTACAGAAATAGTTTATTGACCCCTGGTCTAGAAGAAGGTAGTTACCAGACCAAAAATTGTATTACTTTTCATTCCAGTGTTCCCAGGACAGTCCTAGTTTATATTCACTGCTCCAGCATCCAGAACAAATTAACAGCATTTTCAGTGTCTGACAGGTGTCTAGGCAATACATTATATGATCACACTATCTGAAATTGAAATAGAAAAATTGCACCAAGAACACATTAGCTAATACTACACTATTTATTTTGGCTGAACAACCCTAAAGTGTGAAACCTTTTGTAATTATTTTTAAAAATATATTTATTTGTTTATTTTAGAGAGAGAAAGCATGAGCTGGAGAGGCAGAGGGATAGGGAGAAAGAATCTCCCTTGGAGCCCAAGGTGGGGCTCTGTCTAATGACCCTGAGATCACAGCCTAGCCGAAACCAAGACTTGGTGGCTTAACTGACTGTGCCATAGAGGTGACGCTATAATAGCCCCCAAATTAAATAAATGTCATATTAAATTTGGTCAAATGTTGGCAATATCTGTGTGTGATTATTATAGTGGAAAGAGGGAAATAATGCTACAAAAGTAGTCACAAGATGAGGAAAAGGAATCAACCTAATAGTTTTCTACCCTGGAAAGCTCCGATAATTTTAGAACAGAGGGATAGAAACAGAATAAAATCAAGGAGTTTGTGAACCTATTTAATGGACTGCAATTATTCTATTTCAACATTGAGTAAGTTGAACAATATGAACAAGCATCCATTTTAATAGAACTCAAGATTGGAGCTTTTTATTTCAAATTGACCTGGTTCTCTCACATAGGACGAGTAGAAAATTTAATGTCTTCAGATTTTATTTATAAATTTTGCTCCAAATCACTACCCTAGACAATGATTTCCACTTTCAGTGTATGTATATACTGATTTTCAATTGATATTTTAAGACAGAAATGTGGCATTAGCTAAGTAAAAATGGAAAATTTTTAAATATATAATTATTTCATACTTTTTTGAATTCTTTCATTCTTTAAACTTTTTATTTATTTAATTTTTAAAATATTTTAATGTAAATTCAATTAATTAACATATAATATATTATTAGTTTCAGAGGTAGAGGTCAGTGATTCATCAATCTTATAATACCCAGTGCTCATTATATCATATGCCTTCCTTAATGTCCATCACCCAGTTACCCCATCTCCTCTGCCCCCCCCAGCCCCGGGCAACCCTCAGTTTGTTTCCTATGCTTAAGAGTCTCTTATGGCTTGTCTGCCTCTCTGATTTAATTTTGTTTTATTTTTTTCCTCTCTTCCCCTAGGATCCTCTGTTTTGTTTCTTAAATTCCACATATGAGTGAGATCATATGATAATTGTCTTATTTCACTTAGAATAATACCCTCTAGTTGCATCCACGTCATTGCAAATGGCAAGATTTCCTTTCCTTTTTTTTTTTTTTGACAGATGAGTAGTATTCCATCATATATATATATACCACTTCTTTATCCATTCATCTGTCGATGGACATCTGGGCTCTTCCCATAGTTTGGCTATTGTGGACATTGGTGCTATAAACATTGGAGTACAGGTGCCCCTTTATATCACTACATTTGTATCTCTGGGGTAAATACTAAGTAGTGCAATTGCTGGGTTATAGGGTAGCTCTATTTGCAACTTTTTGAGGAAACTCTATACTGTTTTCCAGAGTGGCTGCACCAGTTTGCATTGCCACCAACAGTGTAAGAGGGTTCCCCTTTCTCCACATCCTCACCAACATCTATCATTTCCTGACTTGTTAATTTTAGCGATTCTGGCTGGTGTGAAGTGATATCTCATTGTGGTTTTGATTTGGATTTCCCTGATACCCAGTGATGTTGAGCATTTTTTTCATGTGTCTGTTGGCAATTTGGATGTCTTCTTTGCAGAAGTGACTGTTCATGTCTTCTGCCCATTTCTTGATTGGATTATTTGTTCTTTGGGTGTTGAGTTTGATGAGTTCTTTATAGATATTAGATACTAGCCCTTTATCTGGTAAGACATTTGCAAATATCTTCTCCCATTTTGTCAGTTGTGTTTTGGCTTTGTTGGCTGTTTCCTTTGCTGTGCAAAAGCTTTTAATCTTGATGAAGTCCCAATAGTTAATTTTTGCCTGTTTCCCTTGCCTTTGGAGACGTGTCTAGAAAGAAGTTCCTGTGGCCGAGGTCACAGAGATTGCTGCCTGTGTTCTCCTCTAGGATTTTGATGGATTCTTGTCTCACATTTAGGTCTTTCAGCCATTTTGAGTCTATTTTTGTATATGGTATAAGTAAATAACCCAGTTTCATTCTTCTGCATGTGGCTGTCCAATTTTCCCACCACCATTTGTTGAAGAGACTGTCTTTTTTCTATTGGAGATTCCTGCCTGCTTTTTCACAGATTAGTTGACCATAGAGTTAAGGGTCCATTTCTGGGTTCTCTATTTTGTTTGATTGATCTATTTGTCTGGTTTTGTGCCAGTACCATATGGTCTTGATGACTATAGCTTTGTAACAGAACTTGAAGACCAGAATTGTGATGTCCCCAGTTTTGGTTATCTTTTTCTACATTCCTTTGGCTATTTGGAGTTTTTTCTGTTTCCATATGAATTTTAGGATTATTTGTTCCAGCTCTGTGAAAAAAAAGTTGATAGTATTTTGATGGGGATTGCATTGAATGTGTAGATTATCCTAGGTAGCATAGACATTTTAACAGTATTTGTTTTTCCAATTCAGGAGCATGAAATGTTTTTCCATTTCGTTGAGGCTTCCACAACTTCTTTCATGAGGGTTCTATAATTTTCTGAGTACAGATCCTTTGCCTCTTTGGTTAGATTTATTCCTAGGCAACTTATGGTTTTTGGTGCAATAGTAAATGAGATCAACTCCTTAATTTCTCTTTCTTCTGTCTCATTGTTGGTGTATAGAAATGCAATTGATTTCTGTGCATTGGTTTTATATCCTGTCACTTTGCTGAATTCCTATATGAGTTTTAGGAATTTTGGGGTGGAGTCTTTTGGGTTTTCCACACAGAGTATCATGTCATCTGCAAAAAGTGAGAGTTTGACTATGTCTTTGCCAATTCAGATGGCTTTTATTTCTTTTCATTGTCTGATTGCAGAGGCTAGGATTTCTAGTACTATGTTGAACAGCAGTGGTGATAGTGGACATCCCTGCCATGTTCCTGACCTTAGGGGAAAAGCTCTCAGTTTTTCCCCATTGAGAATGATATTTGCTGTGGGTTTTTCATAGATGGCTTTTATGTATTGAGGTATCCCTACACTGTGAAGAGTTTTAATCAGGAAAGGATGATGTATTTTGTCAAATGCTTTTTCTGCATCTATTGAGAATATTATATGATTCTTGTTCTTTCTTTTATTAATGTGATATATCACATTGATTGATCTGCAGATGTTGAACAACCTTGCAGCCCAGGAATAAATCCCACTTGGTCATGGTGAAAATCCTTTTAATATACTGATGGATCCTATTGGATAGTATTTTAGTGAGAATTTTTGCATCCATATTCATCAGGGACATTGGTCTGTAATTCTCCTTTTTGGAGAGGTCTTTGTCTGGTTTTGAGATCAAGGTCATGCTGGCCTCATAGAAAGTGTTTAGAAGTTTTCCTTCCATCTCTATTTTTAGAAACAGCTTCAGAAAAATAGGTATTAATTCTTCTTCTTCTTTTTGCTTTTTTAAGATTTTATTTATTTGACAGAGAGAGACACAGCAGCAGGAGAGGGAACACAAGCAGGGGAGTGGGAGAGGGGGAAGCAGGCTCCCTGCTGAGCAGAGAGCCTGATGCGGGGCTTGATCCCAGGACCCTGAGATCATGACCTGAACTGAAGGCAGATGCTTAACGACTGAGCCACCCAGGTGCCCCAATATTAATTCTTCTTTAAATGTTTGGTACACTTCCCCTGGAAAGCCATCTGGCCTTGGACTCTTATTTGTTGGGAGGTTTTTTGTTAATGCTTCAATTTCCTTGCTGGTTATGAGTCTGTTCAGGTATTCTATTTCTTCTTGTTTCAGTTTTGGTAGTTTACATGTCTCTGGGAATGTATCCATTTCTTCAAGATTGCCCAATTTGTTGGCATATAATTGCTCATAATATGTTCCTATAATTGTGTGCATTTCTCCGGTGTTGGTTGTCATCCCCCCTCTATCATTCATCATTTTGTTTTGTGGCATCCTTTCTCTTTTCTTTCTGATAAGTCTGGCCAGGGGTTTATCAATCTTATTAATTCTTTCAAAGAACCAGCTTCTAGTTTTTTTGATCTGTTCTATTGTTCTTTTGGTTTCTATTTCATTGATTTCTGCTCTAATCTTTGTTAATGATCTTGTCCTGTTAGGTTTAGGCTCCATTTGCTGTTCTAGTTCCAGATTCTTTAGGTGTAAGGCTAGGTTGTGTATTTGAGACCTTTCCTGTTTCTTGAGAAAGGCTTGTATTGCCAACTACATCCCTCTTAGTACAGACTTTGCTACATCCCAAAGGTTTTGAACAGTTGCATTTTCATTTTCACTTTTTTCATGAATTTTATTTCTGCTTTAATTTCCTCACTGACCCATTCATTCTTCAGTAGGATGCTCTTTAGTATCCAAGTATTTGAGTTCTTTCCTATTGTCATCTTGTGATTGAGTTCCAGTTTCAAAGCATTGTGGTCTAAAAATATGCAGGGAATGATCACAATCATTTGGTACTTGTTGAAACCTGATTTATAATGCAGGATGTGATCTATTCTGGAGAATGTTCTATGGGCACTCGAGAAGAATGTATATTCTGTTGTTTTAGGATGGAATGCTTTGAATATATCTGTGAAGTCCATCTGGTCCAGGATATCATTCAAAACCCTTGTTTCCTTGTTGGTCTTCTGCTTAGATGATCTGTCCATTGTAGTGAGGGAGATGTTAAAGTCCCCTACTATTATTGTATTATTATCAATGTGTTTCTTTAATTTTGTTACTAATTGGTTTATATAATTGATTGCTCCCATATTAGGGGCATAAATATTTACAATTGTTAAATCTTCTTGTTGGATAGACCCTTTAAGTATGATATAGTGTCCTTTCATCTCTTATTACAGTCTTTGGTTGAAAATCTACTTTGTCTGATATAAGGATTGCCACCCCAGGTTTCTTTTGATGTCCATTAGTGAGATAAATGGTTTTCCACCCCCTCCCTTTCAATCTGGAGGTATCTCTGGGTCTAAAATGAGTCTCTTGCAGACAGCATATTGATGGGTCTTGCTTTTTTATCCAATCTGATACCCTGTGTCTTTAGATTGGGGCATTTAGCCCATTTGCATTCAGAATAACTGTTGAAAGATATGAATTTAGTGCCATTGCATTACCTGTACAGTCACTGTTTCTGTATATTGTCTCTGTTCCTTTCTGGTCTATGTTACTTTTGAGCTCTCTCTTCACTTATTGGATTCCTTTTTCATATATCTTGTAGGCCTGGTTTAGTGATCACAAATTCTTTTAGTTTCTGTTTGTCCTGGAAGCTTTTTATCTCTCTATTTTGAAGGACATCTTAGCTGGGTGAAGTATTCTTGGCTGCTTATTTTTCTCATTTAGAACCCTGAATATATCATGCTAGTCCTATCTGGCTTGCCAGGTCTCTGTGGATATGTCTGCTGCCAGTCTAATGTTTCTGCCCTTTGTAGGTTATGGACTTCTTGTCCCAAGCTGCTTTCAGGATTTTCACTTGTTTCTGAGATTGGAAGTTTCACTATTATAGGTTGGGGTGTTGTCCTATTTTTATTGATTTTTGTGGGAGTTTCTCTGTGCCTCCTGGACTTGAATGTCTGTTTCCTTCCCCAGATTTGGTATTTCTCCACTATAATTTGCTCCAATATACCTTCTGCCCCTCTCTCTCTTTCCTCTTTTTCTGGGATCCCAATTACTCTAATATTGTTTCACTTTATTGTATCATTTATCTCTGGAATTCTACCCTCATGATCCAGTAGTTTCTATCTCTTTTTCTCAGTTGCTTCTCCATCATTTCATCTTCTATCAATAATTCTCTCTTCTACCTCATTTATCCTAACAGTTACAGCCTCCATTTTTTATTACATTTCATTAATATCCTTTTTGACTTTTAATTGATTAGATTTTAGCTTTTATTATTTCTCTGGAAAGGGATTCTATAGTGTCTTCTATGGTTTTTTCAAGCCCACCCAGTATCTTTATAATTGTTATTCTGAACTCTAGTTCTGACATCTTACTTATATCCATACTGATTAGGTCCCTCAAAGTCAGTACGCCTCTTGTTCTCTTTTCTGAGGTGAGTTTTTCCATCTTGTCATCCTGTCCAGAGAAGGATAGATGAAGGAGAGAATAAAATACTAAAATGGAAACAACAACCCAGAAAAATATACACTAAACAAATCAGAAGAAACCTGAAACCAAAGAAAAAATAAAAATAATAAAAAAAAAAGAGAGATAATATAACCAGACAGGTGAAAATAATAGAGCAATACACTGGATCCTGTGTGTACTTTGGTCTGTTTGTTAGGAAACTAGATCCCAAGATGTAATGAAAGAAAAACTTCTATACATACAAAAATAAAATTAAATATAATGAAAGGATAGAATGTAAGTATAAAAATGAAAATTAAAATAGCAAAAGAAAGGAGGAAAAAAAGAGGGAATATAAGCAGACAGGTGAGCAGAACAGACCAGTACGCTATATCCTGAGTGTATTTTGGTTAGTTTGTTGGAAGAAACTGACATCTCAAAATTGTAAAGAAAGAAAAACATACATATACAAAAATAAAATTTAATACATTGAAAAGATAGAATGCAACTGTAAAGATGAAAATTAAAAAAATGTTTTAACAAAACAAAACAAAAAAAGAAAGAATAATAATAATAATAAAGAGTGTATATGATCAGACTGGTGAAGAGAACAGAGCCGTACACTAGATTCTGGGTGTATTTTGGTCTTTTTGTTAGAAGAAACTGACATCTCAAAATTGTAAAGAAAGGAAAACATATATACAAAAATAAAATTAAATATAGTAAAAGTGTAGAATGTAACTGTAAAAATGAAAATTAAAAAAGGTTAAAAAAAGAGTTGATAAAATAAATTGGTGGAAAAAGGAAAGAGAAAGAAAATCAAAACTGAAAGACTAAAGAATCATGGGAAAAAAACATGAATTCTATATCCTGTTTTCCCTATCCTGGAGTTTTGTAGTTCTTTATCATCAGTAAACTGGGTCTTTGAAAGATATTCTTTCCAACCTTCTGGGTGAGGGGCCTCTTGCATTGATTCTCAAGTTTCTTTGCCCCTGATGGAGTTGCACCGTCCTTGCCAGGCTAAGTAATCTGCTCCAGTTTGCTCTATGTCGCTTTTGTTCCTTGAAGGCTTTCTGCACAGCTTTAGAGGATGATAATAACAATGGTGGCCTCCCAATCTCCAGCCCTGGAAGTTAAAGCTTGGGTCCCTACTCTTCAGTACACTCTCAGTAAAAGCAGTCAATTACTCCTTTCTCCCTGGTATCTGTCCATATTCCGTGTTTACCCAGCTTCTGAATAACTTTTCTTTCTCAGGTTGTGACCCCATTTCCAGTCTCCAAGCCTTGTAGACTACTGCACACACCTGTGCTGCTCCTTCCAGGGGAAGAAGGGGGGGTTTCCCCAGTTTTGACATTCAGTGGGCTCCTGCTCAGAGAGAAGTCATCCAACTGTACTAGGGTTTGCTCTCAAGCTGAAAGCCCTCTCCTGGGCTCACTGATTGCAGCTGGCTTCCCTGCTCTGATGCCTGAGATCTCTGCCACCCTCATGCACCCCTGGTCTTCCTGTGACCCCCTAGGATCCGGAGACCACACTGTCTCACCTAGGATTCCTCCCTGCTTCACCACCTGAGTGCCTTTAAGGCAGGGAAGTCCATCACAGGAGCCAACTTCTAAAAGTTCTGATTTTGTGCTCTGCTTCTATACCACTTTCCAGTAGCTGACTTACAGAGGCTCCCTCCCCTGCAGTTTATCTTCCCATATAACACCTTGGATTCACTTCTCTGCACCTCCTACCTTGCAGAAAGTGGTCGCTTTTCTTTTTTTTAATATATTTTTTTAAGATTTTATTTATTTGAGAGAGAGAGCAAGAATGAGTAGGGGGAGGGGCAGAGGGAGAGGGAGAAACAGTCTCCCTGCTGAGCAGGGAGCCCTACATGGGGCTCAATCATGACCTGAGCCCAAGGCAGGTGCTTAACCGACTGAGCCACCCAGGCACCCCAGTCACTTTTCTATTTGTAGAGTTGCAGCTCTTCTTTTCTTAGAACTCTAATTGAGTTTGCAGGTGTTCAGAATGATTTGATAGCTCTCTTGCTGAATTCCTGGGACCAGACAAAACTAAGGTCTCCTATTCCTCCACCATCTTGGACTCCAGCTTCTTTAAACTTTTTAATGGAATTTAAAATATGTTAAGATGGTCATGTGGCCATAATTGGCTAATAATTCTGTTTTAGTTTAGGCTACTATAACAGAAAACCATAGGCTGGGTGGCTGAAATGCCAAACACTTATTTTTCACAGTTCTGGAAGTTGGGAACTCTAAGATCAAGGTACCAGCAGATTTGGTGTCTGGTGAGACCCCTCTTCCTGGTTCACAAACTAAGTCTTCTCATTGTGTCCTCACATGGCAGAAATAAATCATCTTTCTCCTATCTCTTCTAAAAGGGTACTGATTCCATTCATGAGGTTTTTACCTCATGACTTAATGACATCCTAAAAGTCTCATCTTTAAATACAATCACATCGGGGATTTTGGCTTCAACATAAGAATTTTGGAGGGGTCGGGGATACAAATATTCAGCCAACAGCAAGTCCTAAAAATAAAATGATCAATGTATATATTTTTGGAAATCATGAATATTTGTAAAATGTCATAAACAAAAAAATATAAAATTTCAGTCTATCAAAAGCAATCAAATCCATAGCAAACCAGTTGACTATCAGCTATGATTTCCCAAAGGATATTTATAAGCCAATTTTTATTGGCTAATATGAACTAGTTAGAACTAATGTAAATGAAATGTTAGTTTTAAAAAATGTGTTAAAGTCTCTATTATTCAAAATGAATAGGGTTCTGTAACTCAAGCAAATCAGATCAATGCCATTATATACTGTTTTGCCTGATGGAGCCTGTGGTTTAAGAACTCTACAGGAGAGCTAGAGGATAAACTGTTTAATTTGTGAAAACATGAGTTTATATTAAAAACTTAAATTACTTGGCAAGAAGCAGAAAGAGAAATGATAGTGTTGGTTTGAAAGGACAACTAAATGTAGAGGGAACATAGAAATCAATGAATATGTGAAACAAGGAGAGTGATCCTCCATGGATCACTTTATTTATAAGATACAGTAGTTTTAAAGTAATTAAATATAAAATGGGGAAATTCTCACAGACAATTATATTTTCCTATCTTGTGTAATCTTTCATAAAAGATATTTTCATTTTATACTCAAGAAAATAAACAAAAGTTTTGAAAACACTAACTTTGAAATTTATATATAATAGCCGTTTAACTACATTATAGTTTTATACATAGCTATTAAATTTGTTGACATTCATATTAAACCTAAGTATATGTATGATTGCAATTTTTTTCTGGTGAAAAATATTCCCTACCTGAATGAAAGTGAAATAATGCTTTGTAAAATTTATAGAACATTTCTGTTTTTGTTTGTTTTGTTTCTCAGAAAGAGTGTGCTTCAGTTGTATTCAGTGTTTAATGTTCATGTATTGTCCTATATCTTGGTGCATAAATTTAATTAAGTTTTGTCAGTGGACATCCCTTTAACAGAAAAAAGATAAACCAAAAATAGATGCCAGAGTTAGTAAAATATCCAGTAGTAAATTAAATATATAAGCTTTGTTCTCATATCTAAGATAACTATATACAACACATGATAGAAGAATATTATATTTAAAGTAGAAGAATCATGAAGAATCATCTAAAAATAAATGTGTGGAAATTATAAATATTATTTGAACAGTGATTCAGTTATATAAAATATTTCTTGAATTAAATAAGGTGATATAACATGATCTTGTATTTAAATACCTCAAAGACTTTCTGAGAAGTTAATTTTTAAGATGATTGTAAATTTTTTCTGCTAAAGACTGATAAGGTTTTTTGAAAATGTATTGTAGAATAAAAACTCTCCTCATTACTTATTAAAACTCTATAAAAGTTACAATAATTAAACACATATTATGCTACTGAGAAAAAAGAGGGAAAAAAAAAGGATTAATGAATGATGGTTTGATGGTTGAGGAAGTACACAATGTCTCTCCTGAACCTCCAGTTTGCTGACTGCAGATCTTGGGATTTGTCAGCTTCCATAATTGAATGAGCCAGTTCCCTATAATAAATATTTTTCTCCATACATATATATCCAAATATTCTGTTTCTCAGGAGAACCCTGACTAATACACAGGGTATTGCTCAAAAAGGGACAAAGAATGCATCATAGCTGATAAAGTCAATAATCTTTAAAAATAATCAAAAATAAATATAATTGATAGTTCAAAAGGAGAACTTAGTATACTTAAGAATTCACAGTATATATAAATATATTTCATAGTATAAAGGCAACAGGTT
Source organism: Callorhinus ursinus (assembly GCF_003265705.2). Classification (NCBI taxonomy): domain Eukaryota; kingdom Metazoa; phylum Chordata; class Mammalia; order Carnivora; family Otariidae; genus Callorhinus; species Callorhinus ursinus. The sequence goes on along the minus strand of NW_027397064.1, from coordinate 39,994,599 downwards.
TGGGACAAATCATTTACAAATCATTTCTTAATCATTGTCGAAAAAATAGTTTATATTCTCACTAAAAAGACATTACAAATGATGCAAAATCTTAATGTGGAAAAAAATCAAACCATAATTATTCGATGAAGAAAACTTATATAGTACTTGGCGTTAGCTTGTACATGTAAAGAGTTGAGAAGAGGTCAAGTCTGCCCTTACAACAATAAATGACAGGACAAACTAAAAATTCCTGGCTTTTCTTGGGTCTATCAGTGAACTGAGATCATAGGGTAAACCAGCAACTGGAAAATCTGTAAAGATAGGCACCTACAGGGAGAAACAGGACCTGAGTATTTGCTTAATTGGGGCAGAAGCCAATCAGCTCCCTATAAGCTGCTGAGACACTGAAGCAGCAATTTCGACAAATTGCTGGAAGTCAGGTGTGAGCTAGTGTGAGAGGGAGAAACTCGCTAAACTTCTATTGGTTCCTCATGCTTTCAAAGGCTTTTCCTCCAGGAATTCTATCATGTTCTCACAGGGAGAATGGAAAGAATCAAGAAATAGTTCCTCTATAGTACTGGCTAGGGAGGGGAAGAGCAACAACCATGAAATCCACTCAGACCCCTCCTCTTGTTGAACAAAGTCTTACTTTGAAAGGGAAGGACATCATCAAAAGACACTAATGAAATATTGCAGATTGGGGAAGGGAACTGCACCCAGCCCCAGCCTCCCTATTTCAACTAAGGGGTTGTGGGAGAGCCTTAATATCTTTTTTTTTTCCCTTTCTGGAAATAAAATGGGAAAAGTGGAGGATACCTGATGGAGCTAGGGAAGGTATTACAAGTAAAAAAAGTTCTAACTCTGGGGGAAGGACAAAAATACTCATGAAGGCCATACCCCCCAAGACACAGGGCCAATGTGTACTCCAAAGACTGAAAATCAGAAGAAACCCATTCAAATGCTCTACCACCAGGCTAACAAACCTTCAGTAATAATAATACACTGTCCTTAGCACAGTCCTTTAAATGGAGTATGGAATTAAGAATATTTTATGAAAGATAAATAGAACAGAATACTCTAATGTTACAATTGTAAGGAATTTTAAAAAAATGTTGAGTTTATTCCAGATAAAAACACATACATATATCAAACCGATGTCTGAAGAAATGTAACTTCTCTGGAATCTTGGATAGAATGAATATATGTGGCCTGTCCTAAAGGAGCTAGAGAAAAAAGAGCAAATAAAGCCTAAACCCAGCAGGAGAAGAGAAATAAAGATCAGAGCAGAAATCAATGAAATAGAAACCAAAAGAACAGTAGAACAGATCAACGAAACTAGGAGTTAGTTCTTTGAAAGAATTAACAAGATTGATAAACCCTTGGCCAGACTTATCAAAAAGAAAAGAGAAATGACCCAAATCAACAAAATCATGAATGAAAGAGGAGAGATCACAACCAACACCAAAGAAATACTAACAATTATAAGAACATATTATGAGCAACTCTATGCCAGCAAATTAGATAACCTGGAAGAAATGGATGCATTCCTAGAGATGTATCAACTACCAAGATTGAACCAGGAAGAATTAGAAAACCTGAACAGACCTATAACCATGAAGGAAATTGAAGCAGTCATCAAAAATCTCCCAAGAAACAAAAGCCCAGGGCCAGATGGCTTCCCAGGGGAATTCTACCAAACATTTAAAGAATTAATACCTATTCTCCTGAAACTGTTCCAAAAAATAGAAATGGAAGGAAAACTTCCAAACTGGTTTTATGAGGCCACCATTACCTTGATCCCAAAACCAGGCAAAGACCCCATCAAAAAGGAGAATTACAGACCAATATCCTTGATGAACATGGATGCAAAAATTCTCACCAAAATACTAGCCAATAGGATCCAATAGTACATTGAAAGGATTATTCACCATGACCAAGTGGGATTTATCCCTGGACTACAAGGTTGGTTCAACATCCACAAATCAATCAACATGATACAATACATTAACAAAAGAAAGAACAAGAATCATATGATCCTCTCAATAGATGCAGAAAAAGCATTTGACAAAGTACAGCATCCTTTCTTGATCAAAACTCTTCAGAGTATAGGGATAGAGGGTACACACCTCAATATCATAAAAGCCATCTATGAAAAACCTACAGTGAATATCATTCTCAATGGGGAAAAACTGAGAGCTTTCCCCCTAAGGTCAGGAACGTGGCAGGGATGTCCACTATCACCACTGCTATTCAACATAGTATTAGAAGTCCTAGCCACAGCAATCAGACAACAAAAAGAAATCAAAGGCATCCAAATCGGCAAAGAGGAAGTCAAACGCTCCCTCTTTGCAGATGATATGATACTTTATGTGGAAAACCCAAAAGACTCCACCCCCAAATTGCTAGAACTCATACAGGAATTCAGTTAAGTGGCAGGATATAAAATCAATGCACAGAAATCAGTGTCATTCCTATACACCAACAGCAAGACAGAAGAGAGAGAAATTGAGTCGATCCCATTTACAATGGCACCCAAAACCATAAGATACCTAGGAATAAATCTAACCAAAGAGGCAAAGGATCTGTACTCAGAAAACTATAAGATACTCATGAAAGAAATTGAGGAAGACACAAAGAAATGGAAAAACGTTCCATGCTCATGGATTGGGAGAACCAACATTGTGAAGATGTCAATGCTACCTAGAGCAATCTACACATTCAATGCAATCCCCATCAAAATACCATCCACTTTTTTCAAAGAAATGGAACAAATAATCCTAAAATTTGTATGGAACCAGAAAAGACCCCGAATAGCTAGAGGAATGTTGAAAAAGAAAAGCAAAGCTGGCGGCATCACAATTCCGGACTTCCAGCTCTATTACAAAGCTGTCATCATCAAGACAGTATGGTACTGGCACAAAAACAGACACGTACATCAATGGAACAGAATAGCGAGCCCAGAAATGGACCCTCAACTCTATGGTCAACTCATCTTCAACAAAGCAGGAAAGAATGTCCAATGGAAAAAAGGCAGTCTCTTCAACAAACGGTGTTGGGAAAATTGGACAACCACATGCAGAAAAATGAAACTGGACCATTTCCTTACACCACACACAAAAATAGACTCCAAATGGTTGAAAGACCTAAATGTGAGACAGGGGTCCATCAAAATCCTAAAGGAGAACACAGGCAGCAACCTCTTCGACCTTAGCCACAGCAACTTCTTCCTAGAAACATCGCCAAAGGCAAGGGAAGCAAGGGCAAAAATGAACTCTTGGGATTTCATCAAGATAAAAAGCTTTTGCACAGCAAAAGAAATAGTCCACAAAACCAAAAGACAACCGACAGAATGGGAGAAAATATTTGCAAATGACATATCAGATAAAGGGCTAGTATCCAAAATCTATAAAGAACTTATCAAACTCAACACCCAAAGAACAAATAATCCAATCAAGAAATGGACAGAAGACATGAACAGACATTTTTCCAAAGAAGACATCCAATTGGGCAACAGACACATGAAAAAGTGCTCAACATTGCTCGGCACCAGGGAAATCCAAATCAAAACCTCAATGAGATACCACCTCACACCAGTCAGAATGGCTAAAATTAACCAGTCAGGAAAAAACAGATTTTGGCGGGGATGCGGAGAAAGGGGAACCCTCCTACTCTGTTGGTGGGAATGCAAGCTGGTGCAGCCACTCTGGAAAACAGTATGGAGGTTCCTCAAACAGTTGAAAATAAAGCTGCCCTATGACCCAGCAATTGCACTACTGGGTATTTACCACAAAGATACAAATGTAGGGATCCGAAGGGGTACGTGCACCCCAATGTTTATAGCAGCAATGTCCACAATAGCCAAACTGTGGAAAGAGCCAAGATATCCGTCGACAGATGAATGGATAAAGAAGAAATGGTATATATACACAATGGAATATTATGCAGCCATCAGAAGGAATGAAATCTTGCCATTTGCCATGATGTGGATGGAATTGGAGGGTGTTATGCTGAGTGAAATAAGTCAATCAGAGAAAGACATGTATCATATGACCTTACTGATATGAGGAATTCTTAATCTCAGGAAACAAACTGAGGGTTGCTGGAGTGGTGGGGGTTGGTAGGGATGGGGTGGCTGGGTGATAGACAGTGGGGAGGATATGTGCTATGGTGAGCACTGTGAATTGTGCAAGACTGTTGAATCACAGATCTGTACCTCTGAAACAAATAATGCAGTATATGTTAGGGAAAAAAAAAGAAGATAGTAGGAGGGGAAGAATGAAGGGAGGTAAATCGGAGAGGGAGACGAACCATGAAAGACGATGGACTCTGAAAAACAAACTGAGGGTTCTAGAGGGGAGGGATGTGGGGGGATGGGTTAGCCTGGTGATGGATATTAAAGAGGGCACGTTCTGCATGGAGCACTGGGTGTTATGCACAAACAATGAATCATGGAACACTACATCAAAAACTAATGATGTAATGTATGGTGATTAACATAACAATAAAAAATTTAAAGAAAAAAAGAATATGTGTGGACTGAGTAAAATAACATTACAGAAAAATATGAATTTTTTGTGTATGTGCAAAAAATCAGACTGGGGCACTTTAGCTGTGTTTGAGTGTGATGCCTTGCTCATAGGGTATAGAACAATTAATCTCTGTGGTGGAGAAAACTGGCTGCCTACCACCTATGTCCATTTTATGTAGAATAGATTTGCTGTTGGGAAATGGTTGCCCAAGGAGGAATTACATTTTATGGCTTCTATAAGTAGGTACAGGTGATGTGATTTCAACAGTCCAATGAGAGTGAAAATGAATTGGTAGGCAGGATAATGACCGCACAAAGACATCTATATCTTAATCTCCAGAACCTGTGGATATATCGGGTTACATGGCAAGGCGAAATTAAGGTTGCAAGTGGAATTAAGGTCCGTAATCAGCTGACCTTAAGGAGACTATTCTGGAATAAGCAGGTGGGGTCAATGTAATCACAAGCGTTCTTAAATGGGGAAGGAGGCTGAAGAGTCAGAATTAGTGTCATGGAGTCTTAAGAAAGATCTCTTTCCCTGTTGCTGGCTTTGAAAATGAACTGGAGCTATGAGGCAGGATTGCAGCTAACTTTTAGAAACTGGTATTTTTACTCTATAGCATCTAGAAAGTAATGCAACTCCATTATGGACTTATGGCTTGCAGCCCTATAATAAATTTGTGTTGGTTTAAGCCAAAGGTTTTTAGTAACTTGGTACAACAGTAATAAGAAATGAATATATGGAGTTATGTTACTTTTAAGCCAAAATAGTTTGAAGAGTGGATGCACTTTCTCCATTGTCTCTTTTCTCTTTTTTGGTTACCTTGGAAATTAAGTGTTGAATATGTGGGGACCACGAGCTAGTGCCTGAAAGGCATCCTTCTGAATATTTGCTTGGACTTTGTTATAAGTGAGAAATGCATATGTATTTTGTTAAGTCACTATTATTTTAATTACCTTATTTATTAGAAACCCCCCCAACAGTTTTGCCATGGTTTAGCCAATTTCAGTTAGGAAAATAATATTGGAAAAGGAATAAATCTAAAATAGAAATTCCAGTAAAATATTTTTAATGGGTAAAATATTACCATCTAGATATGAATTCATTTTCGAGTTAAGCCATTTCGGGCTCACAGCTTAAATAAGCAGAAAGTCCTTTCAGTAGAAGTCACATGAGAGAAAAAGCTAGAGATCTCAGTAAAGTTAAAGTTAAGAAATAAAAGCAATTGGTTATAAAGGTGTAATACACACTCCTGAAGTACTAGTAATAGTACTTAAAGATACCTTTTTAAATTAAGTATTTTTTAAAGATTGTGTGGTTTATTTTTCCTCAAGGTTAACGTAACCTAGATTACTAAAGTTTAATAATGATATTATTTTAATAATACATTTCCTAGAACCAAGCTTTATTAGTATTACACATTACTGCTTTAAAGGACAAACTGGTCCTCAGGCAGTATTAAATAACCCAACTTTCATTGTACTATTGTAAACAATACAGGACCCTATCATATATTCAAGATAATTTTAAGCTTAACAGGCACTATCAGTTGTGTCTGGGGACAGGTTTTGTTTGCAATAATTTTTGTATATAAATATTAATATTTCATATCTCATTCCTTGACTGGTGTATAAAATGTCTACATTTCCTACTGAGCTCTCATTTCCACATAAAAGCGAATAGTTTCAGGCAACATATGAACAATCAATGGAAAGACTTTAACTTACCCTTTGTTATAAAATGATACTAACCCAACATTAAAACTTTGGCTATCACATCATTGATCCCTCACATAAATCCAAAATCCACAACCAATAACCGCCCCCCGCAACACACGCTTACAAGTTACAGTCCATATACAGTCACTTCAGAGAACTGGCTAAAGACAACAATGACAAAAAACTTATCAAAATGGTGAACCAGGGAGTCCTTGCCTTATTCCAATTTTGACAGGCAACAGAATATATTGAAGAGATGTTTTTAGGCATCCTTTGATGCCTAAGGGAGGAGAATGTAAAGTGGAATGTAACAAAAGGGGAAAAAAAGTGGGTTTGCAAGGGAAACACACAGCCAAGTGTCATGCTCTGGTGCTACTATTACAGGACTATCAAATTCACATCCTTGTGAAAACATGTCATTTGTAAGCAAAAGACCATGTCTGCAAAACAATATTGCCAAGGGGTCCCTTCATTTTAAACTTAAATACATAGAGAGTTTAAAGCCACCTGCTGAAAAATACCTAAAGCTAGTCACATGAGACAAAAGGGTTTATGGGGTTAGACCAGAAGGCCCAATGTTATAAAGAAAAATGTTAAAATTAATTGTGAAGATTTTCTAATGTCATAAAAACAGACAAAATATGCCATAGTCCCTTCATCTCTAATCGTTTAATTGTAGAGTAAATCATGTTGTTCTGTTTTCAGCATTTAATTTTTAAATTAGCTCTTGGCTGCAGTGTCCTTGATTACAGAACTTAATTAGCTGTGCCTGTTGAAGAGAATTATGCTATATACAGGATACATGATCACATGGAAAAGCTTCATATAAGCAATCAGTCATAGTGAAGCTTTTTAAAATGTGGAAGAACAGTTGCAAAACAGGCTGTATTTAGAGACAGAAGATCCAAAGGAGAAAGCTACATTAAAACAAAATTAGATGGGTCTGTGTTCTCTGTAGGCAAATATTCTGAATGACTAAAAATATTGTTTTAGAATGAATTGACATTAACTACTATTGTATTTGTTCATTAATAGATTGACAACATGAAGATTCCTTACGTACCAAATTAGAGGAAAAATTCAAATTTGTTTATTGGCTTAAAAAAGGACATGTAAATTGTGTAAACATGTTTTTTGTGTTTTCACTAGTCAGTAGTGATAGCTTTTGATCTTCCCATATCATGCAAGTTATATAAATCCATACAAATTTGCAGTAGTGAACAATAGCTAAGCCAAAAATGGCTTTTCAACAATATCTTATAAAGTGGATGAGTTCACAGAGCTAATTACACCAATGGAAAATATTTTTTTCTCTAAAGAGTTTATGAAAACTTTGTTTTACATCTTAGCCAAACATATTCAATATAAAATTCCAAGAGGATGTAAGAAATGCAAAGCAGTCAAGAGTTTACATAATATAAAAATGAGTTTGGGATAGCTCAAGTGAAATAAAAAGGCAGTTAAAACAGATTAATATTTTTTAAATTCTGAGCACAAGGAGAGGGTAGAGTTGGTACCTCAGCAGTCATTTCTCCAAATTACTTTCAAAGTCTGTTATTCATATAATGTAAGGTAGTCAGCTTTTGATGTTGAAGTAAATAACCTTTATTTAGCATGCAAAAAAATATTTTTTGCTACATTGCATGAGGGCTATGGGTCACCTGCACAACAACAGATCAACTGAACTCAGCTGTGCTTAGTTGGGTTCTATGGTCCTAGACTCAGCTCCACAATAATTGTTTTTTAAAACAATGATGGAAGCAATAGCCGTGATCTAAGAAACCTGTTTTCATGTTGAAAGACAAGAGCAAGAGAAGCAGAGGCTAACCATGCAATTTTATTTAAAGCTTCTGCTGCGATGTAGTGAACTTCATTTACTTAGATAACATTAGCCAAAACATGTTAATATGACAAAGCCCAAAGTTTAAGGAGGTGAAAAGAATGAACTTTTCCACAGAGCGCATAGACAGTTAAGAACATAGTAGTCAAGAATGTATCATCCTATTATAGAGGGAGAAAGGGGTATGGAGAATGGTGTGGGAACAACAATCTGATACACCACAGGGCTAGATGTTCTAGCATTTCAGAAGCAAGAAGATAACCTGCTTCTAATAATTATTATATAAGAGGCAGAGAGAAAGAATGTTAAGATTATACAGAATACCACATTTTGTCTTGTTCTACTTGTATGTCTAGTGCAGTCCACTAAAATGTGAGCACAATGAAGGCAAGTCTTTTTTATTCCTAGAAAAATGTCTGGCATGTCAAAGGTACTCAATAAACATTTATGACTGACCTAATGAAGGGAAAGATGACGATGACGATGGCAGAATCTAAGCCAAGGAAACGTGTCTAGAGAAGAACGGCCCTGTGTTTAAAAAAAAAAAAACAAAAACAACTCAGAACTAAATGTGAAGGTAGGGTGAAATAATAGCAGAGCATATTAGGTGTAAAAAAGAGAAAAAAATGTTTCTGGAATCTTAAGTTCTAGAAGATGGCTTAGAATTTGTACATTCTTAATGCAATTACATACATAATAGAAATAAGAGGAAGATGTAACTTTAATACTCTAAGTCTCACTACCTTCTGTTCAATTAAAAAATTATGTAGGAAATATAGTGCACAAATTGTAAGAACACATTTCAATATTTTTTTTTTTTCCTAACGGGAACATATCTGTGTAAACAGCCATCCATTTGGTGAAGGAGAACATTATCAGAATCACTGAAACCCATTCATAATTCCACAATATCACACCAATTCTTCCTATAAGCACTATCCTGACTACTAAATCACTAGGTTAGTTTTTATTACCTTTGAACCACATGTATAAGTACAGAATAAATTATCTTGTATCTGCTTCTCTGACCCAAAATCATATGTGTGGGAGAAATCTGTTTTGAGAACCTTAGTTCATTCATTTTCTTGATGTATGGTATTATAATCCATGATTCTATAATTGATCATTAATTTATGAATACTTAGATTGCTGCTATAAACATTTTTGTGCATTTATGTATATTCTGGGAGATATAAATCTAAGAATGGTGTTGGGTCATACAGATATGCATTTTTATTCAAATTTAGCGGTATAGTAAAAAATGTAAAAATTTCCAAAAAATGTAAAATGTCCAAAATTTTCCAAAGTGCTTCTACCAATTTACCATCCAGTATCAGTGAATGAGTTTTTATATACTAAAACTTCACTTTTTAAGAAACCAATCTGATGAGTGTCTAATATCATTAGTTAGCTTTTACTGTACTGCAAATTACTCCAACATATTGGCCTTATTAAACAAAAACAATTTGTCTTGAAACAGTATAATTACTATTGGGCTGAGTGACTCTTTGGATCTCAGCTAGTTCATTAATGCTTCTGCAGAAAAGAGCCAGTTTGAGCTGCTTGATCAGGGTTGCCTATAGTTGGGACAGCACGTCTTGGTTCCATGTGGTCTGGCATTGTCTAAGGGTAGACTGAGTTTTTTACATGGCAACTGTAAAGTGTCTTGAATGATAATGAAAACATGCAAAATCTCTTGAGGCCCAAATTCTGAACTGGCACAATATCCCTTCTAATCTATTTTACTGACTAAAGCAAGTAGCCAGACAAGGTCAGAGGAAAGTCTGGGGAAACTGACTTCATTTTTCTGACACAGAGTTTTAAACTTACATGGTCAAGGAGCAGGCCTATGGGAATGGGAATAATTACAACCAACTCCATAAACCATCTACAAGAGTAATATTATCTAATTGTAATTTAATTTTCATTTCCCTCATGACTAATAAGGTTGATCAACATTTCCTATGATTTTATTCTTTATTTTTTTAAAGATTTTATTTATTTATTTGAGAGAGAGAGAATGAGAGACAGAGAGCATGAGAGGGAAGAGGGTCAGAGGGAGAAGCAGACCCCCCGCTGAGCAGGGAGCCTGATGTGGGACTCGATCCCGGGACTCCAGGATCATGACCTGAGCCGAAGGCAGTCGCTTAACCAACTGAGCCACCCAGGCGCCCTGATTGTATTGTCTTTAAAAAGATCCTTTATGAAATGCCTGTTCGAGTGTTTTATCTGTTTTTTAATCAGATTACTTCTTTTTTAGTGATCTGTAAGAATTCTATTTTCTGGATATAGATCTATTACCACTTCTCAAATTATGGCTTACCTTTGATTAACTGGATCTACTCTTTTTTATAGTTTAATGGTGCTAAATTTTAATGTAAAAATGTATCCATATTTTCATTTTGGGGTATTTTATGTATTTATATTGCTTGCTTGTTAAACAAAACAAAGTTAATTTAGCACAAGGCCCAGGGCCATGAGGTAGCTCCAACAATTTCTAGAAGTTGTTTTTTGTTTTGTTTTCTAATTCAATGATAAATTCATCTGAAAGTGATTTTGTGTATGATGTGAGGGAACGGTCTAGCTTGTTTTTAAAATTTTTATAATAGTGATATTATAGTTGACTCTATTTTAATAAAAAGACCTCTATTTGGGTGATGCTATGAAGGTCCATCTTTGTCATAAATTAAGTATTGAAATTGCATGAGTCTGTCTTTAGATTCCATTGGGGTATACTCTAGTCTTGTCTCAAGACTACACAGTCCTCATTACTGTAATATTACAGTTATGCAGTGTAGCAAGTCTTCCCTTTTTTTCTTCTTTCTCCTGTTTCTTTAGTATTTTCTTTGATATTCTTGGTCTTTTACTTCTTATATACACTTTAGAATTGACTTGATTGCCAGAATTTTAATTCACAATACATTCAAACTAAAAAATTTAGATAAAATGGCATCATTACTTTTCCAAGTCTTTTCATCTAGGACATCAGTAGGCCTATCCATTTTCCTGGTGTTGCCCTTGGTGTTGCCCTTGGTTCTGCCCTTTGAGTGATATGCCACAATTTAAAAGATAGAACAATTTTTAGGTAAAATTCAGCCAATTAATGGATTTATGATATTATGGCAAAATGAGGGTATTGCTGGTAAACCAAGTCTCCATTTTTTTAGCTTTATTTTTATTTTTTTTGAAGTATAATTGACATACAATATTATATTAGCTTCGGGTATACAACATACTGATTTAACAATTCTATACATTACCAGGTGCTTACCACAATAAGTGTGGTCACCACCTGTTACCTTACAACATTGTTACAATACTGATTATATTCCCTATGCTGTACTTTTCATTTCAGTGACTTATTTTATACTGGAATTTTGTCCTTTTTAATCCCCTTTATCCATTTTGCCCATTGCCCCTTCCCTACACATCCCCTTTAGCAAACACCCAATTTGTTCTCTGTATTTAAGAATCTGTTTTGTTTTTTAGATTCCACATATAAGTGAAATTATATGGTATTTGTCTTTCTTGGACTTATTCCTTTTAGCTTAATACCCTCTAGGTCCATTCATATTATCCTGAATGGCAAAACCACATTCTTTTTTTATGGCTGAGTAATATTCTAGTGTGTGTGTGTGTGTGTGTGTGTGTGTGTGTGTGTGTACATATATATACTAATTTATCCATTCATATATCAGTGAACACTTGTATTGCTTCCATATCTTGGCTATTGAAAATAATGGAGCAATAAATGGGTGCATACCTTTTCAAATTAGTGTTTTTATTTTCCTTTGGTAAATCAGTAGAATTATTGGATCATGTAGTATTTCTATTTTCAATATTTTGAGGAAACTTCATATGGTTTTCCACAGTGGCTGTACCAATTTACATTCCCATTAACTGTGCATGAGTTTTCCCTTCTCCACATCCTTGTCAATACTTGTTACTACTTGTCTCTTTGATACTAACCGTTATGATGGGTGTGAGATAATATCTCCTTGTGGTTTTTATTTGCATTTCCTTGATGATTAGTGATTTTTGACCATCTTTTCATGGCTGTTGGATAGAGTATTCTTGGCTACAGGGTTATTTTTTTTTCTGTTTTGTCCCCATCCCCCTTCCCCCCTTCTTCCCCCTTCCCCCCTTCTTCCCCCTTCCCTTCTTTCACCTTCCCCCCTTCCCCCTTCCCCCCTTCTCTCCCCACCTTCCTGCACTTTGATTATATCCTGCCACTCTCTTCTGGCTTGAAAAGTTTCTGGTCAAATATCAGCTGATAGACTTATGGGGCTTTCTTTGTATGTAGCTACTTATTCCTTCCTTTGCTGCTTTTGTTCTTTCTGTATCTTTAGTTTCTGCTAGTGAAATTATGTGTCTTGGTGTGGATCTTCTTGGGTTCATCTTATTTGTTGCTCTCTGTATTCCTGGAACTGGATGTCTGTTTCCCTCCCCAGATTAGGGAAGTTTTTAGCTGTTTCTTCAAATAACTTTTCTACTCCCTTCTCTCTGTATTCTCCATCTGGGATCCCTATAGTGCAAATGTTATTATGCTTGATGATGTCTCTGAGTTCCCTTAACCTATTCTCAACTATTATATTTTTTTTCTTTTTGCTATTCAGCTTGGTTGCTTTTCATTACCCTTTCTTGCAGATTGCTGAGCCATTCTCCTGCATCCTCTAATCTGCTATCGATTCCCTCAAGTATATTTTTTATTTAAGTTATTGAATTCTTCAGCTCTGGTTCTTTTTTATATTATCTATCTCTTTGAAGTTATTACTGAGTTAATCTACTTTTTTTTTCAAGTCCAGTCAGTATCTTTATGACCATTAATTTGAACTTTTTTTTTTTAAGATATTATTTGAGAGAGAGTGAGAATGAGACAGAGAGCACGTGATCGGGGAGGGTCAGGGGAAGAAGCATAGGAAGTATTAGAATTGTTTCCCACACACATCAGTCTATCTGAGCTGGGGAAGAGAAATGGAGCCTGGCAACACTTCTGCTTCCGGGGAAATCCTCTGCAGATACCCACCCCTTCTGTACCTATTCTAAAATTAGTCAGTAAATTTATTTCACATACACCCTAGGTGTTTTTGAAACTGCTGTTTCTGTGCTGCACTGGGCCAAATTATTTAATAGGCTGGCACTTCAAGGTTTGGTGAGTGTTTCCTATAGACCTCCAGCTCTCCAGAATTAAGCCCTGCTGGTTTTTAAGGCCTCGGAGTTAAGCCCCATTGGTTTTGAAAGCCAAACATATGTCTTCTCAGTACCAGAGGTCCCTGGTTTGGGTTCTGATTCTCTCACTTTTCAAACCTGTGATGTCCTTACTATTTGTGGTTATTCACATTGGGGATTTGGTCCCCAACCAAACCTCTGCCTCTCCTCTTTTCCATGTGGACTTCTCTCTATGACTAGCTATGAAAAATTTGTTCTGCCAGATCTTTAAGTCATTTTCAGTTAGTTGCCCAGATGTACCTGCTGTCTCCATGTATCTGTGGGATGAGGTTAATTCAGGACCCTCCTACTCCACCATCTTTCCTCGTGTGTGTGTGTGTGTGTCTGTGTGTGTGTGTGTCTGTGTGTTTAGCTTAATGTTTCCTGTGGATAAGTCTAGATAGATACTTCTTGGCATTTGGTATGTTTCTTTGCTACTTAATTGGTATATAGGATATATTTTCAATATAATAGGACATATAAATACACTTGATTTTTATATATCAAATTTGTGTAATCAGCTTGTTAAATTTATTCTAACATCTATTTGTATATAGTTTTTGAATGTACACAATTGCAACATGTAGATGCTGAGAGTTGTTTCTTTTCAACTCACTAAATCTCTTATAAGGTGCTTTTATTTTTATTTTTGTAAAGATTTTATTTGAGAGAGAGAGCACAAGCAGGGGGAGCAGCAGAGGGAGAGGGAGAAGCAGGCTTCCTGCTGAGCAGGGAATCAGACACAGGGCTCAATCCCAGGACCCTGGGATCGTGACCTGAGCTGAAGGCAGATGCTCAACTGACTGAGCCATCCAGATGCCCCTCTTTTAAGGTGCTTTTTAAACCAATCTGTTATTATAGATTTCAGTTCTAAAATTACCATACCTTAATTATCTGAAAATATTGTCAATCATATTTTGTGCTATTTTTATATTATAAAAATCATAGCTTATTTATTTATTTTAAGATTTTATTTATTTATTTGACAGAGAGAGACACAGTGAGAGAGGGAACACAAGCAGAGGGAGTGGGAGAGGGAGAAGCAGGCTTCCCACAGACCAGGGAGCCCGCTGTGGGGCTCGATCCCAGGACCCTGGGATCATGGCCTGAGCTGAAGGCAGACGCTTAACAACTGAGCCACCCAGGAGCCCCCATAGCTATTTTAAAGTACAATTTTGTAACTCTTTTAAGTGGGTCCCCTACATATTTGGGGGTGTGTGTCCCATATGTTTTTGGTGCTATTAACCTATTTCTCTTGGTTGTCTCTTTGTGTTATTTTTTTTGCATGACCCATTATTTTTTAAATTTTTATTATATTGTATATGACAAAAATTTATAACTTGAGGGGATGCATGATAATTTCCTTTTCTAGTCTTATTGAGATACACTTGACATTAACGTTTCATTAGTTTTAACTATAGAAACTAGTATATAAATTACAAAATGAATTTAGTCATCATCTACACTTAATTACAATTTTTTTCTGTTGTGATGAGAACTTTTAAAATCTACCCTCTTAAAAAAATAATAAAATAAAATATACCCTCTTAGTAATTTTCCAGTATATAATATGGTATTAACTGTAATAACCATGATGTACATTGTATGTCCAGGACTTATTTATCTTGTAAGTAGAAACTTAGGCCTTTTGACCACCTTCAACCATTTCACCTCTTGCCCCCACTGCTGACAAACATCAATCTGTTCCCTATTCTATGGGTTCATGATTTTTATTTTTTATTTTTATTTTTTATTCCATACACAAGTGAAATGATATACAATATTTGTTTCTCTGGCTAATTTTACTTAGTATAATGTCCTCAAGGTCCATCCTTGTTTTCATAAAGGTGGGATTTCCTTTTTTTATAGCTGAACAATTTTCATTGTATGTGTGATCTATATAACCACATGACATTTTCTTTCATCTGGTAATGGAAGGTTAGATTTGTTTGCATATCTTGGCTATTGTAAATAATGCTGCAGTAAACACGGGGGTGCAGATCTTTTCAAGATCATGATTTTGTTTCTTTAGACTATATAAACAGGTGGAATTGCTGGGTCATATGGTAGTTCAATTTTTAATATTTTGAGGAAAGTTCCTATTGTTTTTCATGGTGGTTTCACCAATTTACATTCCACTGATGACACATAAGAATTTCCTTTCTCCATATTCTCCCAAACATTTAGCTCCTACTCTTTTGATAATAGCTATTCTAAAAGGTGTGAGATAATTTCATTGTGATTTTGATTTTCCTGGTGATCAGTAATTTGGAGCACCTTTTTATGTACCTGTTGGCCTTTTATGTATCTTTTTCTGGAAAAATGTTGGTTTAGTTTCTCTGCCAATTTTTAAAGTAGGTTTTTTTTTTTTTGATTCTTAGTTTTGTGAGTTCTGTATATACTTTTAAAATCTTATATCTGATAAGGGGTTAATATCCAAATATTTTCTCCCATTCTTTGAGTTGGTTTTTAATTTTGTTGATGGTTTCCATTGTTATGCAGAAGCTTTTTAATTTGATGTAGTCCCTTTTTTTTTTCCCCTCATCTCTGCTTTTGATGTCCAATCCAAAAATCATTGCCAAGACCAATGCAAAGGAAATTATCCTGTTTATTCTAGGAGTTTTACAGTTTTAGGAGTTAAATTTAAATCATTAATCCATTTTTTTAAATTTATTTTTGCATGGTGTTAAGATACAGGTCCAGTTTTCCCAATACCAGTAATTGGAGACCATTGTTTCTCCATTATATATTCTTGGTGACTTCATCATAAATTGACAGTGTAAGAGTGGGTTTATTTCTGGGCTTTCTACTCTATTCCTTTTATAGATGTGTCTATTTATATATCAGAACCATACTTTTTGGTTACCACAGCCTTGTGATATAACTTGAAATCAGTAAGTGTGGTGTCTCCAGCTTTGTTCTTAGGATTTTTTGGTGATTCAGGATTTTTTTTTTTTTATGACTTATGGAGTTTACCTTGTATGTAATTCTATCTCTTGCTACTTTTAATATTCTTTTACTTTTGACAATTATAATGTGTCCTGGTATGGGTCTCTTTTGATTTATTCTATTTGGAACCAATAGGCTTTCTGGGTTTGGATGTCTGTGTTTTTTTTTTTTCCCCACCTTAGGGATGTTTTCAGCCATTAAAGAAACACTTCTGTCTCTTTTTCTCTTCTTTTTTCTATGTCCTCTATAAAGTGAATATTTGTCCACTTGATGGTGCCTCATATGTACCTCGAACTATATTTACTCTTTTTTTTCTCTTCTGATTTAATGAATTCCATTGTCCTGTCTTTGAGTTTCATCTAGTCGATTATTGAACCTCTCTATTGAATTTTTCGGTTATTACATTCTTCTGCTAAATGATTTTTGTTAGATAAAAAGTATAAGAATGTAGTACTCTATTGAATTCTTAACTGTGTGTGTTACTCTCCTGATCTTAGTAAGCACCTTTATGATCCTAATTTCAAACTCTTTGCCATGTAAATAATTTATCTGTATTTTATTAAGGTCTATTTGGGGATTTTATTTTTACTCTTTTTTGCTTCAAACAGACTTCTGTTTCTTTTTCCTTGACTCTGTGTTGGTTTCTGTGATTAGATAAACCTGTCACCTCTCCCAAGGTGAAAGTAGTAGCCTTGTGTAGGAATAAAGGAATGATCTTGTGGAAGATGAACCTTTATCCTTCTGCTGGCCTGAGCTCTTCCTCCTTTCTCAAACCTTTGTGATTTTCCAAACAGCCTTCTTTGTTCTTAACCCCTTTAGTTGAGGGTATGCCAAGATCTATCAGTGTCCCAAAGGGAGAGATCTGTTATTAACTTGATGCAGGTTGATTGGAAACTGGACCCTGCGGCAGCAGCTTTTAAAGTATGCTAATAAACCTTTTTTTTGAGTGAGGGACTGTGAAATAGGCATTTGTGTTTGCACTCTGCTCTGAGCCCTGGGAGGGATAGTCAGTTAAGAATTGTTTCTTTATTTGCTATAGTCCCATTAAACTACTGAACACAAGCCCTGCTGGCCACCAGAGCCAGGCTATCAAGGGATGTGTCCTATAGTCAGCAGCACAAAGCCAAGGAATCCAATGTGTGCATGAGCTCCTTTCATGGAGACACTGTAGACCTAGAGCTGGGCAGAGAGAAAATGTGAAGATGGTGACGGCTATCCTTGTGTTTTGGGAGGATCTTGGTTGTCACTGCAGTGTTAAGTTAGAATCCTGACCCTTAAGCTATAGCTTTTAAAATCTGCAAATTGGCCTTTTCAGGGAAATACTGGGCATTTCAGTCTGCTGCTTCCGTGCTAAACCCTTGGGGGATAGCCAGTTAAGAACTTACTCTATTTGCTGCAGTCCTGTGGGTCCCATGAATTCAAGTCCCATTAGCCAAGAGAGCCAGACCACAGAGGGTTGAATCTCCTGGTAAGCAGCCACAAAAGCTGTGGCACCAAACATGTTCACAAGCTCTTTCAGGGAAACAGAGACCTGGAGTGGTAAAGAGGGAGAGAGAAAAGATGGTGCCGGCAGTTTTTCCAGTTTCTAGAGAGTATTACAAGTGGTCACTAGATTTGAATTAAATAAGAAGCCTGATCTTCAGGCTGCAGCTTTTAAGATATGCAAATAGAGCCTCTTTCAGGGAAGGACTGGGTGTTTCTCTATTGCTCCTCTGCTGAACTCCAGAGATAGCCATAATCTTCAGGAACCCACTAAGAATTATTTATTATAGTATTGTAGGACTTATGGATACAAGCTCTGTTGGCTTCAAGAGGTAGATATTTGCGGGAGGCTATCTCTCAGGTGGAAGTCTTAAAAGCTGGGGCACTAAATGTAAGGATTTTTCACTTCTCAGGGAAAAGATGGAAGTTGTGATTTTCTCCATTTTATGTTGCCAAACTGGGGTGAGGTTTATGGTAAGATTGTGTCAGCCTCTCCTACCACTTTTAATATATACATATTTTTTCCCCTTGTTTGCCCAATGTACAGGAGTCACTTGGCTAAATTTTGAATTTCTTTTAGTGGGAACTGTTCTGTATGTAGCTATAGTTTCAGGTCCATATGAGAAGTTAGTTCAGGAGCCTCTTAGGTTGCCAACTTGAATTGGAGGGCAGCTGACAGTTTCTTAAAAGAAAATTTATTCTCTCTCCTGGAAAGTGTCCAGGCTAGGACCATCAGCAATCCAAAACGATCTTAATTCAGACAGATTGAGATAATTCTAAATTGTGCTTTAACCCTTTATGGGTTCATATTCCAGTTTATGGTTAATACTACAATGTAAACTTCTTGGGTCCCAACCTAAAGCCTGGTGAACTATTAAGACAAATCACTTCCTAGCTTTGACCTCCAACACTAATCCGTTCAGTCCTGTGAGTTTATCAAGTCTTCTACTTAGTTTCCTAGACTCTTATTTAGAATTTTGGAAGAGGGAAATTTTTTGGGTAAAAGCAGCCCCCAAGGCCCTTATCATTTCTCTGAAATTCTCTCCTCTTATAGATCTTACTCTTATAATTATTCACTGCTTAATATCTCTGCAACAACCAGGAACATATTTAAGTTTATGTCTGTGTATATTTGAACATTTCTAGTTCTCTGTGGGATGGTTGTTCAAACACCGCTCAAACTACCATTTAATTATCAAGACTATATTTGAATTAGGTGTTTATTCCGGATGTTGAAGTATATTCATAAAGGTTCTGTAGCCTGTCTTAAGTTAAATAATAATGAATGGGACCAAGACCTAAACCCCAATTTATTGTATTATAAGCCTCATATACTAAGCATTCTAGAATGTGTCTGGTTTATAGACCACTACACCATGGTAGATCATAAACACATTTCATTTAAGTATTTGCATTTACTACATTTATCTTATAAACATTAAAATGAATCCAGCCCAAGTTTCATGCAAATGTACAAATGTTTGCTCTCTAGATTAGATAAAATCACCACCGGTGAATAAAGGATAGGTGGGTCTAGGTAGGGAGAGATAGATAGGGGGCTATGTGATCAGGCTCACAGAAATCCCAAAAATGTGGAGGTGTGGGGAAACCAGAGATAAGGGGACAAACCGGATCACCCTTCCCTAGGTGTGTGGGGTGGGTGTCTTTTTTAATGACAATCACCTGTGACCAAGAAAGAATAACCAAATCTTAAAAAGGAAATAAGCCATTGAAGGTGTTATCACTAGTCCTTGCTCAATGGTGATATCAACAGATATGTTAAAAGGATTTAAGGTCCCTGGTTAGCTTTCTATAAAAGACTAACCCTAGGGGCCCCCATTGGTAACCCTGTTGGGACCCCTCTCCTGAGAGCTTTTTCTGTATCCTTGCTTTAATAAAGTTCTGTCCCTTTGCTCACTCTCCTTTGTGAGATTCATCCTTTGACTTCATGAGACAAGAACCTATCTCTCCTGCTTCACTGGGAGAGAGGAAATATTTGTAGTATTTAATATTCTTGTGACTTTGAAATTTTATTATAAAGTAATATTACATAGATTTTGTGGGGGTGGATATGTTATACTTTTCTCATGAGATTATGTGCATGTCTCTTACATTGGACAAGGCGGTCCAAGGTAAGTCTCTATTAGATAGTATTAAGCCTTATTTACTATAATATAAAAGTGTGTGTATAGGAGATATCCACCTGTATCTTATACCAATATAAACATACAAGTCTTAGTTCAAGAGTTTTCTACCTTGTAATAACTTTTATACTCTGACCCATTATGCTTATTTTATAAAGCACAAGGAACACTAGTGTCCATTTGATCTTTACTTCATTTGTCTACCTATATTTCTATAATGTAATGAAGAAACACAAATATCTCACCTATTATAAAAATACTCCATAAAAAGTTTTCACAATTTAGCCTGATTCCAGGTTATCTGATTTAGGGACAAAGCCAATTTTTCTAGGTTTTTAATCAATATTTGTTAATACGGGAGATACAGAATTGCATTTGCATAGTCAGAAGAATTTAGTGGTCTGGAGAACAAGAAAGACAGTACAAACACAGATTTCAGGCAACATAAACATGTTACCATGGAGGGGATTATTATGAAGTCATTACGATGAGAACATGTTATATACATGTTTTTTCTTGATATAGCACCTAGCTAAGTGACATCTTTTTGTTGGAAGTTTAAGTGATTATTCTCCACAAGTATATTGATATGTGGATTACTTCTTTTAATTCTAGTATAACTAACATACAGTATTGTGTCAGTTTCAGGTGCACAATATAATGTTTCAACATTCTATACATTACTCAGTGCTCATCATGATGAGTGTACTATTTTTATTGTGTTTTAAAAATTTTTTATTTAAATTCTGGTTAGCTCACATACACTGCAATATTGGTTTCAGTAGTAAAATTCAGTGATTCATCACAACACCCAGTGCTCATCACAAGTGCCCTACTTAATACCCATCACCCATCTAGCGCATCACCCACCCAATTTCCTCCATCAATCCTCGGTTTGTTTTCTATCCTTCAGTTTCCTTCAGAGTCTTTTATGGTTTGTTTTCTTCTCTAGCTTTTTTTTTTCTTCTTTTCTCCCCCCTTCCCATATGTTCATCTGTTTTGTTTCTTAAATTCCATATATGAGTGAAATCATAATGGTATTTGTCTTTCTCTCATTGACTTATTACACTTAGCATAGTACACTATGGCTCCCTCCATATCGGTTGCAAATGGATTTCATTCTTTTTGATGGCTGAGTAATATTCCATTGTTTACATATATACCACTCCTTTATCCATTCATCAGTCAATGGACATTTGGACTCCATAGTTTATAGCATTATCAACCATAGCCAAACATCGGGGTGCATGTATGCCTTTGGATCTGTATATTTGTTTCCTTTGGGTAAATACCTAGTAGGACAATTGCTGGTTTATAGAGTCAGTCTATTTTTAACTTTTTGAGGAAACTCCATGCTGTTCACCAGAGTGGCTGCCCCAGTTTGCACTCCCACCAACAAGTGTAAGAGGGTTCTCCTCTCTCCCACATTTTCACCAACACCTATTGTTCCTTGGGTTAATTTGAGCCATTCTGACAGGTGTGAGGTGATATCTCATCTCATGGTTTTGGTTTGTATTTCCCTGATGATGAATGATGTTGAGAATCTTTTCATGTGTTTGTTAGCCATCTGGTGTCATCTTTAGAAAAGTGCCATTCATGTCTTTTGTGCATTTCTTAACTGGATTATTTGGGTTTTTTGGGTATTGTTTTATAAGTTATTTATATATTTTGGATACTATCCATTTTTGATATGTCATTTGCAAATATCTTCTCCCATTCCATTGGTTGCCTTTTAGTTTTGATTGTTTCCTTCACCGTGCAGAAGCTTTTTAGCTTGATGAAGTCCCAATATTTCATTTTTGCTTTGTTTCCCTTGCCTCCAGGGATGTGTCTAATAAGTTGCTACAATCAAGGTAAAAGAGGTTGCTGCCTGTGTTCTTCTCTAGGATTTTGATGGTTTCCTGTCTCACTTTGAGGTCTCTCAGCCATTTTGAATTTATTTTTGTGCATGGTATAAGAATATGGCCCAGTTTCATTCTTCTGCATGTTACTGTCCAGTTTTCCCAACACCATTGTTGTTGTTGTTGTTGTTTTAAGATTTTATTTATTTATTTGAGAGAGAGAATGAGAGATAGAAACACGAGAGGGAAGAGGGTCAGAGGGAGAAGCAGACTCCTGGTTGAGCAGGAAACCCGATGTGGGACTTGATCCTGGGACTCCAGGATCATGACCTGAGCCGAAGGCAGTCGCTTAACCAACTGAGCCACCTAGGCGCCCGCCAACACCATTTGTTGAAGAGACTTTTTGTTTGTCTGTTTTATCCCCCATTAGATATGGATATTCTTATTTGTGTTGTCAAGATTAGTTGACCGTATAGTTGTGGGTCCATTTCTGGGCTCTGTATTCTGTTCCACTGATCTGTGTGTCTGTTTTTGTGCCAAAACCATACTGTCTTCATGGTTATAGCTTTATAATATAGTTTGAAGTCCAAGATTGTGGTGCCACCAATTTTAGTTTTATTTTTCAACATTCCTTTGGCTATTCAGGCTCTTTTGTCGTTCCGTACAAATTTTGCATTGTTCATTCTAGCTCTGTGAAAAATGCTGGTGGTATTTTGTTAGGGATTGCATTAAATATGTAGATTGCTTTGGGTAGTATAGACATTTTAACAATGTTTCTTCAATCCATGAGCATGGAATGTTTTTCCATTTCTTTGTGTCATCTTGAATTTCTTTCATAAGTGTTCTATAGGTTTCAGAGTACACTTCTTTGAACCCCTCTGGTTAGACTTATTCCTTAGGTGTCTTATGGTTTTTGGTGGAATTGTAAATGGGATTGACTCCTTGATTTCTCTTACTACTGCTTCATTATTGGTATATAGAAATGGAACAGATTTCTGTATGTTGATTTTTATATCCTTTGACTATCATGCGATTTTTATATCCATGCTGAATTCATGTATTCTAGCAATTTTTGGGGGGGTCTTTTGGGTTTTCTAGATAGAATATCATATTGTCTGCAAATAATAAAAATTTGACTTCTTCCCTGGCAGTTTGGATGCCTTTTAGTTCTTTTTGTTGTCTGATTGATGAGGCTAAAGCTTCCAATACTGTGTTAAATAGTAATGGTGAGAGTGTTCATCCCTGTCTTGTTCCTAGCTTTAGAGGAGAAGCTCTGCCCCCCCCCCAACCCGTTGAGGATGATATTAGCTGTGGGTCTTTCATGTATGGCCTTTATGATGTTGAGGTGTGTTTCCTCTATCCCTATTTTGTTCAGGGTTTTTATCAAAAATGGATGTTGTGTTTTGTAAAATGCTTTTCCTGCACCTGTTGAGAGAATCATATGGTTCTTACCATTTCTTTTATTAATGTGGTGTGTCATGTTGATTTTGTGAATATCGAACCACCCTTGCAGCCCAGGTATAAATTCCCACTTGATTGTGGTGAATGATTCTTTTAATGTACTGTTGGATTTGATTTGCTAGTATTTTGTTGAGAATTTTTTTATCCATGTTCATCAGGGACATTGACCTCTAATTCTCCTTTTTAGTGGGGTCTTTGTCTGGTTTTAGAATCAAGGTAATGCTGGCCTTGTATAATGAGTTTGGAAGTTTTGCTTCTATTCCTATTTTTTGGAACAGTTTGAGATGAATGAAGAGTAGCTATAAACTCTTCTTTAAATGTTGGGTAGAATTCCCCTGGGAAGCCATCTGGCTCTGGATTTTGTTTGTTTTGGGAGTTTTGGGGTTACTGATTCAATTTCTTTGCTTGTTATGCATCTGTTCAAATATTCTATTTCATCCTGTTTCAGTTTTGGTGGTTTATATGTTTCTAGGAATTTATCCATTTCTTCCAGATTGCCCAAATTGTTGGCATATAATTTTTCATTATATTCTCTTATAATTGTTTGTATTTCTGTGGTATTGGTTGTGACCTCTTTAATTTGTGATTTTATTTATTTGGGTCCTTTCTCTTTTTGATAAGTCTGGCTAAGGGTTTATCCATTTTATTAGTTCCTTCAGAAAATCAGCTCCTAGTTTCATTGATCTGTTCTACAGGGTTGTTTGTTTGTTTCTATATCATTTA
Organism: Callorhinus ursinus; assembly: GCF_003265705.2. Lineage (NCBI taxonomy): Eukaryota > Metazoa > Chordata > Mammalia > Carnivora > Otariidae > Callorhinus > Callorhinus ursinus. Next base: position 39,970,722 of record NW_027397064.1, on the reverse strand, counting down.
TTTCTGCTCTAATCTTTATTATTTCCCTTCTACTGGCTTTAGGCTTAATTTGATGTTTCTTTCCTAACTCCTTTAGGTGTAAGGTCAGGGTGTTTGAGACTTTTCTTTCTTCTTGAGGTAGGCCAGTACTGCAATGTATTTCTCTCAGGACTGCCTTTGTTGCAACCCAAAGGGTTTGGACTGTTGTATTCTCGTTTTCATTTGCTTCCATGTACTTTTTTACTTCCTCTTTAATTTCCTGGTTAACCCATTCATTCTGTAGTAGGGTGTTCTTTAAAATGCATGTATTTGTGGTCTTCCCAATTTTTTTCTTGTGGTTAACTTCAAGTTTCATCAGGTTATAGTCTGAAAATATGCATGGTAGGATCTCAGTCATTTTGTACCTTATGGGTCACAAATCAGGCCTCAATATGTGATCTATTCTGGAGAATGTCCCATGTGAACTCAAAAAAAAAAAAAAGTATTCTGCTTTAGGATGAAATGTTCTGAATATATCTGTGAAATCCATCTGGTCCAATGTGTTACTCAAAGCCATTGTTTCCTTACTGATTTTTCTGTTTAGATGATCTGTACCTTGCTGTAAGTAGGGTGTTAAATTCCCCTACTATTGTTATTGATGAGTTTCTTTGTTATTAATTGATTTATACACTTGGTTGCTCCCAAGTTGGGGCATAAATATTTATAATTGATAGAGCTTCTTGATGGATAGACCCCTCGATTATGATATAATCCCCTTCTTCATCTTTTGTTACAGTTTTTGGTTTAAAATCTGGTTTCTCTGATACACATATGACTACCCCAGCTTTCTTTTGACCTCTATTAGCATGATAGGTGGTTCTGAATCCCCTCACTTTCATATTTCTATTTGTCTTTAGGTCTAAAATGAGTCTCTTGTAGGCAGCATATAGATGGATCTTACTTTTATTTTTTTTAAAGATTTTAGATTTATTTATTTGACAGAGAGAGCGAGAGAGACAGCGAGAGAGGGAACACAAGCAGGGGGAGTGGGAGAGGGAGAAGCAGACTTCCTGCTGAGCAGGGAGCCCGATGTGGGACTTGATCCCAGGATCCTGGGATCATGACCTGAGCTGAAAGCAGACGCTTAACCGACTGAGCCACCCAGGTTTTTTTTTTTTTTAATCCATTCTGATACCTATGTCTTTTGATTTGAGCATTTAATCCATTTACATTCAGAGTGATTACTGACAAGATATGAATTTAGTGCTATTGTGTTACCTGTAAAGTTGTGCTTCTGGGGATGTTCTCTGTTCCTTTCTAGTCTTTGTTGCTTTTGGTCTTTTTTTTCCCCACTGGGAGTCCCCCTTAATATTTCTTGCAGGGCTGGTTTAGTGGTCATGGACTCCTTTAGTTTTTGTTGTTGTTATTCTTTTTTGGCTTAAACACCAGAAATTTATTTTCTTACACTTTTGAAGGTTAGAAGTCCAAGATCAAGGTGTTGGCAAGTTTGGTTTCTTGTGAGGCCTCTCTCCTTGGTTTGCAAATGGTCACCCTCTTGTTGTGTACTCACAAGTGCTTTCCTCTGGGGGCATGCATCCTGGCCTGTGTGTCTAAATTTCTCTTGTAAGGATACCAGTCTTGGGGGTGCCTGGGTGGCTCAGTTCGTTAAGCATCTGCCTTTGGCTCAGGTCATGATCTTGGGATCAAGCCCTGCATTTTGTTTTCCTGCTCAGCAGGGATCCTGCTTCTCCCTCTCTGTCTGCCCCTCTCCCCTGCTCATTCTCTCTCTCTCTCTCTCTCTCAAATAAATAAAATCTTTAAAAAAAGATACAAATCTGATTAGTGCCTATCTCAATGACTTCATTTTCATCATCTCTTTAAAAGTCCTATCCCCTAATACAGTCACATTCTGAGCTAATGAGGATTAAGCCTTCAACATAGGGATTTTGAGAGGACACAGTATGGCCCATAACATGTTGATCCATTAAACAATAACTTCCCATTTTCTCCATTCCCCTAGCCCCTGGCAATCCCTCTCTGTTTTCTGTCTCTATGAACTTGACTACTCTAGTTACTTCATAAAAGTGGAATCATAATGTATTTACCTTTTTGTAACTAGCATAATGTCTTTAAGGTTCTTCAATGTTGTAGCATGTGTGAGAATTTCCTTTCTTTTTAAGGCTGAAAAATCTTCCACTGTATGTATGTATTACATTTCGTTTATTCCTGTATTGATAGACAATTATATTGCTTTTACCTTTTGGCTATTGTGAATACTGCTGCTATGAATATGGAGAATACATTTATCTGTTTAAGACCTTATTTTCAAATCTTTGGGCTATACACTCAGAAGTGGAAGTGTCTTAAAAATTTTTAAGCATGCAGTAAATTCTGGCTATCCTACTTATATATCTTTCCATGGCTAATTCTATCTTTATTCTGTGACACCAAATCTTTCCTTTATGTCACAAACTAAGGCCTTAGATTAAATTATTTCTTCTAGGGCATGTATTAATTAACTAGCATAAATGGATAAGAATCAGGGACCTTATTTACTATTATTATGTTTTGTTTCAGGGATACAGGTCTGAGACTCATCAGTCTTACACAACACACAGTGCTCACCACAACACATACCCTCCCCAATATCCATCACCCAGCTACCCCTATGGCCCCCATCCCCCTCTGCTCCAGCAACCCTCAGTTTGTTTTCTTTTTTCTTTTTTTTTTTTTAAAGATTTTATTTATTTATTTGAGAGAGAGAATGAGATAGAGCATGAGAGGGGAGGGTCAGAGGGAGAAGCAGATTCACTGCTTAGCAAGGAGCCCGATGCGGGACTCGATCCCGGGACTCCAGGATCATGACCTGAGCTGAAGGCAGTTGCTTAACCAACTGAGCCACCCAGGCGCCCCTCAGTTTGTTTTCTAAGATCAAGAGTCTCTTATGGTTGGTCTCCCTCTCTGGTTTCATCTTTTTTCATTTTATCCTCTCTTACCCTATGATCCTCTGCCTTGTTTCTTAAATTCTGCATTACAGTGAGATCATATGATATTGTCTTTCTCTGACTTAATTCACATAGCCTAATACCCTCTAGTTCCATCCACATCATTGCAAATGGCAAGATTTCGTTTTTATGATGGCTGAGTAATATTCCATTGTGTGTGTGTGTGTGTGTGTGTGTACACACACATATACACACCACATCTTTATCCATTCATTTGTTGATGGACATCTGTTTATTTTTTTCCATAGTGTGGCTATTGTGGATATTGCTGCTATAAACATGGGGGTGCAGGTGCCTCTTTGGATCACTATGTTTGTATCTTTGGGGTAGAAACCCAGTAGTGCAATTGCTGGGTTATACAATAGCTCTATTTTCAACTTTTTGAGGAACTTCCTTACTGCTTTTCAGAATGGCTGCACCAGCTTGCATTCCCACCAACAGTGCAGGAGAGTTCCCCTTTCTCTGTATCCTCGCCAACATCTGTCGTTTCCCGACTTGTTAATTTTAGCCCTTCTGAATGATGTGAGGTGGCATCTCATTGTGGTTTTGATTTGTATTTCCCTGATGCCAAGTGATGTTGAGCACTTTTTCATGTGTCTATTGGCCATTTGGATGTCTTCTTTGCAGAAATGTCTTCATGACTTCTGCCCATTTCTTGATTGGATTAGTTGTCCTTTGGGTTTGATAAGTTCTTTATAGATTTTAGATACTAGTCCTTTATCTGATTTGTCATTTGAAAATATCTTCTTCCATTCTGTAGATTGTCTTTTGGTTTTGTTTATGGTTTGCTTTGCTGTGCAAGGCTTTTTATCGTGAAGAAGTTCCAATAGTTCATTTTTCGTTTGTTTCCCTGGCCTTTGGAGACATGTTTAGGTTTCTCATCCATTTTTGAGGCTATTTTTGTGTATGGTATAAGGAAATGGTCCAGTTTCATTCTTCATGTGCTTGTCCAATTTTCCCAACACCATTATTGAAGAGACTGTCTTTTTTCCATTGCATATTTTTTCCTGCTTTTTTGAAGATTGACCATAGAGTTGAAGGCCCATTGCTGGGTTCTCTATTCTGTTCCACTGATCTATGTTTCTGTTTTTCTTCCAGTACCATACTGTCTTGATGATAACAAATTTTGTAATAGAGCTTGAAGTCTGGAATTGTGATGCCCTGGCTTTGGTTTTCTTTTTCAACATTTCTATGGCTATTTGGGGACTTCTCTGGTTCCATACAAATTTTAGGATTATTTGTCCCAGTTTTGTGAAAAAAAAATTGATGGTATTTTGATAGGGATTGCATTGAATGTGTAGATTGCTCTAGGCAGCATAGACCTTTTAACAATGTTTGTTCTTCCAACCCATGAGCATGGGACATTTTTCCATTTCTTTGTGGCTTCCAGTTTCTTTCCTGAGGGTTCTATAATTTTCTGAGTACAACTCCTTTGCCTCTTTGGTTAGATTTATTCCTAGGTATCTTATGGTTTTGGGTGCCATTGTAAATAGGATCATCTCATAATTTCTCTTCTGTCTCATTGTTGGTGTATAGAAATGCAATTGATATATGTGCATTGGTTTTATATCCTGCCACTTTGCTGAATTCCTGTATGAGTTCTAGCAGTTTTGGGGTGGAGTCTTTTGGGTTTTCCACATAGTATCATGTCATTTGCAAAAAGTGAGAGTTTGACTTCTTCCTTGCCAATTCGGATGCCTTTGATTTCTTTTTGTTGTCTGATTGCTGAGGCTAGGACTTCTAGCACTATGTTGAACAGCAGTGGTGATAGTGGACATCCCCGCTGTGTTCTTGACCTTAAGGGACAAGGTCTCAGTTTTTCCCCATTGAGAATGATATTCGCTGTGGGTTTTTCTTGGATGGCTTTTATGATATTGAGGTATGTACCCTCTGTCCTTATACTTTGAAGAGTTTTGATCAAGAGAGGATCCTGTACTTTGTCAAATGCTTTTTCTGCATCTATTGAGAGGATCATATAGTTCTTGTTCTTTCTTTTATTAATGTGATGTATCACATTGATTTGCAGATGTTGAACCAAACTTGCAGCCCAGGAATAAATCCCACTTGTTCGTGGTGAATAATCCTTTTAATGTACTGTTGGATCCTATTGGCTAGTATTTTGGTGAGAATTTTTGCAACCATGTTCATCAGGGATATTGGTCTGTAGTTCTCCTTTTTGGTGGGGTCTTTGGTTTTGGGGGATCAAGGTAATGCTGGCCTCATAAAATGAGTTTGGATTTTTTCCTTCTATTTCTGCTTTATGGAACAGTTTCAGAAGAATAGGTATTAATTCTTCTTGAAATGTTTGGTAGAATTCCCCTGGGAAGCCATCTGGCCCTGGGCTCTTGTTTGTTGGGAGAGTTTTGATTACTGCTTCAGTTTCCTTGCTGGTTAATGGTCTGTTCAGGTTTTCTATTTCTTCCTGGTTCAGTTTTGGTAGTTTATAGGTCTCTAGGAATGCATTAATTTCTTCCAGATTTCCTAATTTGTTGACCTGTAGTTGCTCATAATATGTTCTTATTGTTTATTTCTTTGGTGTTGGTTGTGATCGCTCCTCTTTCATTCATGATTATTTATTTGGGTCCTTTCTCTTTTCTTTTTGATAAGATTGATAAACTCCTGGCCAGACATATTAATTCTTTCAAAGAACCAGCTCCTATTTTCATTGATCTTTTCTACTGTTTTTTGATTTCTATTTCATTGATTTCTACTCTAATCTTAATTATTTTGTCCTGCTGGGTTTAGGCTTTATTTACTGTTCTATTCCAGCTCCTTCAGGTGTAGGTTTAAGTTGTGATCTCTCTTGTTGAGAAAGGCTTGTAGGGACTTGGGAAAAGATGGTCGAGGAGTAGGGGACCCTATTCCAACTTGTCCCCTGAATTAAGCTGGATATCTAGCAGACCACTCTGAACATGCACAAAATCAGCCTGAGGCATAGGAAAGATATATCTGGATCTCTACAAAGAGTTTTGCATGTGGTTGGTTTTGAGGTATGAAGCGGGGAGCTGTGACTCTGTGGATAGATAATGGAAGATAAATAGAAAGGGGGGGAGCCTTCAGGATTCTGCCGTGCCCGTTCATGAAAGCCTCCCATGCTGGGGACAAGGCACAGACTCGCAGACTGGGAGCGACGGGGAAAGGACTTTAAGGCAGCCCTCCTGGACTAAACCCTGGAGCAGCAGGGCTGTGCCTGCAAACTAGGGGCAGCTGGCAATTTTAGAAGTACAAAGCCAGAGATGTGCCCCAAACTGAAGGTGAGGACTGGGAGTACTGCTCAGGGGCACACAACCCAGGATGCTGCAGTTTTTAGCAGCATAGACAGAAACAGTGTGGCCTGGAGACCTCACTGAAGAAGAGACTGTGGTCTCTGTTCTGAGGCAGAGGGTTTTAAAGGTCTCTTCTGCTCTGACTCTTGAGAGAGATGCGGAAAGCCACCAGGGAAAGCTTCCAGGAAGAAAAGCCCCATAAAACCCGTTTTAACTGAGCCCATCCCCCCCACACACAGGGGGCAGGGCAACTCTGCCCAAACAGGGTGGCCTGAGTAACAACATGACAGGCTCCTCCCCTAGAAGACAGCCTGGGAGTACAAGAGGCTGACAATCCGAAGGTTCCACAAAACAGATGCGTCTTGCTTGGGTTGTGGTCAATAATTTGGACTCTGTACATTCCCTCAACCACCCCTCAACAGAATGACTAGGAGGAGGAACCCCCAAAATAGAAAAGACTCAGACTAGGACTTATGCCACAGATTTACAAATGGATACAGATATAACCAAGATGTTGGAAATGGACTTTAGGGTAACAGTTATGAAGATGATAGCTAGAATGGAGGAATCAATTAATGGCAAGATATAGTCTCTAAGGGCAGCAATGAAGGCTGAACTGGCAGAACTTAAAAATGCTACCAATGAGATCCAATTTAACCTAGATACTCTAACAGGGTAAACAAGGCAGAAGAACGAATTAGTGATCTAGAAAAGAAGGAATAGAAGTGATAGAAAAGAAGGAAAAAGAGGAGGTCTGGGAGAAACAGCTCAAAATCCCTGAAAACAGAATTACAGAAATAGGGATGCCATGAAACATTCCACAATTGTTGGGATACCTGAGGAAGTGGAGAGAGAGATAGGGAGAGAGAGAGAGGACTAGAAGATATATTTGAGCAAATCATAGCTGAGAACTTCCCTAATCTGGGGAATGAAACAAATATTCATGCCCTAGAGGCAGAGAGGACCCCTCCCAAGATCAAGGAAAACAGGCTGACACCCTGGCATGTAACAGTAAAACTCACAAACCTTTGAACCAAGGAAACCATCTTAAGGGCAGTTAGGGGAAGAGATTCCTTACATACAGAGGGAGGAACATCAGAATAATGTCAGACCTATCCACAGAGACCTGGCAAGCCAGAAAGGGCTGGCAAGACATATTCAGGGTACTAAATGAGAAGAATATGCAGTCAAGATACTCTACAAGACAAGGTGTCATTTAGAATGGACGGAGAACTGCAGAACTTCCAAGACTGGCAGAAACTGAAAGAATATGTGACCACTAAGCCAACCCTGCAAGAAATATTAAGGGGGGTACTATAAAAGAAGACCCCAAGAGTGATATAGAACAGAAACTTACAGGGACAATCTATAAAAACAAGGTCTTCATGGGCAACATGATGACAGTAAATTCATCTTTCAATAATCACTCTTAATGTGAATGGCCTAAATGCTCCCATAAAATGGCACAGGGTTGCAGATTGGATAAAAAGACAGGACCCATCCATAAGCTGTCTATAAGAGACTCATTTTGAACCTAAAGATACATCCAGACTGAAAGTGAAGGGATGGAGATCCATCTTCCATGCCAATGGACCTCAAAAGAAAGCTGGGGTAGCAATTCTTAGACAAATTAGATTGTAAGCTAAAGACTGTAGTTAGAGACACAGAAGGATACTGTATCATTCTTAAAGGGCCTATCCAACAAGAAGATCTAACAATTGTAAATATCTATACCCCCAACAGGGGAGCAGCCAAATACATAAGCCAATTGTTAACCAAAATAGAGTCATATTGATAATAAGACGTTAATTGTAGGAAACCTCAATACTCCACTCTCAACAACAGATTATCTAAGCAGAAAATCAACAAAGAAACAAGAGCTTTGAATGACACTCTGGGCCAGATGGACCTCATAGATAGATACAGAACATTCCATCCTAAAACAACAGAATACTTGTTCTTCTTGAGCACGCATGGAACTTTCACCAGAATAGACCACATACTGGGTCACAAATAAGGTCTCAACTGATACCAAAAGATTGAGATTATTCCCTGCATATTCTCAGACCATAATGCTTTAAAGCTGGAACTCAATCACAAAAAATTTGGAAGAAATTCAAACACTTGGAAGCTAAAGACCACTTTGCTCAAGAAGGTTTGGGTCAACCAGGAAATCAAAGAAAAACTTAAACGATTCATGGAAACCAATGAGAATCAAAACACATTGGCCCAACCCTATGGGATACTGCAAAGGCAGTCCTAAGGGGGAAATACATAGCCATCCAAGCCTCACTCAAAGAAATAGAAAAATCCTTAATCCACCAACTAACTTTACACCTTAAAGAACTGGAGAAAAAAACAACAAATGATGCCTAAGCCACGCATTAGAAGAGAAAGAATTAAGATTAGAGCAGAGATCAAAGAATTAGAAACCAGAAACACAGTAGATCAGATCAATGAAACTAGAAGCTGGTTCTTTGAAAGAATTAATAAGGTCGATAAACCACTGGCCAGACTTATCCAAAAGAACAGAGAAAGGACCCAAATGAACAAAATTATGAATGAAAGGGGAGAGATCACAACTAAAACCAAGGAAATAGAAAGAATGTGAGACAGGAATCCATCAAAATCCTAGAGGAGAACATAGGCAGTAACCTCTTCGACATCGGCCACAGCAACTTCTTTCAAGATACATCTCCAAAGGCAAGTGAAACAAAAGCAAAAATGAACTTTTGTGACTTCATCAAGATAAAAAGCTTCTGCACAGCAAAGGAAACAGTCAACAAAGCAAAGAGGCAAGCCACAGAATGGGAGGAGATATTTGTAAATGACACTACAGACAAACGGCTGATATCCAAGATCAATAAAGAACTTCTCAAACTCAGCACCCAAAAAACAAATAATCCAGTCAAAAAACTGGGCAGAAGACATGAACAGACACTTCTCCAAAGAAGACATACAAATGGCTAACAGACACATGAAAAAATGTTCATCATCATTAACCATCAGGGAAATTCAAATCAAAACCACATTGAGATACCACCTTACACCAATTAGAATGGCAAAAATTGATAAGGCAAGAAACAACAAATGTCGGAGAGGTTGTGGAGAAAGGGGAACCCTTTTACACTGTTGGTGGGAATGCAAGTTGGTACAGCCACTTTGGAAAATAGTGTGAAGATGCCTCAAAAAATTAAAAACAGAGCTACCCTAAGACCTAGCAATTGCACTCCTGGGTATTTACCCCAAAGACACAGATGTAGTGAAAAGAAGGGCCATATGCACCCCAATGTTCATAGCAGAAATGTCCACAATAGCTAAACTGTAGAAAGCCAAGATGCCCTTCAAAAGATGAATGGACAAAGTAGATGTGATCCATATATACAATGGAATATCACTCAGCCATCAGAAAGGATGAATACCCAACTTTTAATATCAACATGGATGGGACTGGAGGAGATTATGCTAAGTGAAATAAGTCAAGCAGAGAAAGTCAATTATCGTATGATTTCACTTATTTGTGGAACGTAAGGAATAGCAGGGAGGACATTAGGAAAAGGAAGGGAAAAATGAAGGGGGAAAATCGGAGGGGGAGACGAACCATGAGAGACTATGGACTCTGAGAAACAAACTGAGGACTTTAGAGGGGAGGGGGGTGGGGGGATGGGTTAGCCCAGGGATGGGTATTAAGGAGGGTCTGTACTGCATGGAGTGCAGGGTGTTATACGAAAACAATGAACCCTGGAACAGTACATCAAAAATTAATGATGTACTGTATGGTGACTAACATAACATAATAAAATTGAGAAAAAAAAAAACTTGTAGTGCTATATACTTCCCTCTTAGGACCACCTTTCTGCATTCCAAAGATTTTGAACAGTTGTGTTTTCATTTTCATTTGTTTCTGTGAATTTTTTAAATTCTTCATTTTCCTGGTTGATCCATTCTTTAATAGGAATCTCTTTAGCTTCTATGTATTTGAGTTCTTTTCAACTTTCCTCTTGGGATTCCATCCCTGTTTTAAAGCATTGTGGTCTGAAAATATGGAGGGAATAATCGTAATCTCTTGGTTCTGTTGAGACCTAATTTGTGACCCAAGATGTGATCTTTTCTGGAGAATACTCCATATGCACTTGATAAGAATGTGTATTCTGTTGTTTTAGGATGGATTTGTTATGAACATATCTGTGAAGTCCATCTGGTCCAGTGTGTCATTCAAAGCTCTTATTTCCTTATTGATCTGCTTAGATGATCTGTCCATTGTAGTGAGGGGTGTATTAAAGTCCCCTACTATTCTTGAATTGTTGTTGATGTGTTTCTTTGATTTTTTATTAATTGGTTTTTATAATTGACTGCTCCCATGTTAGGGGGGTAAATATTTACAATTCTTGGATCTGCTTGTGGAATAGACCCTTTAAGTATGATATAGTGTCCTTTTGTCATCTCTTATTACAGTCTTTGTTTGAAAATCTACTTTGTCTGATATAAGGATTGCCACTCCAGCTTTCTGTTGATGTCCTTAGCATGATTAATGCTTTTCCACATCACTTTCAATCTGTAGGTGTCCTTGGGTCTAAAGTTTTACTATTAGATGTCAGGATATTAACCTATTTTAATTGATTTTGAGGGGGGGTTCTCTGAGCCTCCTGGATTTTGATGCCTGTCTCTTTCCCCAAATTAGGGAAGTTCTCTGCTATAATTTGCTCCAATATACCTTCTGTAACCTCCTTTCTTTCCTCTTCTTCTGGGATCCCAATTATTCTAATATTGTTTACCTTTATGGTATCACTTATATCTCAAATTCTCCCCTTGTGATCCAATAGTTGTTTCTCTCTCTTTCTTGGCTTCTTTATTCCCCATTATTTGGTCTTCTATATCACCAAATCTCTCTTCTGCCTTATTTATCCTATCAGTAGAGCCTCCATTTTTTTTTATTGCATCTCATTAATAGCCTTTTTTATTTTTACTTAGGTAAATTTTAGTTCTTTTATTTCTCCAGAAAGGGATTCTCTAGTGTCTTCTATGCTTTTTTTTTCAAGCCCAGCTAGTATCTTTATAATTCTGAACTCTAGTTCTGACATCTTACTAACGTATTGATTCAGTCACTGGCTGTCAGTACTGCCTCTTGTACTCTTTTTTGAAGTGGGTTTTTCTGTCTTCTCATTCTGTTCAGAGAAGAATAGATGAACAAGAGAATAAAATACTAAAAGTGTCACAATGACCTCAGAAAAATATACACTAAAGAAATCAGAAGAACCCCCAAACCAGGGGTGGGGGTGAATATAATTAGATGGGCAGAATAGAGCAATACACTGGATTCTGTGTGTATTTTGGTCTCTTTCTTAGACAATTAGATCCCAAAATTGTAAAGAAGGAAAAACTTGTATATGTAGAAAAATTAAATACAATGAAACAATAGAATGTAAGTGTAAAAATAGATATTAAAAACAAGAAAAAAAAGAAAACAACAAAGGAAGGGGTATTAACAGACAGTGTATTGCTCTGTTCTCTTCACCTATCTCCTGAGTGTATTTGGTTAGTTTGTTAGAGGAAACCGCATCTCAAAATTGTAAAGAAAAACTTTTATATACAAAAATAAAATTAAATACTTTGAGAGGATAGAATGTAATTGTAAAGACGAAAATATAAAATGCCTTTAACAAAACAAAAAATATGATCGGGTGGGTGAATAGAAAAGAGCCATATACTAGATTTTGGTTGTATTTTGTTCTGTTAGAGGAAACTGTATCTCAAAATTGTAAAGGAAGAAAAATGAATTATATGTATATAATTAATATATATATAATTAATATACACACACACACATAAATATACATATACATATACACACATATATACATACACATAAACACATATATACATATACATGTATATATACACATATATGTGTTTACACATATATATGTGTATATGCATATATATCTTATGTATATGTATATATATTTTATATGTATATAATATGTATATGTATATATTTATATGTATATATATTTTGTATGTGTATATGTATATATACACACACACAAAAATAAGGTTAAGTACAATGAAGGGATAGAATAGGACTGTAAAATGCAAATTAGATTTTAAAAAGGGAACTGATAAGTCAGTTGAAAAAGGAGAGAAGAAAAATTAAAGAAATAAGGAAAAAATTAAAGTTGAAAGACTCAAGAATCAAGGGGGGAAAACACTGTAGTTTTGCAGTTTCATTAATTGGTAAACTTGGTCTTGGCTGGATGTTCTTGTTGATCTTCTGGGTGAGGGGCCAGTTGCATTGATTCTCAAATGTCTTTGCTCCAGGTGGAATTGCACCACCCTTGCCAGGGGCCAGGCTATGTAATTTGCTCTTTTGCTAGCTATCTAGCTGAATTCCTGGGACCAGACAAAATTAAGGTCCTACTCCTCCACCATCTTGGACTCTCTCCTACTTTATCATTTTAACCTAGTTATCATGCAGGCAATTTGTAACAATTATAAAAAAAAGATTAAGAATCCTAATCATACTTTAAAAAGTTCAAGGTGGCACCGAAATGGGACAAAAAATAGAAACTCAAATTATATTTAATAGGTATTTCCAAAATAATATATAGACATTGGTGACTATCTTAACAGTTCTTTAATTTTTTAAAAAGATTTTATTTGTGAGAAAGTGAGGGAGAGAGAGAGAGCACAAGTGGGCAGAGGGAGAAGTAATCTCTCCACTGAGCAGAGAGCCCATTGTGTGGCTAGATCCCAGGACCCTGGGATCATGACCTGAGCCAAAAACAGACGCTTAACCTACTGAGCCACACAGGCACCCCAGTTCTTTAAATTTTTACTTCTGGAAAAGTAGAACCCTAGCTTAATTTGTGAAATAATGAGGGCTATGCCATCAATACCCTCATTTTTAAAATAAGAGCTCAGGCGCCTGGGTGGCTCAGTCGTTAAGCATCTGCCTTTGGCTCAGGGTCCTGGGATCGAGCACCACATCAGGCTCCCTGCTCAGCAAGAGCCTGCTTCTCCCTCTCCCACTCCCCCTGCTTGTGTTCCCTCTCTCGCTGTGTCTCTCGCCATCAAATCAATCAATCAATCAATCTTAAAAAAAGTAATAAAGTAGGAGCTCAATACCTCTCTCTTTTTTCATAGGTAGAGGGATAAAATAATCATACATGTTTCTTTAAAAAAAAATTCCATGTTCTTATACAGATGAAAAACAAATGAGAAGTTGTTTTTGTTTTTGGTGTGTTGTGTATTTTTTTGGACTAAAAGGCACTATAGCATAGACAATAAGAAAAATGGTCTACTTTCAAATCTTAGCTCTGTCACTTTCTACTGTTTGATACTGGGCAAGTTAATTAACCTATCAGTTTTCTCATCTGTTGAATAGGGATGTTAGGCCCAAATTTCCAAGGTAAGAGGATAAAATTAGTTAATATATGTAAAAAGTCTGGAATAAACTCTCAAATGTAGTTATTAGCAGCATAAATTAGCAAACTAGGTAGCTTGAGAGGAGCATGAGATAATGTTACCTCACTGCATTCCATTTTTGTAATGAGACTGTATAGTGTGGGCATGTAAGTAGGAGGGAGGTATGTTTCTCAAACTACTTTCAAGGTGTTTCTGATCCCTCCTAACTTTTAAATTGTACTCAAAGAGCTTTATTAGAATTTATTTGCTTTATTAAGTTATGTCCTCATCAATTAGTTATATTATGAAAGAAATGCATCACCATAACATTATGTTCTTATTTTTGAGTAGTATAGGTCACGGTTCACAATAAGAATCATGATTGAAAAGATTTCATTATAAGATTTTTACATAAATAAGATTTTCCACATAAATGTAAATAAATGAAATATGTACATTTTTCATGTATATGTGAAAAAGAATAATGTTCAAAGCATTCTTTAAGAGTGAAAAAAAATCATTAAAGAGACATAATGTTACTGCAGAAACATTTGAAACTTTTAGGAAATTTCCAGGATGAATGAAACAGTGTTGTTAGATATATTAAACTCCACTTTCCACTCACTGCCTCTGTGATTTCTGGAGAACAATTACAGGGCCATAGATGACTTCCTCCTCGGGAGGAAGCCAAAGAATTTAAAGCAAGTAAGAAAAAGTTCTGTCAAATTCCCAGGTGTGTTGAGAAAGAAGCCCTCAAAATTAAAACCTCAGAATTCAGTTGTATCTGGGAAACCCCAAACTTCCTGATTCCCTTTATTGAAACCACAGTAAATTCAGGATACAACTGAATGTCTAGATTTTGAATAACAGTTTGCAAGCCATATTTTGTCACATCTCTGGCTTTCTCTAATGAGCTCATGACTTTAAATTCTTTAAACCAAATTTATTTTAGTTCTTAACAGTCTAAATACTATATATGTCATAAAGCACTTTCAGGGATGAAGAAAGGGAGAAAGCAAGCAAGGAAGAGGCTAAAGAAAAAACAAACAATTTTCAGAGTTGGGAAATTCCAGGAATAACACTTCAAAAAGAAGATAGTAGAAACTACTTCCCAAAATGCAAAATGCACACATCATGCCTCATTTGAATTCAAATAATTCAATTCAGTAATCACTTAATGAACACCTACTGTTCTCAGGAAAAGGAAAGCGTATTCAAAGACAAACATTACCCCCTGCGCTAAGCTCAGAGGAGGACCTCTAGCAGCAAACATCAGGTTGTGCCCTGAGTCTTCCTCTCTACCTTCAGGGAGTACTATCTGAGCAGCATAGCTCAGATGCTGTTTCCCTAGCTCTAGGCACAGTCTTGGTGATCTCAGTCATACTTTCAAGCCAGGTAAGGAGGTCACACTGGCATTCCTCTGGGTGCTGGGACAAATTATCAGTGTAAAATCAGATTTCAGGTATGGGAGGGGCAGTGGGGAAGGCCTATGATGGTTCTGCAGTGATTGATTCATTAGTAATTTTTATTTGTTTTTAAAGCTTTGGTTCTTAAACTTGGTGCACTGGTTGAATTTTAATTCATGTAATTACATTCTCCTGTTCCTCGGCATTGTGGAATCCTTCCAAATCCTGCCTGGAATAGTTAAGTCATTTTGTTTACATGAACAGCTTTTGATGCATGTTGTTTGAAAATCTGAACTGTAGTAAAAGATGAATTACACATTCTCGTGAAACAGTTTACTGAGCACTTCCACCTCTTTGAGTAAAAGTTATAAAACACCCCCTTTTTGTGTGATTGAGGGAGCAGAAGGCAAGCTGAGGACAAAGCACAAGCTGACATCCCACAACTACCTCCCTTCCCCGACTACCCGGATATGTGTGACCATTCCTTTAGGAAACTCTGAACTATCTTAATGTTGTTGTTTTCCCTTTAGCAAAGCATTCTTAGCTTGACAATAGCAAGGCCTCCAGTATCCTGAGGGTCTTCTGTAGCATATGAAAGTCCTTTTCAACACCTCCCTTTATCTTTACCTCCCCCAGCTCTGAAGTATATAATCAACCACTCCTCACAACCCTGGTACAGCAGCTCTTTCTGCCCAAGGTTCCTGTTCCTGTGCTTTAATAAAACCACCTTTTTAAACCAAAGACCTCTCAAGAATTCTTTCTTGGCCCTGGGTTACGGACCCCAACAACATTCCAAAACTACATCATGATGGCAAATCTCAGATACCAGATTTTAGAAATCTATGTCATATACCAAATTAAGTAAAAAATCAAATATTCCCCTCCAAATCATCAGGATGTTGAAAAGAAATATACAGGGAAGAGGATTTTTTTTTATTACTATTTCAATGGAGAATGAGTGTGGAAAGATTTGCTTTGTTTTGTTTTATTTTTCATCGGGAAGAGGTGGGAAAATAGTTTTTGTTTTGTTTTGAATGACAGGAACACAACTAGTCGCAACTAGAATAGCCTATTAAAGCCATCAATTCCCAACAGCAAAATCAATCCCCAAGTGTCTCCAGGCAAAGTGCCTGGGTATCTCCTGTGCCTCTACCGTAGGTGGATGGAGAGCATCAAGGACACTCGGTTGCCTTTGGGTTCCTGTGCCAGAAGCCACACCAGCACGTTCCAGGTTGGTTTTGGTGTTGAGTTGTATAAATTCTTTATATATTTTGGATCCTTGTCCTTTAACAGATATGTTATTTGCAAATATCTTCTTCCAAATATCTTCTCCCAAATATCTTCTCCCTCCCGATGGGAGAAGATATTTGCAAATAATATATCTGTTAAAGGACAAGGATCCAAAGGTAGGTTACCTTTTAGTTTTGATTGTTTCCTTTGATGTGCAGAGCTTATTTTGATGTAGTCCCAATAGTTAATTTTTGCTTTTATTTCCATTGCCTTAGGAGACATATCTAGAAGAATGTTGCTGATATCAGAAAAATTACTGCCTGTGCTCTCTACTAGGATTTTTGTGGTTTCAGGTCTCACTTTTATGTCTTCAATCCATTTTGAGTTTATTTTTGTGTTTAGTGTAAAAAAGTGGTTCAGTTTCATTATTTTGTACATAGCTGTCCTGTTGTCCTAGCACCACTTTATGAAGAGACTGTCTTTTTTCCATTGCATGTTCTTGCCTCCTTTGTTGAAAATTAATTGACCATATAATTGTGGGTTTATTTCTGGGGTCTCTATTCTGTTCTATTGATCTATGTGTCTATTTTTGTGCTAGTACCATACTGTTTTGATTACTATAGCTTTGTAGATCTTGAAATCTAGGATTGTGATACTTCCAGTTTTGTCTTTTTCAAGACTGCTTTGGCTGTGCAAGGTCTTTTGCGGTTCCACACACAATTTTCTTTTTTATTATGTTATGTTAATCACCATACATTACATCATTAGTTTTTGATGTACTGTTCCATGATTCATTGTTTGCGTATAATACCCAGTGATCCATTCAGTACATCCACACAAATTTTAGGATTACTTGTTCTAGTTCTGTGAAAAATGGTGTTGGTGTTTTGATTAAATCTGTAGATTGCTTTGGGTGATATAAACATTTTAAAACTGTTCTCCCAATCCATGAGCATGGAATATCTTCCCATTTATTTGTGTCATCTTCGGGTTTTTCATCAGTGTTTTATACTTTTCAGAGTACAAGTCTTTTACCTCCAGCTCTTTTCTTCTTGTAGAAGTCTCTTAATCCTGTCCCTCCAGCAAAAGCTCTGAGATTAGTACACAAATGTTCTTCCTGTGTACTTCACTTATTTTTCAAACCGCTGTATCTATGCCATATCTCAGTGGGGCTATTTGTTGTGCTATCTCTGAGGGCAGAGACTCAATGTCCTCTTTCCCTGTGGGCTCTCCCAGAGCAGAGCCTTCTGACTTTTTAAGTTCTAGGTGTTAAGCCCCACTGATTATAAGAACTTAAGCAGTTAGGCCCTCTGGTTTTCAAAGCCACATGTTATGGGGATTTTTCTACTTAGTGTGTGTTTCCTATGCCTGAGGTATCTGATATGGGGTCTGCTCCTCTCCCCAATGTGTGCCTGACAGTCTTGTAGGTCTGTCTTGAGGCTCCTGACCTCCTCTCTACCCTTCTTACCCTCTTTGATGTGGCCTCTTCTCTACATTTAGCTGTGGATAATCTGTTTTCCCAGTCTTCAGGTAATTTTCTGGATTATTTATATTGCTGTGGGTGTTATCCAGTTGTATCTGTGGGAGGAGGTGTGCTTAGGATCCTTCTACTCTGGATCTTCCCCAGAAGTTAACATGTGGATTATTTCTAATAGGACCACCACTCCTAGAGAGAACAAATGTGATGTGGTTGCATATTTCACATACAAAATAAGTTGAATGCAGTATACTTTGCATTATATATAATGCCTTTGCAAACAAGTGTTTATGAGCTCACTGAGGTAAAGGATCATCATTTCTTTATTAACATTGTCTAGCAAATTTTAATTTAATATTTCACATTTATTAGTATGTATTAACAGACTTTTACTAGGTATCTTCTCTTTCCAGATTCTGTGTTAGGCATTTTATTTTTATTTTTTTTAATGTTTTATTTATTTATTAATGAGAGTCAGAGAGAGAGAGGCAGAGGCAGAGGGAGAAGCAGGCTCCCCACCTAGCAGGGAGCCTGATGCGGGACTCATTCCCAGGACCCTGGGATCATGACCTGAGCTGAAGGCTGACGCTTAACACTCTGAGCCACCCAGGCACCCCTGTGTTAGGCATTTAAAAGACGTTCACTGTTAATTTTATTCACATCCTTCAGTGGAATTTTTGTAATATTTTTATATTCTATAGCCTAGAAAGGAGAATTTATACACAATTACACTGACTAGAGGAATCAGGAATTGGGGTAAATTTCTTATTCAAAATCTGTTTATTTTCTGGTATAAATGACTTTTTGTTTCTTGTTTTTTTTTTTTTAAATTTGGTTTTGATTGCCATGAGTGACTTCCCATAATCTTGTTAAATACATCTTGTTTTTGAAAAATATCAAGAGCCTCATGCTATAGCTAATGATATTGGAAAAAACTATCCTAGAAATATGAGAAAACCAGATACTTATGATGAAGATAAATCATACATTGGTTACACTTTTATTTAGAAAGCCATAGATATATGTATTTTTGAGGCTTAACATTTCCTTGTTTGTCACAATACTATACTGATTCTTCATGTGTTTGTGACTCAGTTGGCCAAAATATGCAGACTTGTCAATACTAGGTATTCATAGTTAATGCGGCAATTAAGGCTGTTCACTTAGTTTCTTAGTATTTTATTTAATAGAAGCTAACTTTATTTTTGTGGAATATCTCTGGACTGAATGTTACTGCAGCAATAGCATTGCTAATATTAAACAACTAATATTTTTGCAAATACAAATCTGTACTTTACAACATAAAGGCCATTACCAAGAGACTATTAAGATAAAACTCTCTTGTAGCTCATTTTTATTCCCAACAAGGGTGTTCTTTCCTAGCATCTCTTTCAACATTCTCCAAACACTATAAACCTGAGAACTATAAAATATGTCTACATCATATGCCAGTTCTGTTCAGAGGACTATAGAATTCGGCATAATAATAATGTACCTAACATAGAGCAATTAGATATTGGCAAGCTCGAGTGAATGCATCAAGCATTTAAAAGTTGACTTATGATCAGAGGCCCACACACTTCTCATTAACACAGGAAAGCACACCTGTGGTTTATTTATTTTCTTAGCCACAAAAATTAAGCATAAAACAATGCTTTCTTCCACAAATGCATAGCCTATATATCTTCCTGTGCTTATTAATCTGTATATTTTTAGAACACAGAGATGAATTTAAAATAAACTTTAACAAATTTTAAATGCATCTACAATAATATAAAGCATAATTACTGCAAGAAATGCTTTAGAGTTTGTATTTTTTAATTTTTTTTTAAGTTAAAGCACAGAAAAATACTGTTATCTACAACTGGATATGGTCATTTGAGTGCCATTTGAGAGATGAGATTCACAACGTTAATATTTAGACCCTTTAAAAATGATACTCTAATACATAAATGTGAAAAATTAGTTTGTTAGTATTTAAGATTATTAAAACACTTAACATAGTGCCAATAAACTAGTTAAATCAGTTATATATTCTAAAAGAGGGGTTATAAACAGTCTGTTTCCATAAAATTATGTAAGTGCATGCTGATATTTAGAAGTCTTAATTTGTTCCTAAAATGATAACCTAGTAAAATCAGTATTAAGGTTGTGGGGCAAAAACTTCTATACTTTTGCAGGTCACAGAGAACCTAGAATTGTGGGGTTTTTTTGCAAGAAAAAGTAAAATGTTAATAGATAAAAGTAACCAAATATATTACTTAGTATTTAATTTTTTACTAGAGCCTAGATCACAGATATCAAAGATAGAAGTTCAGGCAGGGAGAAATAAAATGTAAAACTTCATTTTTTTTTCAAAAAAATTTCTATTCTTTGGTTTCTAGCCAAGAAGGAAAAACAGAGATCAAACTTAACATCTTATCATAAACAATTACAAAACTACAAAATAAATAAAATGATTTCAGACATTGGAAATTAGTGCAGAATTATGATCTCTTGGATAAGGGGAATAAAGAAAGGTGAGCTTTAAAATCACTTTAACTCTTTCTTGATGTTTTGGGATCCCTTTGCATAGAAAGAAATCATTTGCAGAACTTGGAGCTCTTGTTTATTTAAAAGATGGAGATTAGACTTTAGTGAGGCTGACATGATTGAAAATCAAAGGACAGAGTATAAGAAAAAGGTAATCCTGCAAAAAAACAAAAACAAAAACAAAAACAAAAACAAAATCCACTGCAGAATCTGCATCAAGAGTCCTGTGAGTATTTGCTGAATACTGGGCCACATATGCATAGAATAAAACTCCAAAAGGCCAAGAGCAAAATAAAACTGAAGATCTCTGCTGCAAAGTGCTGAACACATGCAAGTAGAAGTCATTTGAGCTCTGACCAGCCCAAGAGTGAGGCCTTAGTGATTATTCTCCTGGACATTCAGTAAA
Organism: Callorhinus ursinus; assembly: GCF_003265705.2. Classification (NCBI taxonomy): domain Eukaryota; kingdom Metazoa; phylum Chordata; class Mammalia; order Carnivora; family Otariidae; genus Callorhinus; species Callorhinus ursinus. The sequence goes on along the minus strand of NW_027397064.1, from coordinate 39,950,038 downwards.
AATTGTGAGGAAGGGACATACCTTACTGAATTACAATGGAGGCTACTCTAGACCCAGGTTAGTCAAGCATAAAATCAGGCGTCAGAGTGATCAAACAGGTCTGAATTTAACTACAGGCCCACACAAATCTAAGCCTAGTTTAAAGGAAAGCAATAAATTTCCTACATTCAGCAAAATAACCTAATGTCCAATATCTAACAAATTATTAGGCATGCCAAGAAGCATAAAAACTTCCATAATCAGCAGAAAAAAGCAGTCAATAGACACAGAACAAGAAATGACAGATGATGTAACAAGAAGATGAAAACTGAACAAGTTAGGGGCGCCTGGGTGGCTCAGTTGTTAAGCCTCTGCCTTAGGCTCAGGTCATGATCTCAGGGTCCTGGAGTCGAGCCCCGCATCGGGCTCCCTGCTCAGCAGAAAGCCTGCTTCTCCCTCTCTCACTCCCCCTGCTTGTGTTCCCTCTCTCGCTGTGTCTCTTTCTGTCAAATAAATAAAAAAATCTTAAAAAAATAAATATTAAAAAAAAACTGAACAAGTTATAGCACTCAGATCTTAGCTCAGACATGTGGAGAGATGGGATCAACATCACAATTGCCTTTTTGTTTATTCTAAAACTTTTACTGCAGAGCTTCAATATTAGAAAATGTTTTCAGATACAAAGTTAGCAATGACATCTCCTTGAAGTACTTATCTATTATACAATCAAATCTTTTTTTAAAGCAGAACAAACAATTGGCTACATTTCTATTAAATAAGATCAAGATTTTTTTTTTTTTTTAATTTACTTGGGAGAGAGCACACAGAAGCAGGCGGAGCAGCAGAGGGAGTGGGAGAAGCAGATTTCCCCCTGAGCAGGAAGCCTGACATGCGGCTCAGTCCCATGACCCTGGGATCATGACCTGAGCCGAAGGCAGATACCTAACCGATGGAGCCACCCAGGCACCCCCAAGATCAAAATTTTAAAAAAATTATTTAATTCTCACTGCCTATTAAGTTGAACGTAAACAAGTATAAGTATCTTCTAAATAAACTCCATGGGTTTATAAGTGATTAAACTTAACACTCATACTTCTATGTACAAGGCATTGATCTAGGTACCATGATAATACAGAGAAGTAAAAGACCTAATATCTATCCTCAAAAGGCATATAAACTAGTTGGGGAGACAAGGTATATATATATATATATATACCCACATACACACACACACACAAGATTTTTTATATATATATGTGTGTATATATATATACACAAGATTTATATATATATATATACACAAAGAAAACAGACCATTTTAAAAAGATAGCAAATAATATAAAACTTAAATATATTTTAAGTATTACAAAAGTTCATAGAAAGCAGGTCTTTGTGGACTGCAGGAAGTCAAACATTTTGAGGGTAGTAGGACAAAAGACAGTCTTTAAAGAATGGCTAACATTTGAGTCATAATCTGAATGCATTTTTGGTTTAAGAAAAGAAGAAAAGAGGTGGCCAGATTTCATATTAATGAGTTTTCAGAACTGAAGTTTCAGGGCAGGCAACTAACCTGAAGTTTAGAAAGAAAATGGAGTGTGCAAAGAGACCTAAGTTTCAAGCATTTTATAACTTAGAACAAACATCACCAAATCCCATATAAACCAGTAATGAGATGTTTTTAATGTTTTGCTGAAAGCCACATATGAGTTAACAGATTTTAGAACCTCTGGCAGCTGCAGTCATTTGGAGTATTCCTATCCTCTTACAGGATTTCCTTGAACAACCCTACCAGGAATCCAGAGAAAATCCTGAGAAAACTCCCTCATGGTGCTGGCCATGACCAATTTTCTCTCTTCCCTATGGAATAGAAAGTTTAATTTTCAGGAGCAAAGAGGGGAACCATTTGCAGGGGAACAGGAAGGATAAATGTCTACCAATGCAAAATGCCCAGATTATTTTTCACAGAGGAGCACAAAAACCTGTGAAAGCCACATCACAGATCCAGATGAACAGTGCCACTTAATACTGAGGCCAAAGCACAGCACGGTAGACTACTTGCTAACTAGGCCAACCTATCTCAGTTTAATAACTGACAGACTTGCTAGAGACAGAATTATCTAGGAACTAAGACAAAGGAAAGACCAAATCCAAGTGGGAAGAAATAAACAAGGTTTCAGTCAAAGAATTTGAAATCTAGTTAAAGGTTGTTACCATAACAATAAGCTTCATTCCAAGCCCAATTTCTAACAAGATTAGCAAAACTCCCACACTAGACTTTGAAGAAGGAAAAATGTACTTATCTCCAAGTATTAAAACATTTACTTCAGTGTTTACTGCCTTAAAATAACAACTTTCATTTAAAAAAGACCTAAAAGGAAGAAAAATACCATTTGAAGATACAAAGTGATCATCAGAAGCAAACTCAGATATGACACAGATGTTGGAATTATCAGACAGAAAATTGTCCTAATGGCTCTAAAAGGTAGAAAGCATGCAAGATCACATAGGCGATTTCAACAGAGATGGACATTGAAAGTAAAGCTAAAATGGAAATGCTAGAAATCCAAAACAGCAAAAATGAAAGTATCATCAGATGTATCAGTAGACCTGACACACTTATGAACCACTGAACTTGAATGTGATGGTGATAGTTGATTTTATGTGTTAAACATAAAGATAAGAGATGCCCAGATAACTGATAAAATACTGTTGTGGTTATGTCCATGAGGATGTTTCCAGAAGAGACTGGCATTTGAATTGGAAGATGGAGAAGATCTGCCCTCATCAATGCAGATAGGCATCATCCAATCTTTGAAGGCCCAAATAGAACAAAAAGTCAGGGGTAAGGCACATTCTCTTTCTTCCTCCCACCTCCAGCATTCTCCTTGGGCTAGGAAGTCAATCTTCTAATCTTGAACATCAGTGCTTCCAGTTTTAAGACTAAATCATACAACTGGCTTATAGATGGCAGACTATTAGACTTCTATGTCCCCATAGTGCCTAAGCCAATGACTACAATTAAGTCTTAAAACTTCTATATCCATATACATGTATATGTGTATGGTTCTGTTTCTCCAGAGAACCCTGGCTAATGCAAAGAGAGATAAATAAAAACTACCTAAAAAAATAGAAGCACAGAGAGAAGATGAATGAAATACAAGCAATAGAATTGAATATCTGAATTTTATGGAAAAAATAACAAAGGGTGTAACATATATGATTGGAATTCCAGAAGGACGAGACCAATAAGATGAAATATTGGAGGAAACAATGACTAACAATCTTCCAAAATCAGTGACAGGTACCATACCACATGTCCAAGACATTGTGGAACACCAAGGAAGTTAGATCTAGAAACCAAACAAACCAAAACCTACATGTAGGCATATTTTTCAGACTGCTGAAAACAAAGATGAAAAGAAAAATCTTGAAGATAGCTATGGGAAAGAGGTATGCATTAAATTCAGAAGAAAGCATTTAAGAATTACATCAGACAGCTCAACAGAAACCATGCAATGAAGAAGATGTTATAGTGATATTTCAAGTGCCAAAGAAAAATCAACCTGTAATTCTATACCCAGTGAGAATATTCTTCAAAACCGAGGAATAATAACTTCAGGCTACCATTGCTGAGGGAATTTATTGCTGGCAGATTTAGGCTATCAGAGACTATAAAGCATGTTTTCCAAGTAGAATGAATATACATGTCAGGAATTTACTCAAAGATGTTAAGAGCATAAGGAATGGAATAAGTAGAAGTAAAATTTAAGAGTGTATGCCTAAACTTGCTGGGCTTCCATAACAAATTACCATAAGCTGGGCAGCTTAAACAATAGACACACTGTCTCACTGTTCTGGAGGATAGAAGTCTGATCAAGGTGACAGCTGGCCTATTTCTAGTAAGATTGTTCTTGGTTTGAAAATGGCTGGATTCTAGCTATGTACTCACATGAGGAGAGAAAGAGAGAGAGAGAGACACAAAAAAGAAAGCTCTCTGGTGTCTCTTCTCATATGGAATAATACTATTGGATCAGAGTCCCATAATTATGACACTATTCAACCTCAATTTCTTCACTAGAGGCCCCATCACCAAATACAGATATGCTAGGGTTAGGGCTTCAACATATGAATTTAGGAGAACACAAATAGTTCATAACTTTGTGTTATTTGTAAATGTTCTTAATGATAATTGATTGTTTAAAGCAATAATAGTAGCAATGTATTGTGTACTCATAGGATATGTAAAAGTGAAATGTAGGACAACAGTGGTGCAAAGAAAAAATTAAGAATATACTGTTATAAGGTCTGTAAAGTTCACATATAACAGTATAAACTATTTTGAAGGTAATCTTAGATTAATTTAAAATGTATGTTGTAAATCCTATGTCAACTGCTGAAAGTTTTCTTAAAAAGTATAAGTAATAAGTTCATAGAGAAGATAAAATGGTAAAAGATGATAAACTAAAACTGGTGAAGGCAGGAAAATAATATAGAAAAAGAAGAAAATACAAAGAACAAATGGAGCTAGCAATATCCTAGATTTTAGTCCAAGTATATCAATCACTTTAAATTGAATTATATAAACATCAGTTAAGAAAGATGTCATCATCTTGAATAAAAAACAAGATTTAACTACATATTCTCTCTATGTATGCTCTATATACTCTCTACAACTCCCTTTTAAGACCCCCACTTTAAAGATACAGATATGTTAAAAGAATGGAGAAAGTTGTACAATGCAAACACTAGACAAAAGAGCAGTAGAGTAGCTATATTAAGCCAAAGTAGACTTCAGAATAAGAAAGACTATAAGGGTGAAGGATGCGTATTTGGTAATATTCTTCAAGAAGATATAACGAGCTTATATGGATATGCAACTTACAAAATGCAAGAATGACTGATAGAACAAGTAAGCATAAAATCAGTAAAAATATAGATGATCTCAACAGCACTTATCCTAATGAACTATTACAGAACAATCTACCCAACAATAACAGAATATATATTATTTGAAGTGTACATAGAATATTCACCATGATGAACCATATTCTGGGGCATATATATATATATATATACTTTTGTGTTTTATATTATATAGAAAAATCTACACATGCTTTTATATTTTATATATAAAAATATACACACGATGGAATATTATTCAGCCATAAAAATGAAATCTTGCCATTTGCAGCAACATGAATGGAGCTAGAAAGTATAATGTTAAGTAAACCAGTCAGAGAAAGAAAAATACCATGATTTCACTCATATGTGGAATTTAAGGAACAACACCAATGAGCAAAGGAAAAAAAAAGACCAAGAAACAGACTCTTAACTAGAAAGAACAAACTTATGGTTACCAGAGGGGAGGTTGATTGGGGAATGGGTGAAATAGGTAATGGGGATTAAAGAGTATACTTATCATGATGGGGCAGGGAGGGAACAGGTTTTTGACTTGTGTATCAACATGGAGAATTTTTAGATTTAAGTGTAAGAATCTAGATCAAAATGCTTTATATTATATGATTCCATTCTTATGATCTGGAAAAGGCAAGACTATAGAGAAAGCACATCAAGAATTACCAGAGATGTTTGGTGATGGGTGGTGATTAACTACAAAGGAAAGACACAGGGAAACTTACTATATCAGAACCTTTCTGTATATTAAACTGCTGGATACATGACTCTCTGCTTTTACCAAAACATGTTAACTGTACATCGTGAGTAAAATTTGTTAACAAATTAGAAACAAAAACAACAAAAAACAACCAGGAAGTCATGAGATCATAAGATATGACATAGATGTAGTTGCAATCAGCATTCTAATGAATATATGAAATAACCACAGTGAAAGGGACATGAGGGTGAAAATTGAGTTGACAAATTTGGGAGAGGATGTTATGACAGGAAATTAATGGATAAAGTCAGAAGAAACTGCATAAACACTGTACTCTGACAAATTGGGGTTTTTTTGGGGTTATAGGTTAATAATTTTGAAACTACTTTAGTTGTATACTATGTTTAAACAAATATGTAAATGAGTGTTAGATGGTGAAAGCCAGATTTCTCCCTGTCAAAGAAGGAAGTTGCTGATGAGTAAGAGAAGGCTAGAATGAACTCTGTGGTACATTCCTAATTTGGTGAAAAAAACCTACAGACTCAGGAAGTTTAAGTGACCATAAACAGAATATATGTAATAAAATCCATGCTAAGCACATCATAATTAAATTCTGAAAACCAAAGACAAAGGAAAATATTGTAAAAGCATCCAGTGAGAAACAATAAATTACCTCTAAGAGTATGCCAATTCAAATCAGATTTTTCATTTGAAACCATGGAGAACAGAAAACAGTGGCACAACAGTTCTGAAGTGATGAACTCATGTAACTATTAACCATAAATCTGTATCCTACCAAACCATACTTGGGGATTAAGGAGAAATAAATGCACTCTTAGATGAAGAAAAACTGAAAACAATGTTTTAGATGAGCTAAACTGAAAAATTAGCTAAAGGAAATTCTCAAAGAACATAAGGAATCTTGGAGCAGCCATTAGGAAGAAAGAACAGAAAGAGCAAATCTGTGGGTATACACAATAGACTACCATCCTTATGAGTTTTATAAATCATAACTGATGATTGAACCAAAAGTTATAGTTGTGAATACCAAATAGCGTTATATTTAAAAGTGGAGAAAGTAAAGGGACCTAAATCACAGTAAGATTTCTCTCTTCAAGTAGTTGAAAGTTGATAACATTAGATAATGATAAATTGCTTATGTGTCTTGTAATTCTTGGAATAACCAGTATGAAAACTATTCTGACATATACATAATATTCCACAAACCAATCACTGTGGAATCCTTAAAAAATAACCCACAGGTAGGCAAGAAAAATGAAACAGTGAGATATAGAGGAAAGAGAGAGAATATATAATAAAATGGTAGACTTAAATATTAACATATCAACAATTACTTTAAATCGTCTAAATCCATATAACAAGACAGATCAGCAGAGTGAGAAACTATAACATGGCCAAACTATGTTTTGTTTATAGGGAATGCATTTGAAGTTTAGTGACTTAGGTCAGGAAAACGAAACAAAAACAAAAACAAAAAAAAAAGGAAAATATACCATGAAAGGATTCATGATAAAAAGAGCAACAGTAGCCATAGTAATATCTATTAGTAAGAATAAGTAAGTAATATCTCTTAGAAAGAAAATTACTATAGAGAGTAGAAGATCAATCCGCCAGGAAAGCAAGAGGATCGTAAAACATTCTGCACTAAAACACTAAGCTCCAAAGTAACATTGAGCAAAAACTGATAGATCTGAAAGGAAATAATCAAATTCAAAATTATAATATGGGATTCAACTTTAAAATAAATTTCACATGGGTGCCTGGATGGCTCAGATGGTTAAGTGTCTGCCTTTGGCTCAGGTCATGATCCCAGGGTCCTGGAATCGAGTCCCGCATCGGGTAGGGAGCCTGCTTCTCCCTCTGCTTCTCTCTCTCCCTGTCTCTTATGAATAAATAAATAAAATCTTTAAAAAAATAACATAAAATAAATTTCACACATCAAATGAAATTGAAAAATTCCTTAAGTGTCCCAAATTACCGAAACTGGTATAAGAAGACCTAGAAAATCTGAATTGCCCTGTAACTAAAATTCTTGAAATCTTAATATTTTGTATTCAAAACCCCAGGCCTAGTTGTCTTCCCCAGTGAATTCTACCAAACATTTAATGAAAAAAAATATAGATCTCACTTTCTTTCAGATGATAGAGCAGAACATGAATATAGACGCTGAATTAAAGTTTTAGTCAATTGAATCAAGCATTGAATGGATTAATACCAAATGAAATTGATTTATTTTAAAAATATGCTCAGTGTAATGCTCATAACTTCATGAATACAGTGTACCATAACAAGAATATAGTCAAAACCCATAGAAACATCTCAGTATACCTAAAGAAAAATAAACATTTTACAGAAGTTCATACTCATCCATGATGAAGGTCCTCAGCAAATTGGTACACAAAGGAACATTTTTAGTGAGGTAAGGAACATGTGTTAACAAAACCACATATACCATTGTAATAAACATCAGTAGCTTGCCTGGCTGAGTTGCCAGATATTGGAGTAGCCAACTGAAGCAACAATGAGCCAAAATGAAAATAACAGAATTCTAATTATTATGTTCATATGGGTAAGAGGCTAAACCCAGGAAAAGTGCCAACTTCCTCCAGTTTCATTTCCCCCCACCAGTGGAGGATCAGGTGGATCAGCAAAGACATGGGATTCATCTTACTGTGTGGGAGTCCTGAACAAGGGACTCAGATAATTTTGTGGACCCTGAGATGGGAGGGGCTAGGGGGTTTGCAGTCTGAGGAAGACACCTCTGCAGAGGCATTCTTACTCAAACCTGGATGATAATTTTCCCACTCTTTCTACTGAATTTTCATTTTCCCCATACAAATGTGCACCAGTGGAGGATCTGAGTTCTTGACTGCAACTCCCCGCAGAGACCTCAATGTACTGGCTAAGCACCAAGTCTGCTATGGGGAGGGCACCTTTCTCCAGTAAGCCCTGCCAGTTAAAGCTTTTGTAATTGTCTGTGGTCTGGTTTCTAGAAAAACAAAACAAAACATGATCAGGGGAGGGGCAGAGGGAGAGGGAAAGGAAGAGAATCTCAAGCAGACTCCCCACTGAGCACAGAACCTGATGTGGGCTCAATCTCACAACCCTCAGATCATGACCTGAGCAGAACTCAGATGCTTAACTGACTGAGCCACTAAGGTGCCCCTTGGGTGAATTAGTTTTGATACTTATATCCTGGAATAGTTTTCTAATATTCAAATTATAGTTTATGGAATTCTATTCTCTGTTTAATTTCTGTGGTATGAGGTTCAGGAAAAATTAGGTTTTGCATGTATCCTTTGTTGTGGTTCTGGGGTTCTACTAATTACATCAAATAATCTCAGCTACAGCCTACCACATGCAGCCAGCAACATATTTTATTGTGGGGTTTGTTTTATTCTCTTAAATTGATTACAGATACCTTGAAACCGAATGATGGTGATAGACGTTTTTTGCATGCTAAGGCTCTATGGTGATGTTAATAATTGCAAGGAACCATTTAGTGCATATATATGCCAGATTCTAAGTGCCTTGCATATGTCATTTAATTCTCACAAAAACACAAGATAGAATTATCAATTATCATTTACAAATAGGGACACCAGTACACAGATCAAATGATTTCCCCATGTTCACTAAGTTAACAAGTGTTGAAACCCATGTTCTTGATCATTACCATACTGCCTTTCAAAGGTTAACCTTGATTTTTCCTTATGGTACTTAATCACTCATTTTGTGTATGTAATTCTCCAAAATTGGTCATGGGGGGAGGAAGAAGAGTATCTCTAAGGCTTTTTTTTTTCATATTTAGTTAAATCTTACTAAGAATTTTGAAGATTAAGTTGAAATTAGAAAGCTACACACCAAATTCTTTTATTTCTTCCTTCACTCCAACTTAAATTCATGTTTAGTGTTATCTAATGAAAACAAAATATAAGCAACAGTATGTACCTAATAAAACATGATACTAAAATCATGATTTGTGACTCTATATACAATACAGTAAATAGAATATCATGATACATTTTATGCCCATCATGGATTACATTCTGATGATCACAAAAGTAGTATCTGCAATTTAAACAAAAACAAAATATTTTACACCCTTTATATGCATTTGTATATGAAAAACTTGTACATAGAATTTGTGATCACTTTGGTGATTTAAGTGATATATGATATCATAAGGTATTTTTTTGGGATTTTTTTTTCTTTCAGGTTCCAAATTATGGCATTTGGGCTAAATGATGTATTTTGTATTATAAAGTATACATTTCAAAGCTCTGAAATATTTTATAAATATACAAAGTGCTTCATTCTTTTGTCAATGAACAGTGTTCTTAGTAGTAATGCTAACAGTAGGTGTGGTTTGCTGCATATCTGGTAAACACCTGGGGTATGATAAGACAATGCCAAACTAGTCTAGATTGGTTATACCAGTGCTTCTACCAGCAATGTATAAGAATGATCTTGCTCCATTATCTTTGCAAGACTTGATACTCTCAGAATTCCTAACCATTACTAATCTGTGTTGTGTTCAACTTGCATTTCCTTGCAATTAAGCAAATTTTCATGTTTATTCCAGACTATTGCCCACTTGCCTTTTGGATTGTCTGTCTTGATTTATAGGGCTTTGTTACATGTTTTGGATACAGTTTCTTTTAAGGTTATATGGGTTGCAAATATTTTCTTATACTATGGATACCATTTGAGGATATACTCCAGTCCAACCAAACAGGAATTCAAGAAAAGGCATAGAAGTTGCAGTCAAACCCTCGTAATTTTGCTAATATGGCTTTGCCATTTATGGCAATAATTAAGGAAACTTGGAACAGAATGAAATATAACTAAACACAACTAAAAATCAAACAATTTTTGATTATAAAATATAAGGAAATAGAGATACTAACTCTGGAAATGATTGAAATTTATATTTTAATACACTTGTTTAAAAGTCAAAGATAACCAGAAATGAAGATGTATGAAATATATAGTTTCCAAGCCTGTCCAAATTTTTTTAAGAGGTAGAATAAAAATTAATCCTTCTAGTCAAGCTTTTGGGAGGGCATGAGCATGTGGCAGAAAATAAACAAGTAAGGAAAATTTAGTAGAAAATTGTAAGATCCAACATATATCTGGGAATAGTTCCAGAATGAAAGAACAAAAATGAAAAGAAGGAAGCAAAATCAAAGAAATAGGACAACTTATTTTTCCAGAATTTGTAAAACACATAAACTCTTACGTTAAGAAAGCAAAATTAAAAATAAAAATGTAAATTCACACATACATTATAGTAGATCTGCACATTAGAGGAATAGAGTTCTTAAATGAGAAAACTAGAATGATTAAATTGAAAGCATATTTCTGTGAAGCAATTATAGAACAAAGCTGTAATACAATACATAACGAGCATGCTGAGAGAAACCTGTTAAACTAGAATCTGTTCACTGTTCAAAGTCAGTGAAGAATGAGGATAAATTAAATTTATTTTGAGAAAATAACTGAGGAAATTTACCACTGATAAACTTTTACCGAAAAACCAGAAGAGGGAGTGAGATACAGTTGTTAATGTGATCAATAGTAAATATATAGGTAAATCCAAACAAGCATTGATTGTACTAAAAATATAATATTGAACTAATTACAAAATTGAACTAAAACATTGGGCAAAAACAACATGAAAGGTGAGAAGCCTGATTGAACTAAAATAGTTATTTTTAAATGTTTGGGTAGGGTATTAGGTTTAAGTTGTGCCATTAAAATTTTTAGTCTTTTCAATTTCAAAGAGAGATAAAATAAAAACCAATACAAGGAAAACATGGCTGTATCCATACAATAAAATGCCTTTCATTTGTCAAAAATAATTTCTATATATTTTATAAAGTAATCTGAGATATATTGCTAAATGAATAAAATAAAAGGTAAAGCTCATTGTATGATTATATTTATGTGAAAAGATGCCCAAACTATATATGATTGATTATAGATATAAATATGTATATATATTGAGATTTTTAAATATAGACAAATATTTCAGTAAGTTTATACTTTTAAAAAATTTTTAGTCTTTGTTTTATAATTGAAGTATAGTGACATACATTAGTTTCAGGTGTACAACATAGTGATTCAACAACTATGTTATGCTGTGCTCATAGGTATAGATAACCATCTGCTACCATATAACATTATCGTAATATCCGTGAGCATATTCCCTATGCTTTATCTGTCATTCTTATGACAAATTCATCCTATAACTGAAAGCCTGTATTTCACTCCTCTTTGTGAAATTTTCCTATCTCCTTCCCCTTCCCCTCTGGCAGCCATTAGTTCTCTGTATTTCTAGGTCTATTTCTACTTTTTGTTTGTTCATTCATTCATTTGTTTTGTTTTTAGATTCCACATACAAGTGAAATCATACGGTATTTGTCTTTCTCTGACTGAATTATTTCATTTAGCATTATACCCTCTAGGCCCATCCATGTTATTGCAAATGGCAAGCTCTCATTTTTTTTTTTTTTACAGCTGAATAATATTCCATTGTGTGTGTGTGTGTGCACGTGCGCACATGCCACATCTTCTTTACCCATTTATCTATTGATGGACACTTGGGTTGCTTCCGTATCTTGGCTATTGTAAATAATATTCCCATAAACATAGTGGTTCACAGGTCATTTCAAATTAGTGTTTTTGTTTTCTTTGAGTAAATACCAGTAGTAGAATGACTGGGTCATGTGATATTTCTATTTTTAATATTTTAAAGTTTCTCCATAGTGTTTTTGACAGTGACTGCACCACTTTACCTTACCATCAACAGTGCATGAGGGCTCCTTTTCCTCCCCATACTCATCGATACTTGCTATTTCTTGTTCTTTTTTTATTCTAGCCACTCTGACAGGTGTAAGGTGAAATCTCATTGTAGTTCTGCTTTGCATTTTCCTGATGATGAGTGATTTTTGAACATTTCATGTATCTGTTGGCCATTTATGTGTCTTCTTTGGAAAATATGTCTATTCAGGTCTTCTGCCAATTTTTAATTGGACTATTGTTGGTGTTTTTTTGCTGTTTGATTGTATAAGTTCTTTACATGTTTTAGATATTAACCCCTTATCAAATACATCATTTGCAAATATCTTCTCCCATTCAGTAGGTTACATTTTGTTTTGTTGATGTTTTCCTTTCCTATGCAAAAGCTTTTTATTTTGCTGTAGTCCAAATAGTTTATTTTCATTTTTTTGTTTCCCTTCCCTAAGGAGACCTATCTAGAAAAATGTTGCTAAGGCCAATGTCCAAGTGATTTTCTTTTGGGGGTTTTATGGTGTCAGTTCTCACATTTAGGTCTTTAATCCATTTTGAATTTATTTTTGTGTATGGTGTTAGAAAGTAGTCTAGCTTCATTATTTTGCATGTAGCTGTCCAATTTTCCCAGCTATTGAAGAGACTGTCTTTTCCCCATTGTATATTCTTGCCTCATTTGTCATGGATTAACTGGCCATATAAGTGTAAGTTTATGTCATTTTTTTCTGTCAATACCATGCTGTTTTTATTATAGCTTTGTAGTAGATCTTGAAATCTGGGATTATGATACCTCCAGCTCTTTCTCAAAATTGCTTTGGCTATTCAGAGTCCTTTGGGGTTCTGTAAAATTTTTAGGATTATTTGTTCTAGTTCTGTGAAAAATACTATTGGTATTTTGATAAGAATTGCACTCATTTTTATTTTTTCTACTTTGTTTTATGTGTATATAATAGCAGTTATCTATACATATGTAATTCATGTAAATAATTAAAAGGAACACAATAACATAGGCAAAACAGATTAACTAAAATGTAAAATACCATTGGAGATCATATAGTTCAATTTTTTTCATTGTCCCTATATAGAAACCTAATCTTAAGGAGAATTAGTAAGTTTTCTATAGTTGCATAGATAATTAGTAGCAGAATAGACACAAACTGGATGTAGGACTCCTTACATCCAGCTTAGTAATATTTTCCTTGAGAAAACACATTTCTCTACAAAAAGTCACATATGTATGTATGCACATACCTTCCTCTCCCCCCAAAAATAGATTGAACTAAAAGTAGATTTAGGTTATGTTGATGAGATGTAAGTATGTATTACAGATATACATGTATATCTGCATAAAAGATATATGGAGTATATCTTACACATATCAAGATACAGAATTTAATATGTATGTTTTCATTGTTAATTGAGTAGACTTCTACAATTAAGAATATCCTGTATGACGTGCACCATCATTAACTTTGGTGATAGCCATTTCATTAAAAGATAGTTTCTGGGGTGCCTGGGTGGCTCAGTCAGTTAAGCGTCTGCCTTTGGCTCAGGTCATGATCCCAGGGTCCTGGGATCGAGGCCCACATCGGGCTCTCTGCTCAGCAAGGAGTCTGCTTCTCCCTTTCCCTGCCCCCTTCTCATGTGTACTCTCTCTCTCTCTCTCTCTCAAATAAATAAATAAAATCTTAAAAAACAAAGTTTCTGAAGACTCTTAGCTATGTCAAAATGTCAGCATTTTAAAGCCAAATTAATTTTGTAGAAAATTATGAAAAATCATACTGTAGGAATTCTTCAATATTTGTACAATTGTATAACTATATCTCTAATAACACATTTTTTGGGGAATTATGTGAAATTCACATACTGCCTCGGGCTGTGATAAAAAGAGCAATATATAGTGTTAATACTCTGGCTTTATTTCTAGTTATTAGAAAGAATTTGCAGAAGAATCAGGAAAAAAAGTTCATAGGGAAAGGGGACAATGGAAAGTTTATTTTGTTCATGTAAAATTACTTAGCAGAGGTTTAAAATCTTCCATGACTAGGAGAGTTTGTGATGGTCTGATATTTGAAGATTATGAAGGAATTGTTCTAATGAATGTGTGTGAGAACTGAATTTGAATAAGCTCTGCCATTTATTAACTATAATTTTGAGGGAAGATACAATCTTCTATCAGTTTTTTATATCTGTAAAGAAAGGATATTAATACCCAACTCCCAGGATTGCTTTGTGAACATCATGAGGGCGGAGTCCCATTTTGTTCAACTTTGTGAAGTTTCAAATGATAGCATATAAAAAAATTGCTTCTAATGAATCAGAGATTTACAGATATTCTTTTGCTAATACTTTGCATTATATACTTTGAAAATTTATTACCTTGTTCCAGTTGAAAAAAAGTTTCTATTTTTATAAAATGTTTAGAGATTTGGAATGAACAAAGCATATAAATATGATTTAATGTCATAATTATTATCAGTATTATTTCAATTTTCTGCTAACATTTCTGAAATCATAAATGTCAAATACCTGATTCATCTTGAAGATTTAACTTTCAGTAAGTGAAGTTGTAAAGGCTAAGTATCAATCTTAATGAGAGCTGAGGCATTAATTTTTAGCAATTTCTAAACTCACTATAATAGCCTTATTATATACAAGAATTGGAGCAGATAAGAAAAAAATCTTTAATAGACTCTAAGTACAGTAGGCAAACAATTGGGGTCTAATTAAAACAAGAAGCCTTCTTTTTCATTTTGTTCAATGACTCTCCTTTACCATCATCTTGTTATCATGTTTAGAATGTTTTTGTATTCTCAGACATTAAGATGTATTTGTGTATCTAAACTTTAAAGAAAGCAGATGTATTTGCCCCCAAAATTAGATTTCTGCTCTTCGAATGTGGGAAGATAATTTTTTTTTTATTCAATGAATATTTAGTACCTACTAGTAGAACATTGTTAGAATATAAGCCCCTAGTTAGCTCCATGAGGGCTAGTACTTTTAAAACAATAGTTCTCTCATAATAGATGATCAAAAATACTGAAGGAGTGAATACATTTATATTTATTTATGCTTATATTTATTTCATAAACAAAGAATTATAAGCATGAAGTGGCTAAAATATCAATCTCAGCATGCTAAAGTTAAGGAACTGATTTTAATCATGTTACAGTCACTAAGTTCTATAATAACATAGAAGTTGTTCTTCTGACCCAGTGGACTACCATTTGAACTCAGAGAGGGGATTGTGAAAAACATCTAGGAGCCAACGGACACCATAAAGACAGTACAATTCAAGACTTTAGAAACATGCATAAGAGTAATTCTAAAAAAAACCATCTGAAACCCACCATTTTGATAAATGCCTGGAAAAATTACTAAGACAAAAACCTCTGGGTGGAATAATTCAACTCTTGTTAACATACAAGAAGGCAGAACCGCAAATTTTTTTTATTATGTTAATCACCATACATTACATCATTAGTTTTTGATGTAATGTTCCATGATTCATTGTTTGCATATAACTCCCAGTGCTCCATTCAATACGTGCCTTCTTTAATACCCATCACCAGGCTAACCCCTCCCCCATCCCCCTGCCCTGTAGAACCCTCAGTTTGTTTCTTAGAGTCCATAGTCTCTCATGGTTCATCTCTCCCTCCGATTTCCCCCCCTTCATTTTTCCTTCCTACTATCTTCCCCTTTTTTTTAACATATAATGTATTTTTATTTCAGAGGTACAGGTCTGTGATTCAACAGTCTACACAATTCACAGTGCTCACCATAGCACATACCCTCCCCAATGTCTGTCACCCAGCCACCCCATCCCTCCCACCCTCCCCCCACTGCAGCAACACTCTACTTCCTGAGATTAAGAATTCCTCATATCAGGGGCGCCTGGGTGGCACGGTTGGTTGAGCGACTGCCTTAGGCTCATGTCATGATCCTGGAGTCCCGGGATCGAGTCCCACATCGGGCTCCCAGTTCAGCAGGGGGTCTGCTTCTCCCTCTGACCCTCTTCCCTCTCGTGCTCTCTGTCTCTCATTCTCTCTCTCTCAAATAAATAAATAAAATCTTAAAAAAGCAAGCCTCATATCAGTGAGATCATATGATATATGTCTTTCTCTGATTGACTAATTTCGCTTAGCATAAGACCCTCTAGTTCCATCCATGTCATTGCAAA
>NW_027397064.1:39931909-39933349 GCF_003265705.2 Callorhinus ursinus | reverse complement strand
CATTGCTGCTATAAACATCGAGGTGCACGTACCCCTTTGGATCCCTACATTTGTATCTTTGGGGTAAATACCCAGTAGTGCAATTGTTGGATCATAGGGTAGCTCTATTTTCAACTTTTTGAGGAACCTCCATACTGTTTTCCAGAGTGGCTGCACCAGCTTGCATTCCCACTAACAGTGTAGGAAGGTTCCCCTTTCTCTGTATCTTTGCCAACATCTGTCCTTTCCTGACTGGTTAATTTTAGCCATTCTGACTGGTGTGAGGTGGTATCTCATTGAGGTTTTGATTTGGATTTCCCTGATCTTGAGTGATGTTGAGCATGTTTTCATGTGTCTGTTGGCCATTTGGATGTCTTCTTTGGAAAAATGTCTGTTCATGTCTTTTGCCCATTTCTTGATTGAATTATTTGTTCTTTGGGTGTTGAGTTTGATAAGTTCTTTGTAGATTTTGGATACTAGCCCTTTATCTGATATGTCATTTGCAAATCTCTTCTCCCATTCTATCAGTTTTCTTTTGGTTTTGTTGACTGTTTCCTTTGCTGTGCAAAAGCTTTTTATCTTGATGAAGTCCCAATAGTTCATTTTTGCCCTTGCTTCCCTTGCCTTTGGCGATGTTTCTAGGAAGAAGTTGTGGCTAAGGTCGAAGAGGTTGTTGCCTGTGTTTTCCTCTAGGATTTTGATGGACTCCTGTTTCACATTTAGGTCTTTCCTCCATTTTGAGTCTATTTTTGTGTCTGGTGTAAGGAAATGGTCCAGTTTCAGTCTTCTGCATGTGGCTGTCCAATTTGCCCAATACGATTTGTTGAAGAGACTGCCTTTTTTCCATTGGACATTCTTTCCTGCTTTATTGAAGATTGGTTGACCATAGAGTTGAGGGTCCATTTCTGGGCTCTGTATTCTGTTCCATTGATCTATGTGTCTGTTTTTGTGCCAGTACCATACTTCTTGATGATGACAGCTTTGTAATAGAGCTGGAAGTCGGAATTGTGACACCACCAGCTTTGCTTTTCTTTTTCAATATTCCTCTGGCTATCTGGGGTCTTTTCTGGTTTCATACAAATTTTAGGATTATTTGTTCCATTTCTTTGAAAAAAGTGGATGGTATTTTGATAGGGATTGCATTAAATGTGTAGATTGCTCTAGGTAGCATTGACAGCTTCACCATATTTGTTCTTCCAATCCACAAGCATGGAATGTTTTTCCATTTCTTTGTGTCTTCCTCAATTTCTTTCATGAGTATTTTATAGTTTTCTGAGTACAGATTCTTTGCCTCTTTGGTTAGATTTATTCCTAGGTCTTATGGTTTTGGGTGCAATTGTAAATGGGATTGACTCCTTAATTTCTCTTTCTTCTGTCTTGTTGTTGGTGGATAGGAATGCCACTGATTTCTGTGCATTGATTTTATATCCTGCTACTTTACTGAATTCCTGTATGAGTTCT
>NW_027397064.1:39794897-39931509 GCF_003265705.2 Callorhinus ursinus | reverse complement strand
CATTGCTGCTATAAACATCGAGGTGCACGTACCCCTTTGGATCCCTACATTTGTATCTTTGGGGTAAATACCCAGTAGTGCAATTGTTGGATCATAGGGTAGCTCTATTTTCAACTTTTTGAGGAACCTCCATACTGTTTTCCAGAGTGGCTGCACCAGCTTGCATTCCCACTAACAGTGTAGGAAGGTTCCCCTTTCTCTGTATCTTTGCCAACATCTGTCCTTTCCTGACTGGTTAATTTTAGCCATTCTGACTGGTGTGAGGTGGTATCTCATTGAGGTTTTGATTTGGATTTCCCTGATCTTGAGTGATGTTGAGCATGTTTTCATGTGTCTGTTGGCCATTTGGATGTCTTCTTTGGAAAAATGTCTGTTCATGTCTTCTGCCCATTTCTTGATTGAATTATTTGTTCTTTGGGTGTTGAGTTTGATAAGTTCTTTGTAGATTTTGGATACTAGCCCTTTATCTGATATGTCATTTGCAAATCTCTTCTCCCATTCTATCAGTTTTCTTTTGGTTTTGTTGACTGTTTCCTTTGCTGTGCAAAAGCTTTTTATCTTGGTGAAGTCCCAATAGTTCATTTTTGCCCTTGCTTCCCTTGCCTTTGGAGATGTTTCTAGGAAGAAGTTGTGGCTAAGGTCGAAGAGGTTGTTGCCTGTGTTCTCCTCTAGGATTTTGATGGACTCCTGTTTCACATTTAGGTCTTTCCTCCATTTTGAGTCTATTTTTGTGTCTGGTGTAAGGAAATGGTCCAGTTTCAGTCTTCTGCATGTGGCTGTCCAATTTGCCCAATACGATTTGTTGAAGAGACTGCCTTTTTTCCATTGGACATTCTTTCCTGCTTTATTGAAGATTGGTTGACCATAGAGTTGAGGGTCCATTTCTGGGCTCTCGATTCTGTTCCATTGATCTATGTGTCTGTTTTTGTGCCAGTACCATACTTCTTGATGATGACAGCTTTGTAATAGAGCTGGAAGTCGGAATTGTGACACCACCAGCTTTGCTTTTCTTTTTCAATATTCCTCTGGCTATCTGGGGTCTTTTCTGGTTCCATACAAATTTTAGGATTATTTGTTCCATTTCTTTGAAAAAAGTGGATGGTATTTTGATGGGGATTGCATTAAATGTGTAGATTGCTCTAGGTAGCATTGACAGCTTCACCATATTTGTTCTTCCAATCCACAAGCATGGAATGTTTTTCCATTTCTTTGTGTCTTCCTCAATTTCTTTCATGAGTATTTTATAGTTTTCTGAGTACAGATTCTTTGCCTCTTTGGTTAGATTTATTCCTAGGTCTTATGGTTTTGGGTGCAATTGTAAATGGGATTGACTCCTTAATTTCTCTTTCTTCTGTCTTATTGTTGGTGGATAGGAATGCCACTGATTTCTGTGCATTGATTTTATATCCTGCCACTTAACTGAATTCCTGTATGAGTTCTAGCAGTTTTGGGGTGGAGTCTTTTGGGTTTTCCACATAAAGTATCATATCATCTGCAAAGAGTGAGAGTTTGACTACTTCTTTGCTGATTCGAATGCCTTTCATTTCTTTTTGTTGTCTGATTGCTGTGGCTAGGACTTCTAATACTATGTTGAATAGCAGTGGTGAGAGTGGACATCCCTGCCATGTTCCTGACCTTAGGGAGAAAGCTCTCAGTTTATCCCCATTGAGAATGATATTCACTGTGGGTTTTTCATAGGCAGCTTTTATGATATTGAGGTATGCACACTCTATCCCTACACTGTGAAGTGTTTTAATCAAGAAAGGATGCTGTACTTTGTCAAATGCTTTTTCTGCATTTATTGAGAGGATCATATGGTTCTTGTTCTTTCTTTTATTAATGTATTGTATCACATTGATTGATTTGCAGATGTTGAACCAACCTTGCAGCCCATGGATAAATCCCACTTGTTCGTGGTGAATAATCCTTTTAATGTACTGTTGGATCCTATTGGCTAGTATTTTGGTGAGAATTTATGCATCCATGTTCATCAAGGATATTGGTCTGTAATTCTCCTTTTCAATGGAGACTTTGTATGGTTTTGGGATCAGGGTGGCCTCATAAAACCAGTTGGAAGTTTTCCTTCCATTTCTATTTTTTTGGAACAGTTTCAGAAGAATAGGTATTAATTCTTCTTTAACTGTTTGGTAGAATTCCCCTGGGCAGCCATCTCGCCCTGGGCTCTTTGTTGGGAAATCCAGTTATTTTTATACTGTTTCAAAGGTACAAGTGGATGCTCTACTGCAGGTTTGCATTAGACAATCAAGTCTTATAATCAAGAAAGAGAAGTTCAGAAACAGGGCAATAAACTAGGGAATATTTTAACAATTCCTAGGGGAGATGAATTGGATGAATTGAATGAAATGAAAATTAGAATTAACTGTGTCTGTACTATCTTCTGGCAAAATATTTTACCTTTTAATTATGCCTACAGATGATATTGGCAATCCTCTATTTAAAATTATATATTTATATATGGGCTTATGTAGGGATGTACAAGGATGTCCATATTATACTGTGTAGATGAGCAAAAACAAACCCAAATAATAATTAAATAAACTTTGAGTTTGACCATTTTCTATAAATGTCAATTACATTCATTTTGTTGACAATGTTCTTCAAGTGTTCTGCTTTTTTTCATATTTCTTTTGCATTTTTCTATAAAATACTGAAAGAAGAATAATGAGGTAACCAAATACATTTGTAAACTTCTCTATATCTTTTTAAATAAGTTATGTCAGTTTTGACTTTATGTATTACAAATATCTGTTTTTATTGCATAATATTTAAGATTGTTATGTCTTTTTAATGTACTTATCATCTACAAACTTTATGAAATTTCTATTTATATACATGTAAAGATCTCTGGGCTAAAGTTATTTTATGTGATAGTAAAATATCTTCTCTAGCTCTCTTGTGCTTAGTGTTTATGTGCTATATCTATTACTATCCTTTCACTTTTGACCTCTGTCTTTACATGTAAAGTGGGTCTTTTAAACGGTATATAGTGATTGTTGATTTTTAATCCATTTTGACAATCTCTGCTTCAACTATGTTTTTTCTAATATTCAGGTTTAATATAATATGGTTGGATTTCAGTCTACTACTATCTATATTTTTTCCCATTATTCCTATGTTTACTTGTTTCCTTACTATTTGGGGATTAATTGAGTTTTTTACTCATTTTAATCTCTTTTTTTGTTTTACTAATTATGCTAATTTATTTCTTAGTGATTTTCTAGGGTATACAATAAACATCTGCTTATCACAATATTCCCTCAAATAATATGACACTTCATGTATCATTTGAGAATCTTACAACATGATACCTCAGTTTCCTCCATCCCATCATTTATACTTCTGCTTCATATGTAATAACCACATGCTATATTGTTATAATTCCTTGGGACAATTATCTCTTAAAAAAAGTAAGAGGAATATTTTCTTTACTATAAATATTGCCATGTCTGTCCTTCATTTTGTTGAGCTTATTTAAATTTCTCTTTGGCATCATCTTTTGACTATTGAACTCTTTATTTTTGACTCTACTGTAGGTCTACTTTCAATAGATTCTCTCACCTTCATTTGTTTGAAAATACCTTTACTACATCTCTATCTTTTAAAATATATCTTTGCTAGATACGGGTTTCTGGGTCAACATTTTTTTTTTTTTTCTATCAGTGCTTTAATGATGTCACTTCATTTTTTTCTGGCTTGGTCTTCTTTTCTTTTCTTTTTTCTTTTTTTTTTTCTTTTCTCTCCTCTCCTCTCCTTTCTTTCCTTCCCTTTTTTTTTTTTTTAAAGTAAGCTCCACACCAAGCATGGAGCCTAATGCAAGGCTTCAACTCACAACCCTGAGATCAAGATCTGAGCTGAGATAAGGGTTGGACGCTTAATCAACTGAACCACCCAGGTCCCAGGTGCCCCTGGCTTGCATATTTCTGATAAGTCTATTAGCATTTGCAACTTTTTTAGATATCCAATGTTTTGTTTTATCCTGTGACTACATTTTTGTTTGAGTGTTAGAGTTTTGTTTATTTCTGTTTTTATTTTCCTTGTGGATAGCTGAGGTTCTTGAATTTATGGTTTGTCATCTTTTTAATTTTGGCCAAATCTAGGTCATTATCTCTTCTGATACTTCCTGATTTTCTTTCTCTTCTCCCTTGAAACTTTGATTTTATATATATATAAAATCAAATATATATAAAAATATATATACCTTGAGACTTTGCTTATATATATATAAAATCAAATATATATATTTCAAATATAACTACAGATAAATCAAATCAAATATATATATTTGATTTTATATATATAAAATCAAAGTCTCAAGGTATATATATTTAATATATATATATATAGGTATATATATATAATGCCATTATCATATGTAGTTTTGACCTTTAGTTCTTGGATGTTATGTTTATTTAGCTGGGTTTTATGTATGTATGTATGTATGTATGTATGTATGTATTTTTGCTTTAGCTTTCAATTATAATTTATATTTGCCAATCTGCAAGTTTAATGATTTTTTTCTTTAAAATCCAGTTTGGGTTTCTATCATTTTCAATTTTGATTCTCTCATTTCATTTTCATGATTCTATCACTTCATTTTCATTTTCATTTTTTTTTAAGATTTTGTTTATTTATTTGAGACAGCAAGGGAGAGAGAGCACAAGCAAGGGGAGTGGGAGAGGGAGAAGCCGACTCCCCGCTGAGCATGGAGCCCACTGCGGGACTCGATCCCAGGACCCTGAGATCATGATCTGAGTTGAAGGCAGACTCCTGACCAGCTGAGGTACCCAGGCACCCCTCATTTTCATTTTACCTTTTTTTAATGTTCTATCTCTCTGCTAAAGTTGTCCATATATTTATACATATTGCCTACATTTTCCACTAGATTTATTACAGTATTTTATTGTATATGTTTTTAAGTAGTTATCTGATAGCTTCAGTATCTGGGCAACTTCTGATTGTGGCTTTGTTGATAGATTTATCCCTGGCAATTAATCACTCTCTTGCTGTGTGTGTGTGTGTGTGTGTGTGTGTGTGTGTGTGTGTGTTTTGTGGGATATCTCTAATTTTTTTAAAGATTTTATTTATTTATTTGAGATAGAGAGTGAAAGAGAGAGCATGAGTAGAGGTCAGAGGGAGAGGCAGAAGCAGGCTCCCTGCTGAGCATGGAGCCTGAGGCTGGACTTAATTCCAGGACCCCTAGATCATGACTTGAGCCAAAGGCAGATGTTTAACCAACCGAGCTACTCAGGCACCCCATCTCTAAATATTTTTGAATGCAGAGCAATGTGTGTAGAAGTTAGAGACTAGAGTAAATAGTATTTACATAAATGGGCATACCTCTTCTTTGTTCAGACTATTATGATATATTGCAGTCAATTTAAGCAGTAGTTGAGCTGTGTTTGAGGTCTTGTTGTACCTATAGTTATCTCAAATTTACCACAGATTTTAACTCTTAATAGGCTGTTTAATCTTGACTTCATTGAAGGTCCTGGATTTCACAGAGAATTTTTCTCAGGCTTATTGCTCCAATAAATGTAGGCCCTGCATAACTATACTGAAGAGTCCTTTCCTTTTGGTTTTGTTTTTATCATTCTTCTAGTGATAGGTTGCTGTTTATTGTATGTTAGGCAGATGTGTTCTCTGCTCTTAGTCCTTCTATCTTAGGAAGACGAGCTCTGTGCCTGAGCCTCAGCACTGGGGCTTTCTCTATGTTCTGGCCCCTCTTTCACACAGAAAGGAAACGTAGTCCTTTTATTAGTGGTTGATCTTGGGTGGGATAGTTTTCTTTCTTTCCCTAGTATTAGCGGATCTCTAGTTGGTATCAGTGCAAGTTCCTGGCATGGGCAGTATTTCTGCCACTCTGAGAGACAGAAACATTTTATTGAAACTTTCCCAGAGGGGCATTCACTTTTGCCTGGGACCAGGGGCAGGAGAGGATTCCCTTGACTTTGGGAGATGGTTAACCCTCCCCAAGAGACAATGAATCATTGCTTATGTTAGGAGGCGGGGCAGGGGACAGTAGTGTTTGCTGTTCCTCCATGGGTAGCTTAAGATTTTTGCTTTTCATTTGACAAGGGTCTGGCTAGTGGTTTGTTCTTTTTTCTGAAGCCAGTCTCTTAAGTCTCCTGCTCTGTTCTCAGTCTTCCTATTCAGTACACAGTTAAGGGCTGTGGATAACAGCTGTGGATGAATGTGGACTCTCCTTGTGTTTTAAGGATTCCGGTTATTCTAAGATGTCATGCTGATAAGCACTTAGTCTTTAAGAAATATTCAGGATTTCAGCTGATTTCTTCTTACCTAATTTTTCGGTCACTACCTCGTCCTCCTCTGTTCTATCAAAAGAGAAGCAGTGAAGGGCATCTGGGTGGCTCAGTTGGTTAAGCATCCAACTTGATTTCAGCTCAGGTTATGATCTCTGGGTTGCAGGATCAAGCTCCACATCAGGATCTGTGCTCAGCATGGAGTTGGCATGAGATTCTCTCTCCTTCTCTCTCTGCCCCTCCTCTTGCTCTCACTCTCAAATAAATAAATAAAATCTTAAAAAAAAGAGAAGTGGGTGTATCCCATCTTCATCACAGGAAGTTGTCACCTGCTGGAATTTAGTACAACTAGTTGTACAATTTCAACTCTATTGTGCTCCATAATGAATTGTGCTTTTATAGATTGTTTAACTTTTGTTTATTGTTACAGTGGGAATGATTTTCTCCTGTAGCTTTTTTACAAACTACTTGGTAGGGAAATCTCTCTTCCTCTGTTTCTAAGATGAGCTTATCATCAACCAAGTATCTATGTAAAGATGAATTTGTATTTGAGCTCGGTATCCTGATATATTCTATTTCTCTATTCTTATCTAATTAATTATCCCTGGTTTATATTCTGGATTGATTGCTGATAAGGAGTCTACACACCTTGACTTATTTATTTTCTGACATTTATTTACTTTTCCATATGAATTTTAGACTTCTATAATTCAACAAAAACTGATTTTTATTGGATTTACATTTATTGATTAATTTATGAATGATAAACTTTCCCATCTATGAACCTTGTTTACTCCCATCTTTTATGGATGCCTCTTAAAAATATGTATTCTATATAACTTTTTTTATTTGAAAACCCACATTTCGATCACTAGATACTTTATAAGTTTTGTTTATCTAAGTCTTGACACTTTTGTCTTATTCTTTGGAGCTTCAGAACTTCAACAGCTACCTACCACTGTTTCTAGATCATAGTGAACTTACATTCTTATTATTCACGCAAAGTATAAATTTTTAGCCTTTTAAAAATTGTTGAAACTAAAGTTTTCTATTGTTCACAAAAAGTAATGTTTCATTATTCTCTCACTGTTCATAAAAATGCAGTGCAAACATCTCAGAATATCACCTTTCCTGTAGATGTTACATTATATTAAGAAATGTGGGGAGAAAAACTAATGTTTCATTACTATGTATTCATGTATCTGCACTCCACTGACTCTTAAGAGAATTAGGAAGGCAAGAAATTAATATTCAAAATATTTATCTGCTCTGTTATATTATCCTGGATTAAATTAACCTTTGGTTCATTATACATTTGAAGTAAAAACATACCTGAGACCTGAATATTGATGTGACTTTTATGTTTATTTTCCTGAAGTACAGATACTCATGTCTGACTTCTTTATCCCATCCTTTGTAATTTGACAATCACAAAAAATCTTAAGAAATTATTACAATATTAGTATCATCTGCTCACAAGGGTAAATACCACCATTAAAGAGGAAAGTCCCTAAATGTTTCATTAATTATTTTATTGCTCTTTATCAATTTTACTTCTGAAATGGTGGGGATCACCTTTCAGGAAAGGAATTATTAGATGAACCAACATATTTAAAAGCAATTTATCATCCCCAAATTAGAGATAATTGCTATTTTAAAAGGCTTTTATATAGCCTTAATATGAAAATGGTAAAACCATGCTTTAATTATTTTTACCTAGAATGTATATCTTGATAGTCCTATAACAACCATTTCATCATTTGTAATAAAGTATCCTCAAGAGAAATAGGAAAAACTGTACTTAGAAAATGGTATATAAATGGCCAGTTATGTAAAAGAAATTATGCCAAAAATTTTCAGAGGATAGAAGTATAAAATGAACAGGTATTCAAATGTGCTTTTTTTTTCTAAAAAAATAACTTGAAATATTAACATTCTATTCTATAGTCTGTTTTAAAATAAATTACTGGAAGGCAGTGGTAAATATTAAGGCACAGAAAGGTGGTCAGTAGAAGATACATTTTTGGGGGGATGGGGCTTTAAGTGCTCTATTTTTTTTTAACTTTTTATTTAAATTCCAGTTAACATACAGTGCAATATTAGTTTCAGGTGTACAATTTAGAAAATATTCTTAAAAATTTCTCTGAATGGCAGTTTAATCAGAAATATAAGAATTTTTTGAAAGGTAGTTCTTTTTAAACAACAAACCTACTAAAATATTGTATTAATTGAAGAAACAAAATGATGTAAAAATAATGCATCTAATTGTATGATCAAAAAATAGTCCTTGGTCAAGAGTCCTTGAGTGTTCTCACTTTCTTTTGCATGCCTTAGGCAAGGGCACTAACTTCACTAACACCTATGAACAAGTCAGTTCCCCATAATTCCATACAATTATCATAATGATGCATTTTTCTTTTTCCATATAGTTATATTCTGCAGTGGCCTTTAAGCCATCAGAAAAAAATCCCATAGTAATATTTGTACAGGTATCATATCGCATTTAAGGGATGAAAAAATAGCAATAATCTCTGCCAAACTGGAATAATTCTTAAGTAAAATGTGGTATCTTGCTCACATGCATACAAAACAGGGGGTGAGTTAGAATATTCTGTATGTAATGCCTTTTAGTTTAAAACAATCTGTTCTTTGTAGGTATTCACTTCTAAAAAGCTTGTCATTTCTTGGCAATGATTGTGTCAATTGAAATACTGATGATCTCAGTATTTTATTTTCAAACTAGAACTAGTGAATGTGTTTCTGTGAAGATGAAATGATATCCAATATTCATTTTCTAATGGCTCTCCTGACTCACAATATTTTCCTGCAATGTAGCCCACAACAAAACATTTTTACTAAAATTATTCACTTGAGGCATCACCACCACATCTTCAAATTATTCTAATCAAACATCTATCCTTTCTTAGACAACATAAGTTATATGAAGTATTTGGTTAGATCAGCAAACACTTTGATCTTAATTGATTCCTAAGAAGTTATAATTTCCATATTTTTTTGTAAATATAAACATTCAACATGTTTGTAGCTTCAGAAAACTTTTCATTTCAAATTCCTAGACTATGTTATGCACTTTTAAGTGACAATGATTTAAATCTCTATTCTACATTCCTAAATCTAATGTCTTTCCAGCCAAAAGCCTAAATTGATAACTAGTTATTATAATTTCTTCAGGATGTATTACCAAGATTTCAATGATAAACTCTAGAAATCCTAACTTGTTATATTTCCCAGAAAACCTGGCCATCCTTCTCATAGTTCTGACACTGTATCACAGTCATCCCAGTTCCTAAATATAGATCCACTGGTGACAACACCAATAATTGCCTCCCCATGCTAGATTTGTTTACTTCTACCTTAATAATGCCTCAATTTGAAACCTTGAACTTTTTAGAAATAACTACCAAGCAAGTTAAAAACAAAGTTAAAATAGCTCCCATTCCAAAGTTTAGCCCATTTATGCTAAATCAAAGAAGAAACTTCATATTAAGATGGTTAAAACATCCCATAAAACTTCCAAATGGACCTGTATCTTGGAGCTCTGGGACCTATAGTCCTCTTCCACTGACGCTTTGAGATTAGTAAACCTGTGATGGAGAAAGGAACTGGATTGGAAAACACTGTATAAGTAAGATTTGATGCTCTCATCCTCAGAAACCCACCATACCACTGAAATGTTTTCACATCTCTGATTCCTTCAACAATGGTCCCAGTTGAGTACCTCATTATCTCTCACTTAAGTCATGTCAAAATAGCCACCTGGTCTTCATTATTTATTTTTCAAATTCATTCTCCTTAGTCAAAGAACTATTTTTTATAAGTATAAAAAAGGACTATCACCCCTATCCCTGCTTAGAAATAATTAGTACTTCCACATTACTTAGAGAATTCTGTTCAAATAATTTTACCTGGATGGCAAGATTGTGACTATATTCACAGATTGGACTATGTATTCAGACAAGCAAGTTTAATTTACTTTAGCGGTTTATACAACATGAGTAAATCTCCAATTACTCATATGAATATGGAATTTCTACCTTATATATTTGTTAAAATTAATTGAAATAACACATAAAATTCTTAGCTTGTGCCTGACACACAATACTCCATAAGACCATTTTTAGCATTAAAAGTCATTTATAACCCTATTCCTTTCTTACTATGCTTCTGGGCTTTTAAACTGCCAATAATATCATAATAAAACACAAAGCAAATTTTCAGGATTCTGGATTTTGTCTTTGCTTCCTTTTAAATATACTATCTAAATGCTCAAATCTGTATGTTAATGTCACATTTTTTTGAAAAGTTATCTGGTCGAAAACATCGGTTCAAACTGTTTCTACCTCTGTTCTCCCCACAAATTTTGCTTTTATCACTTAAAAGTTCAGCATGGTCCATGAAAGAAAAAAAAAAGTTGGACTTCGTTAAAAGTAAAAACTTCTGTCTTGCAAAAGACCTGTCAAGAAAATAAAAAGATAAGACGGAGAAAAATTTTGCAAACCTGATAAAGGACGACTATCCAAAATATACAAAGAGTTTTTAAAACTCAAGAAGAAAAAAAAAATCCTGGTGAGCTGAGATGGCTATAACAAAATACCATAGACTGTATGTCTTGTAAAGTATAGAAATGTATTCCTCTTATTTCTGGAGGGTGGAAGTCTGAGATAAGTGTGCTTGAATGGTGGGGTTCTGGTGAGAGCCCTCCTCCAGATTCCAGATAGTAGATTATCTGTACATCCTTGGGTAGAGGAGAGAAGAGCAGAAGAAACAACCTCTTCTCATGACTTTTTTAAGGGAACTAATCTCATTCATCAGGACTCCACCTGTAAAACATCATTAAATTCTAATAACTTGCCCAAGCTCCCAATTCCTAACATCCGTCATCTTGATTCAAATCAGGAAAGAATGTGCCATTGCAGTGGAGAAGCATATGAGGGTAATAAACATCGTCCTAGGGGTGTTGTTAATTATCAGAACTCTTAATGGGGCTAGTGAATAACACTGCTGGCATTTTATATGCAGTAGTGAGTATAGGACTATACTGATAATATGCTCACTGCTTGCTATTTTTTGTTTTAATATTCAACTGTAGTAGTGTTTTTAAAAATAAATGAAGAATAAGCTAAAATATAAAAGTCCTCTCAAAAAGAAAAGAGTTTCAACACTCTCTCTCTCTGTCAAATAAATCTTTAAAAAAAAAAGAAAAAAGGAGGGGGGTGGCACCTGGATGGCTCAGTCAGTTAAGTGTCTGCCTTCAGCTCAGATCATGATCCCAGGGTCCTGGGATCGAGCCCCACATGCAGAGAGCTTGCTTCTCCCTCTCCCTCTGCTGCCCCCCTTGCTTCTGCTCTCATGTTTGTGCTCTCTCTCTCTCTGTCCAAATCTTAAAATTTCAACACAAAATTTTAAGAGTACACATTCAGTTTATAACCGAATTTTAAAAATGAACAGATCTTGACCTCAAAGAAAATATATTCAGATGGAAACTAAAGAAATGAAAAGATGCTTAATATCATATGTTATCAAAGAATTGCAAGTTAAAACAACCATGAAATACCACTACATAATTATTAGAATGCTAATATTGAAAACATAAGACCAAATACTAAGAAAAATGTGGAGCAACAGGAACTCCCAGTCATTGCTGGTGGGAATAGAAAATCGTGCAGCCAACTGGGAAGATAGTTTGGTAATTCCTTATGAAAATAAACATAATTTAACCATATGATCCAGCAGTTGTACTCCCAAATGAGTTGAAAACTTCTTTTCACACAAAAATCTGTGCGCAGATACTTGTAGCAGCTTTTTCATGATTATCCCAACTTGGAAACCATAAAGGCATTCTTCAATAAGTACATGGATAAACCGTGACATTTCATATAGTGAAATATTATTCAGTAATAAATGAGCTATCAAGATTTGAAAAGACATGAAGGAAACAAATGCCTATTGCTAAGTAAAAGAAGCCAATACAAAAAGGCTGCATACTGTAGGATTTGAACTAAAGGACATTCTGAAAAAAGGAAAACCAGGGAGACAGAGGATCAGTGATCACCAGGGACTGGGGAGATAGAGGGAGGGCTGAATTAGTGGAAAACAGGGCATATTTAAAGCATTGAAACTATTCATATGATACTATAATGGTGGATACATTTGCCAAAACTCAGAATATATATAACAAAGAGTGAACTCTGATATAAAGTAGAAAAATTAGTTAATAACATATCAGTTTGGGTTCATCAGCTGTAACTAATGTACCATACTAATGCCAGATGTTAATAGGAGAAACTAGTTTGTCTGGGGTGGCAGTGAGGGGCAATATGGGAACTATCTGTACTTTTTGTACAGCTTTTCTGTAAACCTAAACCTGCTCTAAAAAGTCTATTAATTTAAAAAATATGTATCATAGTAATGTGTTCTATGCTTCTCAGTTGTGTGTATGCTTTTCAATTTCTATAACTTTTTGTCTTTGCTGTGAATCTCTACCCTATGATGTATGTTATGAGGAAGGTTAATTTCTAATTAATTGTATCTTAATCTTGTTTTGTTTTTGAGTGATCCATTCTTTGAGGTAAATATTCAGACCTTCCTCTGCTTTCCTTCTTCTGATCATCCTGCCCTAGCTCAGCATTTGGCATGTGGATGTTTGGGAGGACTTACATGTGTATTATCTAAGAAGGGAGGGGATGAAACGGGGACATTATTTCCTGTTTTTTTTCCTACATTTAAAAAAAAATACTTTATTTATTTTAGATAGAAAACAGAGGGGTAGGAGAAGGACAAGCAAATTCCACGCTGAGTGCTAGCCCCTCACGAGGCTTATTCTCACAACCCTGAGATCAGGAGCTGAGCTGAAATCAAGAGTTGGACACTCAGTCAACTCAGCCACCCAATCACCCCTCTCCTACATTTTTGTATCCTCCGTATCTCATTCTCCATTGGTTTAGAATGGTCAAATTTTCCAACAGAATGCTGCTTAAGATTCCGGATTAAAAAGATCTTTTTGTGTGATGAACACTTGTATGCTAAGCCCAATAGGTCAGCCATATTCTTTATATAAATGGCAAGCTAATTAGGAATTACACTTAAGACACACACACACACACACACACACACACACATTGGTTTACTATATAAAATTTATTATTCTATCACTCAAATATGTGATTCTTCTTGACAATAGTAGTTGGTTTTAAATATTTGTTTTCCCCACAGATTCTAAGCCTCTTGAGAGTATGATCACTCATTTATTCACTCATTTAGTCATTCAATTAACAGTTACACTTAGCAATATATGTTGCTAAAGTAGGTTCTTAGCAGATGTATAATGAATTAAAGGATGTACTTTGAGCTAATTGATGATAATTGTCTTCAATAATGTAGATTTCATAGGCATAAATTCAAGAACTCTCTAAATAAGATCCAACAAATAGACTTCATTTCTTTTTGAATCATTACGATCACTTGTTCCTGCATTCTGTTAACTGCTAGAACAGTTCCTGGAATTTATTCTAATGCCTTTACATCTTTAACTTTGAGAGCAAACTACTTAGTGAATTCCTGTCTTACAAATTTTCTTCCATATTATCATGAAACAAATTTTTAAATGTCAAACTTGAGAATTTCTAGTTTAAAAATAGATTTTTGAGGGATATGTGATATTTTTATGATGAGGTATTATGTTTTAGGCATTGTCAGTTCCAAAGTGGCAAATAGTCAATATTCTAAAAAGTTGAATATAAAATGGTTTCCTCTTGGAACAGGTCACTGGAAAAACTAATTTTCCATGAAACACATTACTAGAAAATATCGTTTTAACATTTATTAAGGCAAGGTGCTTTTAAGTGCTATATGCAAATTTTTTAGATAACAGTACTTTCAGGGAATCACTGAACCATTTGAAAATAATTTTTTGCCTGTGTAGTTGAAACATACTTTTATATTAGAAGTTCCTTTATTTTCTCATACATGTTGAAATAAAGTCCTACTACAAAAATCTTCCAAATCCTATTAAAACGTCAGATTAAGTTATTTTAGATTTGTTGCACAAGTGGGGCAACTCTAGTAATGTGCTCTGATGTAAGAAGTAGCAGAAATATATTTACTAAATTATGCTTACTGAATGATTCTCTTGAACAATACTTTCAACCAGTTACTACAGTTATCACACGAACATTTAGCTGTTTTATTATTTGAGCAAAAATTGAAAGAAAAAAATCCCTAGTTAAAATTTATATTAAGATGAATGCAATTATTTTTTCAGTAACTTTACTTGATGTAAACATTGAAACATATATATTTACATTCTTATATCTTTAGATTTTAACAGAATCATAAACATACATGTATATATTCTAATAAGCACATTGGTAAACAAAATCTAAAATCATTTCAAGAGCTAGCATTTTTAAAGTTACTATGCAAATGATTAATGTTAACTAAGTCTTATGCAGTTATAAAGATCAAACTATAAAATAGGAAGCTGAGGGATGAGAATATTCATAAGTCTATGAGCAAAATGGAAGAAAGAATAATTTCATGAAATGCTGAGTTCTAAATACCTACACATTCTTGATTATTTATAAAAAATTAAATGCCACAGAAACACATAGATTTAAGTTAAATATTCCATTTTATTGCTACTTTAAAGGGCAAGAGGCTGAATTAGTATGTAGCTGCTTGTATATTTCTTAGTAGTCTGAATATAAGAAGGAATTAAATCCTGTTTCCCACCCCCATACATACACACAGTGAATGTAGTGGTTGTGTGCAAGAGCTATAGTATATACATCTTCTGGAAGGACAGTGGCAGGAATGAGTTTGTTTGGCATCACATTATTTTATTTTCATATTACTATTTTATGGGCCTTGGCTTTTGGTTAAATAGCTTTGAATCCCAGCTCTGCTCTGGAATATCTTTGTGATTGGTAATTTTGGGCAAGCTACTTAATGTATTGACTCTCAATTACCTCATCTGTAATAGAGCAAATGATAACAATGCTATTATATAGTTTTGCTCAGTGGGTTTAAATGAGTATGCCTTTATCCCTGATTATGCCTAGCATAAGGTAAGCACTACATAGGTATTGGAAATTGTTAGTATCATCATAATTATATACTAGTTACTGTAGTAGACAGTTTAAATACATTATCTTAGTTTTTATAGACAATGTGGCAAAACTGTGGTATATAATGTATCTCATAGATTGGGTACTGTGTGTGAGACAATGCCTTAGAGATAAGTTGTACTGAGATTGCATGAGTTTTCAGTGTATGGAAACAGTTCATAGGATATCAGTATATTGTTAATTCCAGGATATTGCAAGTTGAGTCTTTTTCAAGACTGTCATCATAATTATACAGATCAAAAAGGATTTTTCAGCTTGGGACTACTTTCACTGTTTTCTTTGATGCTATCCATTTGTGTTCTTCATAAAATTGCTTTCCTGATATTCATTTTATGTCTTTAAGACACTCTAGAAAAATAATGAAGTGATTGTGAAATTATATTTTTTAGGAATATTTCACATATCAGTTCTTCTGAATGCTTCACATAACAGCTCCTCTACTAAAAGGAGCAAATAATCAATTCAGTAGAAATGAGAAGGAGTCAGCAACAGGAGACATTTACTCATTTTCAGTAAATTCATTATCATTTCTGATCATACTTTAAGTTGGCTGTAACTTGATTTAACATTGGACAAGATTGAAACTTTACACACTCCTGAAAGAATGTGGTTTATTGTAATACTTCCCTTCTTTCTCACAAGATTTTCTTTTTTGATTTGAGGAGGGAGAATCTTAGACTCTTGAGATCATGAGACTGATCCTTATATCAAGCCTAGATTTTTAAGAGTTGCTGGATAAATTATTCCCTGGTGTTAAGAGATATTTTAAACCATTGTCAGAATACATTTTGCAATCATTTGTTTAATAATTGCTATTGTTCTTGAGTATTTGACATCTGACAAGTATTTCTTTCATGAAAATTAGTAGGAAGTCAGTAAGTATAATGTGTGTTCTTGTTTGCAACATTTTTTTTCCTTGGAAAACTTCTGATATTTTCCAATTCCTAAAAACCTCAAAAGCTGATTGCAAATATTATTACTTGCATCAGAATATTAATAAATGGGTATTATGTTTTTTCCAATAGTAATCAAAAAAGAATGCAATATACAAAAATATTATTTTCAGTCTTTATTAGCTTTCCTTTCCCTTTGTTTTATTGATGTGTTTTTTCTTTGATACCTAATTTTTTTAATTAAACTGATAAATGCTCATATTACTTTTAGTTTCTATATAGATTGATTAAAATATGAGAAAAATTTTAGCTGGATTTTTTAAAGATATCATGAATATATATATGTTTGCATGTGGCATAATGATGTGGTCATAAAACAAAAACTTTTTTTCTGTCAGTATATCTTTGGCATATCTTTTATAAAATTCGAGTAAGTTTATGAAATAAATTGACCCAGAAAATTCTTTTCTTTTAATCATGATCTAAGCATACAACTTAGTGTCCTTTGTACAACTAAGTATATGTGTATCCATCTAAAAATAGACAAGCTGAGCAAGCAGAACATGACTATGAGGTTGATTTGTGTCACATTCACGCAATGGACTCCTTTGTTTTCCTTAAAAGGGCAGAGATAAATTTATTGTTGTTAGTTCAGTTAATTGACTGAACATTATTTATCTGAAGAGGTAAAGTGATACAACTGTGATAACACATTTAAAAATACAATCCCTGAATTAAACACATTTGTATTTTCAGAAAATATTTGTGTAAAATTTTCAACTCTCAGGTTCCTGACCTGGGACTGAGTAGAAAGCTCATACATACAGAATTAACAAATGAATAAGCAAAGTAGTACTTTTTATAAATCTATACAGATATACATGTCTGCCTTCTTAATTTTTACCATAATATTTTTTTGCTCTGGTGGTTCAAGAAATTGGGGAAAAAATGGTTCCTTGTAGTGTTAGGGTTAGGGCTAAGCTGATGAAACAGAAAATTCAGGAGATTCTGAATAAGACATAGTATATATCACTTTTAATAGTTTTGCTTTATATATTCAATCAGAGACCTAGGTTCTTGCATCATCTCCTGGAACATTTTGTTGATTTTCAAGATCGGGTGGAATGAACCATCTTTCCATTTACATTCATTCCCCCAATGGGAGAAAAAAGGTGCTAGCTAAAGAAATGTTTTAAATTTAAATTGGGGATGACCAAAAGTTGTACACATGGTCTCTACTCATATAACCATCTGCACAGCTACAACTGTCTTCCTTTGGAAGTGGGTGTTTTGTTTTGTTTTGTTTTGTTTTAGGTAGATAACTAGTAGTTTTTACTACTTTATTACCTAAGGTTAGTGTATGAATAACAAAAGAAAGAATAACTCTTATAGATAGGTTATTAAAGGAGTAAAGATAGTACAAAAACTTCAGCTAAAGATGATAGAGAAAAATTTAATTGCTCTCCTTTCTTTAATAAAATCAATTAAAAATAGGATGAATACTATGAGGGCTTTCTTCATTTATTTATTAAACCTTGTAAACGGCCAACTGGAAAACAGAATCTTAAAAGAAGCTCTGTGATTTTCAGCAAAATTTTGAAATCGAGCGAGAACACAGAGAATATAGGTCCAGAGATCACAGGCTTCTTGCAGAGATTTGAGAGGAGGAGATTTACTGGAATTAATCTGGAACTGTGCTGGAGGAGGAGGCAAAGATAAATATATACACATGGATATTTTGCTGCTTTTCAAAGTTCATACCTCTCTTGTTGCACAGTAGATGATGAATTGAAGGTGGTAAGCAATGCTGGATGGGAGACAATTTCCCATGGGTTTCTCATGTGTATGAATACTTTATGAGTAGAGGCAATGACTGACTTTATTCTAGACTATGACTTGAAAGATAGAGATAGTGTCACTGTCTGGAGCAACGGGCAGGTTTGTTTGTCATCCAAAAAATAAAGATACCCTATCCCTCCCAGGCAAAGATCAGTCAGACTAGCTGCTCATTAGTAAAGTGCCGCGTTCCCTATGCTTGAAGTATCTCTCCTATAAATCAACCTGTTGTTTGTGCAGGTTTTGTCTGACCTTCTTACTAGTGCCTTGTGGGATTTTTTTGTTTTAAATTGTTTTTAAAGATTTTATTTATTTATCTGTCAGAGAGAGAGAGACACAGCGAGAGCGGGAACACAAGCAGCGGGAGTGGGAGAGGGAGAAGCAGGCTTCCCGCGGAGCGGGGAGCCCAGTGCGGGGCTCGATCCCAGGACGCCGGGACCATGACCTGAGCCGAAGGCAGACGCCTAACGACTGAGCCACCCAGGCGGCCCTGGGATTTGTTTTTTGAGGAACCAGCACCACCCCTGATAGTTTTCCGGATGCTGTTCCCATGCGTCATTTCCTTTGTCTTTTATCCTCAGAGTTCCAGGTCTTCTGCCAGTCTTTACAAAACTGTGACAGATTCATTTGTTAAAAGTATGGAACACTGTCTGCACCTTCAGATTTCTTGACACCCTGAAACTGATGATCATAGTAGAAAGAATAAATTAGAAAATTACCATATGGCAAATAGTAGAGTAGAAACTAATCTGGGGTGCCTAGGTGGCTCAGCCGGTTAAGCATCGGAAACTTGACTTCAGCACAGGTCCTGATCTCGGGGTTGTGAGGTCCAGTTCTGCCTTGGGCTCCATGCTGGCCGTGGAGCCTGCTTAGGATTCTTTTTCTCTCTCCCTATGCCCCTCCCCCACACCTCTTTCTAAAACAAAAGCAAAAACAACTAATTTAGCCAAAGAATACAAATGAGTGCTCAAAATAGTGGATGAGAGTTGGAGGAGAAACAAGGTATTTATATGTTCTTGAAGAACCACCACACACAATATTTACAAAATAAAAAAGTTAACATTGCAATAACTGAACAAAAAAATAAGGTACAACATAATTACAAGCAGTGAGAAAAACAAAGCTTTATTTCTGTCAAAGAGCTTTATTACTGAAAAAAATCAAGTATATATAATTATGAGGAACTATCAGAAAAAAACGTTTCATGTAAGAACGCTTCAAAAATACGAAAGTTATGAAAGTCAAGGAAAGAAAAAAACTCCACATTGAAGAAGACTTAAGAGCTATGATAACCAAATGCAATGTATGGTTCGAAATTGAACTATTTTCTTGTTAAAATAAAATGTAACATTATACTAGGTAAATAAGACATATTCTCTTTTATTTGACTTCTGAAAATACAGGAATGAAGGCTATGACTTAGATGGCATTCATATATCAATATTATCTGAACTTGATGGTTTTAATGTAATTAGATAGGATAATATTCTTGGCTTTAAAATTTATACGCTAAAGTTTTTCTGCGTCAGTAACCTACTCTCAATTCAAGGGAAAAAGTGTTTTTCTTTGTTTTTTGTTTTTGTTTTGTTTTTTTTGGTAACATTCTTGTACTTTAAAATACCTATGTAGCAGCTTATAGAACAAGTAAATAATATCAAGATATAGAAGATCTGAAAAACAATACTAGCTACTTTGATCTAATTGATACTTTAGGAACAATATATGAAACTTCAAGATAAACACACTTCTAAATAATAATTGAACCAAAGTAGAATTCACAAGAGAAATTAAGAAATATTTCTAACTGAATGATGATACAAGATGTCAGAATCAGTAGGATCCAATGAAAGAAATGCTTAGATGAAATTTATACCTTTAAATGCTTGTATTAGGAAAGAAATGGAGTCAGTCTAAAATCAATGGCTTAAGAAACCAACTTATTAAGCTAAACAATAAAGTAATTTTACCTTAAAATTCAAGAAAGTAGTAAATAATAAAAGTGTATCAATCAATGAAATTAAAAAAAGAATAAATTGTAAAAAGGTGTTTAAAAAAAAGGAAAGCAATAATAAAATCTAGCCAAATTGATAGAAAAGGGAAGAAAATAAAAATTACCAGTATCACAGATAAAACAGAGGTTATCACTAGAGATCTTACACAAAAAATAAGGCAATATTATAAATACTTTTATGTCAACCAATTTGGCAATGTAAATGAAATAATGAAATCTTTATTAGATATACTTAAATGAACACACAAGATCACAATATGAAAGATAGAATCAAAAGAATGGTCTCTATTTGATTTTATTAAAAAGTTCCTCACAAATAAGCCCTCAGATCCAGATGATTTTTTTGGTGATTTCTATCAGGCATTTAAGAAATAAAGAATAGCATTTTATATAAGCTCGTTTTGAAAATATTGGAGGAGTGAACACTACCTAGCAAATTTTAGAAGGGTAATATAATCCCAATACCAAAACTTGAGAGGAATACATTAAAAATGGGAGGAAAGAAGAAAGAATATTATAGATCAATTTTCATCATGAATATAAATGCACAAGTGCCCTTAACAAATAGCGAATGGACTCCAGCAATATTTAAAAGGAAAATATGTCATGACCAAGTAGAATTCATTGCAAAAATGCAAGCTTGCTTTAACACTAGAAAAACAATCCATATAATTCATCATATTAAAAGAACAAGATGAGGGGCTCCTGGGTGGCATCTGCCTTCAGCTCAGGTCATGGTTCCAGGGTCCTGGGATCGAGCCCCACATCGGGCTCCCTGCTCAGCGGGAAGCCTGCTTCTCCCTCTCCCACTCCCCCTGCTTGTGTTCCCTCTCTCGCTGTCTCTCTCTCTGTCAAATAAAGAAATAAAATCTTAAAAAAAAAAAAGATGAGAAACCATATGATTTGTCAAGAGTTGCAAAGAAAGCACTTGAAAAAAAAACTCACCATCTAACCAAAAAGAAAACCTAATAAAACTTTGAATAGAAATTTCTTAATTCTGCAAAAGAGATCTACAAAAACCTACATCTACCTTCATACTTAATAATAAAATATTAACCACTTCCTCATTAAAGTCAGGGGAAAGATAGGATGTGCACTTTCACCTTTTCTATTAAATAGCATGGTTTTGTGTATTTTAGCCATTAAAATAAGGCAAGGTAAAATGTATACTAATAGAGGAGGAAATTGGGGTTTTGTAGATATAATTATTTATATAGATAATCTTAAGAAATCTAAAAAATTAATATTACAGCTAATGGATTTAGCAAGGTCTCAGATACAACACTAATAAAACAATCAACCTTATAATATAAGCAGCTAACAATTGGAATGTTGAGAATTATATTTATAGTAGCATCAAAACAAAAACAAAATAACCAAAAGACATGCAAGACTTCTAAACCGAAAGCAATATATAAGCTACTTTCTAGCCAACAATATAGTTAGATACAGATTTTACAATGTGACATTAATGAATTCTATATTGGTTCTAGTCCAATGACATCCTGAGCTACATTTATTGTGTATCATAAGTTACTAATTAGAAGTAAAATTGATTTTTTGAAAGACATAACTAATTTTAATTTCAATTTATTTAAATTTAGTGAAACATCCAAAACCATATATGAAATACTAGAATTATCCTACTTATGTGGAAGTCTTTCAGCCATGATGATTTGATGATGGT
This sequence comes from Callorhinus ursinus, assembly GCF_003265705.2. Classification (NCBI taxonomy): domain Eukaryota; kingdom Metazoa; phylum Chordata; class Mammalia; order Carnivora; family Otariidae; genus Callorhinus; species Callorhinus ursinus. The sequence goes on along the minus strand of NW_027397064.1, from coordinate 39,909,655 downwards.
TTGATATATTGGCATTGCTAAAAAACTTCGATTGGAGAAATTTCAAAGGTGACATTTGCAGCTGTTCATTACCACCAACAGTGCAACAAGGAGGGCTAATTTGTCTCCTTGAGATGTTGTTAACAATTTACAAAATATAATCATTAATCAAGAAATATGATTCAACAAAAAAGCACATCTTTCACAACCATTCTAATCTTCTTTCTTTGAAAACAAGTGACTTTAATTATAGTGTCAGTAATGAAAAAATTAAAAAAGTAGCAACTGGAAATAAATACTAGTCTGAAGTATGTGTAGAAGAAAGACAATATCGTTTTGACATGTTTATCATAGCATGAAGTAGCATTAAAACAATACTGCAGATGTTTGCATTTGAGACTCTACAATAGAGAGGCAGGCATAATTTGATGATAATTTAATGTAATTAGATGAAACTAAGTATATTAAATGCAAAAACATAATTGTGTATGTAATAAATTAAAATGTGGATATTTAAACCAAATTATTGCACATTTGCAACATTGGTATTCTTTGTATTCAGGAGCCTTATTAGGAGGAACATGTATTGATATTATAATATCAAATTTAATAGTTTTCTGGAGAACAGAGGCTATATGGTTTTCATCTGTGTAGCCCCTCTCCCCCCACCTCAGCACCAGTGTTCTAATTGCATTATTGACAATACATGTTCACAGACATAAAGTAATTTATCATTCTAAATGATTCACAATATAGGAGACATTGAATATTTTAAAATAAGTACATCATATTCTACTTTGAAATCACTTTTTATAGAAAAAGGTGAGGAGTTATAATAATAACCTCATGCTCTGACCATTTACTCCTCTTGTCCTATTAAAATATCTAGGCTTGATTAAATTTATCTTATGTTACCTGGAAAAAAAAAAAGGATTAACTTTGGAAGCAGGGTGGACATGTGGCAAGGCCTCAGATCACTTAATTTAATAGGGAAAACTTTTGACCTAACCAGGTTTCCAGTTTCTGTTAGGGATATAAGTTAGCTGGCAGGAACATTGCTCCCACCCTCTCTGCAACAGTAGCAAACAGGACAATCTACACACCTGTAAGCTTTTGTGAATCTATCGGAGACTGAGCTAAAAGACCAACTCGCTGAAAGTCAAAGTAAAAGCAAAGGCCTTCAAGGAGAAATAAACATGGCACTTATTTACTTGAGACAGATGCAGCCAGGTATGGTTAAGAATTCAGTTAATTTTGTTAACAAATTGGAAAGGCTTGTGGGAGAATATGGAATCTCTAGGATCCCAGATATTAAGAAAGCTTCTTACCCATTTGTAGAGTTGAAATAGGCCATGGTGGCAATACCTAAACCAAGGAAATTGGCAAATTTTACAAATCAAAACTTGATTTATTGTTCTGTTGATTGGTTCAACTTAAAATGATGGATAAGTGGGGGCTCAATCATTAAGCGTCTGCCTTCGGCTTGGGTCATGGTCCCAGGGTCCTGGGATGGAGCCCCGCATCGGGCTCTCTGCTCAGGGGGAAGCCTGCTTCTCCCTCTCCCACTCCCCCTGCTTCTGTTCCCTCTCTTGCTCTCTCTCTCTGCCAAATAAATAAAATAAATCTTTAAAATGATGGATAAAATGTTAATACATACTGAAAGGTAGATCGTGTTAGTAGCCATTACTTTGCATATAGGACAAAAAAAGAGGAAATACATATCCAGTATTTGTAAAACACTATCAATATCAGTAAGAAAATCACTGTCATTGATAAATGAGTGAAGTGCTTTTTTTGTTGTTTTAAATTTTAATTCCGATATAATTAACATACAGTGTTATATTAGTTTCAAGTGCACAACAGTGAATCAAAAATTCTATACATTACTCAGTGCTTACTGTGATAAGCGTACTCTTTAGTCCCAATCACCTGTTTCACCCATTCCCTTAACCACCTCCCCTCTGATAACTGTCAGTTTGTTCTCTCTGTTTAAGACTCTGTTTCTTGGTTTGTCTTTCACACTCTCTCTCTTTCTCTTTTTTCCTTTGTTCATTTGTTTCTTAAATTCCACATATGAGTGAAATCATATGGTATCTGTCTTTCTCTGACTGACTTATTTCACTTAGCATAACTCTCCAACTCCATCCATGTCATTGCAAATGGCAAGATTTCATTTGTGTTTATGGCTGAATAATATTCCATTGTGTGTGTGTGTATATATATACATATACACACACACACACACACGACTTCTTCTCTATCCATTCATATATTAATGGACTTGAGTTTCTCCATAACTTGGCAACTGTAAATATTGCTGCAATAAAATAGGTGTGCATGCATCCCTTTGAATTAGTATTTTGTATTTTTGAGGTAAATACCCAGTAGTGTGATTATAGATTGTAGGGTAGTTCTATTATTAACTTTTTAAGGAACCCCCATACTATTTTCCTCAGTAGCTGCACCAGTTTGCACTCCCACCAACAATGCATGAGGGTTCCTTTTCTCCACATCCTTGTCAACATGTTGTTCCTTATGTTTCTGATTTTGGCCATTTTGACAGGTGTGAGGTGGTATCTCATTGTAATTTTGATTTGTATTTCTCTGATAATGAACAATGTTGAGCATCTTTTCATGTCTGTTGTCCATCTGTATGTCTTCTTTAAAGAAATGTGTATTCATATCTTCTGTCCATTTTTTAATTGGATTATTTCTGTTTTTTTGGTGTTAGGTTGTATAAGTTCTTTACATATTTTGGATACTAACCTGTTACTGGATATGTCATTTGCAAGTATCTCCTCTCTTTCTGTAGATTGCCTTTAAGCTGTGTTGATTGTTTCCTTTGCTGTGCAGAAACACTTTATTTTGATGTCCTAATAGCTTATTTTTGCTTTTGTTTCCCTTGCCTCAGGAGACCTATCTAGAAAAAATGTTGCTAGGCCCATGTCAGAGAAATTACTGCCTGTGCTCTCCTCTAAGATTTTATGGTTTCAGGTCTTTAGTTCTTTAATCCATTATGAGTTTATTTTTGTGTATGGTGAAGGAAGGTGGTCCAGTTTCATTCTTCTGCATGTTGCTGTCCAGTTTTCCCAACACCATTTATTGAAGAGACAGTCTTTTTCACGTTGGATAGTCTTGCCTCCTTTGTTGAAGATTAATTGACCATATAAAATTGTGGGTTTATTTTTGGGCTTTCTCTTCTGTCCCATTGATCCATGTGTCTATTTTTGTGCCAGTACCATATATATATATATATATTTTTTTTAATTACAGCTTTGCAATATAACTTGAAGTCTGGAATTGTGATATCTCCATTTTGGTTTTTCTTTTTCAAGATTGCTTTGGCTATTCAGGGTCTGTTTTAGTTCCATACAGGTATTAGGATCGTTCTAGTTCTGTGAAAAATGCTGTTGGTATTTTGATAGGGATTGCATTAAACTTGCAGATTGTTTTGGGTGATATGGACATTTTAATAATATTTGTTCTTTAACCCGTAAACATGGAATGTCTTTCCATTGAGTAGTGAAATTCTAACATAACGTTGTTTCAGCTGACTTGTTAGTATAAATGAAAACACAAACCAACATTCATGTAAGAACTATTTTTTCATGGCTTGCACTAAAATTTGCAAAGTGATTTAAAAAAATAAAATATGGTTAAATGAAAGAAAGAATTCTGTGAGACTCAATTGGTTCTATGATGATTATATTAAAATATATCCTACTTTATTAATTGCAAATTGTGATATATGTATACATACATACATACACATATATTCTTTATATCAATAAAATGTATGCTGAAGTTCTGTACACATGTTTTTTTGAGAGTAGAGATAGTTGTTAACCATTGATGAGTATGGCGCTGGATATATACTATAGTTTATTCATTCTACTGTCAATGAGCATTTGGGTTATTACAATTCTTTTGCTATTTTCTAGACCACTGAAATATTGCATGTGCTCCTGTTGTCAAGCTTTTCTGTGAAAGTGAAGATAGTAAATATTCTCAGATTTGCCAGCTGTATTGTCTGTCACTACTCCTCAATACTGTCATTGTAAAGATGAGCCATAGGCAATGGTAGATGAGGGAGCACCTGTTTGGTTCAAGAGACTCAAGGTACCAACTCCTGATTTTGCATAATATACCCCGGGAGGAATTGTGTATTAGTTTTCTAGGGCTGCTATACCACAAACTGGGACTGGGTGGCTTAAATGGCATATGTTACTGTCTCTCAGCTCTGGAGAGAGGTTAGACCCAGTATGAGGTGAAGGTAGCTTTGGTTCCTTCTCAGGGCTGTAAGGGAACCATGTGTTCTGGGCCTGTCTCCTTACTTTGAAAATGCCTATCTTCTCCTTATGTCTTTTTACATTGTCTTCTGTGTCTTTATCCAAATTTTCCTTCTCAGAGGGATACATTAGGGTATGGATGAGGACACATCCTAATGACCTCATTTTTTCTTGATTACGTCTGTAAAGACCCTATCTCTAAGTAAGATCACATTCTAAGGTAATTGGGGATAGGATTTCAACATATGAATTCTGGGGACACATTTAATCCACAACAGTATTAGAACATATAAACTCAAAAGAAAACTAAAATTGTTTAACAAAATGGTGATCAACATTTATAGTCCTACCAGCTATTTATAATTCCTTGCCAACACTTATTATTTTTAGACTTAAATATTTGTCCTAGCCATTGGATATAAAGTGCTAACTTATCAAAGTTTTAATTTGCATTTTCCCAATTAATACATAATGAACATATATAATACGTGTACAGGCATTCAGCTTTTTTCTCTTTTTTGAGGTTTCTGCTACAGAGTTGGGTATAAGGTTTATGAGTGTTAATAGAAGAAATAGAATCATGTGCAGGCTTGTTAAATTATCCTTACCTCTTTAATTCCCTGTGAAATTGAAATTTTTAACTCCGAATTTATTCATGATTTCATTCTGATCCTTAATAATCAATACAAAAATATTTTTTAAGACATAAGTATTAAACAACAAATATTCTCTGCTACAAAGACATTATATTTGTCAAGTTTTATTTCCTGATACCAATACAAGTCATTAGAATTATTTTCCTTTTTGACTTCCACAACTCCCATTCTAAGTTTTCCTTGAGGAATTTGTGTATTCTAATTTTAAACTATTTTTGGATTTTCCCATACATACTTAAAATTTATACTTTAGCATCTTAGTCCTATATTCACATATTATTATCCAATAAAATTAGTCATTTATAATGCTTAGTTCCTTGCATGAATGTGTATATCTATACAAGCAGTCTGTGAAAACCTCCTGTGTTCCTTTATATTACCTATATAAAGGTATTTGCTAAAAATTATCTACTGTATTTTTTTATTGAAGTATAACTGACATACAATGTTAGTTTCAGGTATACAACATAGTGATTCAACAATTCCATATGTTAAACTACGCTCACCATGATAAGTGTAGTTGCCATATATTACCATATAATGTTAATACAATATTTTGACTAAACTCCCTATGCTATAATTTTCATCTCTTGACTTTGTTTTATAATTGGAAGTTTATGCCTCTTAATCCCCTTCACCTATTTCACCCATGCCCCTCACTACCCTCCCTTCTGGCAACCACCAGTTCTCTGTATTTATAGATTTCTTTCTGTGTTTTCTGTTTGCTTGTTCATTTGTTTTTTGTCATTGTTGTTTGTTTTGTTTTGCTTTTGTTTTTGTTTTTTTTTAGATTCCACATATAAATGAAATAATACGGTATTTGTCTTTCTCTGTCTGACTGACTTCACGTCACATAATACTCTTTAGGCCCGTCCATGTCATTCTAAATGGCAAAATCTCATTCATTTTTATAACTGAGTAATATTCCATTGTATATTACCACATTTTCTTTATCCATCCATCTACCATTGGTCTCTGGTTGCTTCCATGTCTTGGCAATTGTAAATAATGCTGCAAAAACATACATATGTTTTTGAATTAGAATTTTTGCTTTATTTGGGCAAATACCCAATAGAATTATTGGGTTATATGGTTTGCTTTTTTAAAATTTTTTGAGGAAACTTCATACTGTTTTCCACAGTGGCTGCACCGGTTTACATTCCCAAAAACAGTGCCTGAAGCTTCCCTTTTCTCCACCTCCTTGCCAACACTTATTATTTCTTGTGTTTTTGATTCTAGCCATTCTGACAGGTGTGAGGTGATATCTCATTGTAGTTTTGACTTGCATTTCCCTGATGATTGGTGATGTTGAGCATCTTTTCATGTGTCTGTTGGCTATCTATATGTCTTCTTTGGAAAAAATGTCTATTTAGATTTTCCTTTTTTTTTTTTTTTTTAAGTGAGCTCCATGATCAGCCTGGATCCCAATATGGGCCTGAACTCACAACCCCAAGATCAAGACCTGAGCTGAGATCAAGAGATGGATGTTTAACTACTGACTTATCCAGATGCCCCTGATTTTCCCATTTTTAATCAGATTATTTGTTTGATGTTGAGTTGTGTAAGTTTTTATGAATTTTGGGTATTAACTCCTTATCAGATACATAATTTACAAATACTTTCTCCCATTCAGGAGGTTGCCTTTTCATTTTGTGGATGGTTTCCTTCACTGTGAAAAATCTTTTTATTTTGTCATAGTCCCAATAGTTTATTTTATTGTTTTTTTGTTTGTTTGTTTGTTTGTTTTGCTTTTGTTTCCTTTGCCTTAGGAGACCTATCTAGAAAAATGTTGCTAAGGCTGCTGTTTAAGAGACTGCTGTCTGTGTTTTCTTCTAGGAGTTTAATGGTTCCAGGTTTTACATTTGGGTCTTTAATCCATTTTGAATTTATTTTTTTGTATGCTGTAAGAAAGTGATCCAGTTTCATTCTTTTGCATGTAGCTGTCCAGTTTCACAATAGCATTTATTGAATATTCTTCATTGTATATTCACCATCAAGTATACTCCCCTTGCATATTCTTTCCCCCTTTGTTATAGATAAATTGACCATGTAAGTGTGGATTTATTTCTGGGCTCTCTATCCTATTCTATTGATCTATGTGTCTGTTTTGTGCCAGTACCATACTGTTTTGATTACCAAAGCTTTGTAGTATATCTTGAAATCTGGGATTGTGATACTTTCAACTTTGTTGTTGTTACTCAAGATTGCTTTGGCTATTCAGGGTCTTTTGTGGTTCCATAGGAATTTTAGAATCACTGGTTCTGGTTCTGTAAAAAAATAATATTGGTATCTTGATAAGGATTGCATTGAATCTATAAATTGCTTTAGGTAGTATGGACATTTTAACAATATCAGTTCTTCCAATCCATGAGAATTTTGCTTTTTTAATGAACAGTATAAGCCCACAAGTTGGAAATAACCCTACCAGATATTTTATCTATTTTAAAAATAAGGGAATTATTAGTATGTAACTGCAAGTATTGTTGGAATTAAATAAGTTATGGGAAAAAAAATAACATGTAGATGCTCAACACATAGTTAACATCAGAATCATCTATGGCTATTAACTTATATTTATATAATATATACATAATATACATAATGATACTTAGATTATTCTAATTACATAATTGCATTTGCTCTTTTTTTAATAGAAATAACTGGTTTTAGCATTTTTGAGTTCTGAAATATTCTTTTTTTTTTAACCCTGCCAAATGAATGATATTTTGAGTGAGTGTAAGAATTTTTAATCACTGTGCATTTCTCTTCCTATGTTGTGTATGTTCTTCTAGGAGTGCCCTGGTGATGAGAAGTATAATGGTTATCTTCATTATTTTTTCTTAAACCTATGTTTTATTTACTTTGTATTGTAGTTTTTTTTTCAATTAGCAATAATCGCGCCTCGGATAAACCTCATTGGCTACGATACTGCCACTGCGCAAAGCTTGTAGTTTTTTTTTAATTTTTATTTATTTTTATTTTTTTTTAAAGATTTTATTTACTTATCTGACAGAGAGAGAGCACAAGCAGGGGGAGCAGCAGGCAGAGGGAGAGGGAGAAACAAGCTTCCTGATGAGCAGGGAGCCTGATGTGGGACTCCATCCAAGAACCTGGGATCATGACCTGAGCTGAAGGCAGCAGCTTAACTGACTGAGCCACCCAGGTGCCCCTCGTATTGTAGTTTTAAGTTTGATTCATTTTCTTTAGTTTCTGCACAAGTGGGCTGGGGATAATGTCCAGGAACAAGAAATGGTGAGTCCTCCTTTCTGCTCTCAATTCTTTCTAAGTACTTTCAGGGCAGAAGTGCTCCTCTAATAACCACTAAAGACTGTAATTCAGGTCATATTTTTATTTATTTATTAAGATTTTTATTTATTTACTTGAGAGAGAGAATGAGAGAGAGAGAGCACATGAGAGGGGGGAGGGTCAGAGGGAGAAACAGACTCCCTGCTGAGCAGGGAGTCTGATGCGGGACTCCATCCTGGGACCCCAGGATCATGACCCGAGCTGAAGGCAGTCGCCTAAACAACTGAGCCACCCAGGCGCCCTCAGGTCATATTTTTAATAATCCTGTCTAACAATCATATACCATAGGGGGGGCAATAACATCAAAGCCTCAGTAGTTTTCATATTTTGAAATTTAATGTTTCATAGTCTTGCTACAAAATATTTTTTCCTTATGATTCTATTTTAAATAATCTCAAATGCTTGAAGCACCAGATGACTAATTTGTACTTAATTTTCATTGACTTGCAAACAGAAGAAGACAAATGATTCAAACGTTAGATACTTCTTGGAATACAGGTTAACCCAAGGCAATGGACATCTGTTTATGAGAAACAGTTTGTGAAAGTTAAAATGATATAATTCTTCATCTTAACAAGACTACAAATAGTAATTAGCAACATTACTTTTTGAACTTTTTTTTGTTTTGCTTTGAGTAATGATTTTCCATTACAGTAAAATGTATTTATAAATATTATCATTTATAGTATTTTATAATATGGAAATTGCTAACAGTGAGAAATAATGCTATTCAGCATAGTGGTCATTTGTGAATACAAAAAAAATATTGATTCAGGCAACCTGGGTGGCTCAGTTCGTGAAGCAACTGCCTTTGGCTTAGGTCATGATCCCAGGGTCCTGGGATCAAGCCCAGTGTTGGGCTTCCTACTCAGTGGGGAGCCTGCTTCTCCCTCTCCCACTTTTTCTCCATCAAGTAAATAACATCTTAAAAAAAAAGAATATTGATTCCTTGTATTTTGAAGAGTTTAACATAATTGATAGAAAGCAAAAACATTGTAGAGACCAGTAGTTCATCCAGTCCTATAGATTTTCTCATACAGAAGGCTCAAAATACATATATTTCTTATTTGTTTGATTTTGTGAAACAGCAGTAGTTGCCATCTTGGCTACCGATGCCAAGAATTTAGGGCTATAGCAGATATATTTCCAAAGACTTTAAAATGTTTGCTCTTTTCTCATTTTGTAGTTTCCAAAGGCTCACATCCATTGAAAGCTTTGTTTTTCCAATTTGTCAAATTGAAGCATGCTGTTTGCTATATTGCAAAGCACTGGTAAGGAAATATCCATAGCAGCTCTCCATCCATCCATATTACCCAGCAAACATACAACCCAAATGATTAGAGAATACAAAGAATCATTAGCTTACTTAAGCTTTGTATCCTTTAAAATTATTGTATTTTTAAAATTATTGTATTTTTAAAATTATATTTGGCATCATTCTCTCTGGTAGGTAACACTGTTAACCATGTGTGAAGAAAAGGAAGACAATTATTTTTATTTGCCAGTTAGGAAGAAAAATGAAATACCGTTAAGCCAATAGAAACATGACCCTGTTCCTTCTTTAAATTATATAGGGAGTAAGGCACTAAATATGTCTTAGTTGACAGCAATGCATGTAAGTTGTAGATTCACAATTCTGAAGAGCTATTTAGGGATGTTAGCATCTAGAAAACAAATTGAGCTCTCATAGTTCCCCTCCCTCTCTCCCTTTCTCTTTCCAATAGAATTAGGATTTGTGGATTCTACATTCACATCCTAATGTAGATAGATATTCACACATAGAATATAAAAATATCATATATATGTATACATTTTAACATAAATCTCTTATTTAAAGGTATTTACCCATGTATTTTATCTTTATATTGTTTTGTTGGTCCATGTCTATAACCTGGAATTTACTTCAGTAACACTCTCTGCAAATAGGTATTGCCAAGTATTATAAAAGAGAATATATTTAAAGGATTGTCCTTTAACAATTAAAATGGAGGAAAATTATGACCTATTTAACAACATTGAGGGTTGTAAAAATTACATGCTAGTGACATATATACACACACACACACATATATATATATTATTTATGACACATATTAAACTCTATTCTTAGAAGGGAATATGCAGTTAATCTTTCATGAGCCCTGGTTAAGTAGTCCTTTCCTATATACTGCCAATACTTGGAAGCTGACATTCAGTAAAGCAGTAATCACTGCAGCAACAGATTTGGTATTGCCTTAATAAGAATATAGCATTTGAACAAATTGACAGTTTGACTTAAAGTCCTGAAAGTTTGAATCACTGTTTAATTGTGTTTTAGTCAGTTGGGACATGTTAGGAAAAAAAGTGCCAGCATTCAAAAGCAATCTTTTCTTTTTTTTTTTTTTAAGATTTTATTTATTTATTTGAGGGAGAGAGAATGAGAGAGAGAGAGCACGAGAGGGAAGAGGGTCAGAGAGAGAAGCAGACTCCCCGCTGAGCAGGGAGCCCGACGTGGTACTCGATCCCGGGACTTCAGGATCATGACCTGAGCTGAAGGCAGTCACTTAACCAACTGAGCCACCCAGGCGCCCAAAAGCAATCTATTTTCAACCTTAATAACCTTTGAAGAGGTTAGTGCACCTGAAGAATTTTAGAGTCTCTCTATATTCCATTTGTGCACTCTGACTTATTTTTTCATGTGTCAGCCATATTCATCTGATGATTATATCCTTCTTTATTCTTAACTGATGAACTTGGAATTAAATCTCTATTTGGCAATAATATATTTCCCATGAGCAGCCTAATTAGGCAGAACTCTGTTCAAGAACTCTGAGCAAAGTTCTAAAACTTGGGGAGTTAAAAAATGGCAGTTAATATATACACTTCTTTTTTTTTTAAGATTTTATTTATGAGAGAGAGCGAGTGAAAGAGAACATGGGGGGGTGGGGGGGCAGAAGCAGAAATAGACTCCCAGCCAACCAGAAAGCCTGACCTGGGGCTTGATCCCAGGGCCCTGGGACCATGACCTGAGCCGAAGGCAGACACTCAATCAACTGAGCCACCCAGGCACCCCACATTTACACTTCTTTTATATTTTTCTATTTTATGCATTAGAAGTATTGATTAAAAAAATTAAGTAATGGTATAAATTCCTAACAGGTACCAGTTTTTCAGGCTAGAATGTTCCTAAAGATATTGTGTTAAGTGAACATCATTCCTATGACATAAATTATTACCATTAATTTTGACCAGTCTTTTGGCATTAAGGTGAGTATAACTTTCATTCTCCCAAATCTCATGTACCCTTATTTAACCCATTGTGAGGTATGAAAACGAATCCTAGCTTTTATAATGAACTCAGAAATGCCTAACACATTTATCTCATTTTAGATTTGTTAATAAATGTTGGTGGTGATGTACGCAAAATAGAAAAATATATTCAGGGAAAGTTTTATTCTTATCTATGATATTTATTTTTTGTTCACTTCCTGGAATATTAATTAGTCTTGGTGTTAACAATAAATTTTATTCCTACTTGAGCAACCTGTGCAGAGCCTTTCTAAATAAGAGTTTTTAAATGAAGCAATGTATTCATGAGAATATCTTGTACATTACAATACACATTCCTCGCTATTTAGCTGTAGATGTACAACACCTAAAGGGAATCTGTCAAAGATAGACATCTTAAATGGAGATAAATCAATTTGGAAGAAGCCAATTATAAAACATGAGTTAATTCATTTAGGGCACTTTCCCCATCTCATCTATGAGGATAGTAGACTTCTAAATGTGCTGTTAGGCTGATTGGGTGCGCCAAGGTTTACCTGGGACAATTCTGGGTTGAGCTTGTTGTCTCTATGTAATTATTCATGGAGTTCCCTTTTACTGTCAAAACTTTTCCTGTTCAGTTGATAAATTATGTGGTCACCTTAGCTACATGTAATAGGGACCTACAGAAAAGAAATGAAGTACCAGCTAAAACATAGCAAAAGAACCAGAAAGCAGAAGGGTTAGGAATGTATCTGAGAACAGAGCAGAGAGTGTACTTTCACAAATGCCACTAGATCGTTATTTCCCAAAGTATTATATATCGCTCCAGAAACACTACATGAAAAAAAAAATGTGTGTGAAATAAGATTTGCTAATATGTCATATCAAATTAACTTTGGGGGGAGAAAAAGCACAACATATATTATCATAGTAAATTTTCAGAGAATACCTTTAGAAAATAAAAAGTAAATGAATTATTCAAATGTCTTTAATCCAGCATTCTTTGGATGTTTATGACCATCAACTATTATTTCTTATATATAGTATCTACTAATATCTATAAGGAATAATATTCTGGAAGTATGGTTATCATACTTATCCAAACCTGGATACTTCTGAAAGTGAGAGGGTACTGCCTCATGATTAATAATTAAACTGGGAGAACAGTGTAAATGGGCATTTTCCTGGGTAAACCAGAACAGGCTGGGGGTGATCCTGGAATTAAGATTGCCCTATACATTGTTCACATAAATCATGAACCACTGAATCCTTAAATTACTGTCAATATTGAATACAATGCCCAAACCAGTGAATAAACTCACCATTAGTAGTCGAACAGTACCTGGTTGTCCCTTTTACACAGTATTATGTAAATAGTGGGATTGGGGCGCCTGGGTGGCTCAGCCAGTTAAGCGTCTGCCTTCAGCTCAGATCGTGATCCCAGGGTCCTGGGTTCAAGCCCCCCATTAGGTTCCCTGCTCAGTGAGGAGCCTGCTTCTCCCTTTCCCTCTGCCCCTCCCCCTGTTTGTGCTCTCTCACTGTCAAATAAATAAATAAAATCTTTAAAAAAAGAGTAAGATCATCATTCCTGTTGTAGGGTGGTAGAAAATGAGAGTGAATAAGTGATGAGGCATTTTTTTTTTTTCCAGCAAACATTTGGCCTGGACAGTGTAAGCTGGGGAAGACATGTGATAGCAGTTTAATAAAACAGTAGTCGGGAAGATTTTAATGCCCTATGAAATACAAGTGGTCAAAATACAAGCCTTCAAATACCAAAATAAATTAACTCAGTAATTTGAAAGGTAACATGTTAGTTATTCTTAAATGTAATTAAATTTCACATTCTGAATATGAATACATACATGTATGTTTTATACATATAATCCAAAACATTTCTTGAAATAAGCAATAATATTGTTACATAAAACATTACAAAATGCATAAATATCATAAAAATCTAACTTGCCTAAAATGTCCATGAAGGGATTTAAAGTCAAGAGAATAAGAGAAAAATTAAAGTCAGGTTTTTCAGATTATGTACCTTCATTAACTCATAGTCCTAAAAACCAGTTAAATTTGGCCATAAGGCTTACATTAAAACAGTCTGAAAACTACTTTTCTAAATTCATAGCAGATTATTTCATCCTAAACCAGACTAGGAAAAAAAAAAAATCAGAGAACAGGTAATTAGACAAGTATTTGAAGTCACAACGCAGTACAAGAAACCATGAGGGAATGAGGGGAAAATATAAAAGAAAAATAAAGTAAAAATGGAGAAAAGAAAATAGCATTCCTATACCTAAGGGGTTTACAGAATGAAGGAATCCAAAGTAGTTTTTCTTGGTTAATTTAATTGAGCATGTGATGAATTTTTAAAGACTGAACAGTCATTACAGGTTATTTTCCACGGGTGCTTTAGTTTTACCCTTACCCAACTGGTTCTTTAGGTGAATGGACAATATCAACAGTCTCCCTTGTCCCCCAGCTTCCCATTGGGTCTTCCAAGAGAAGCTTCTACGTAAGATCAGAGGAAGGAAGGGGTAAGATTAGATCTTTGTTCTTCTAGTAACATGCATGTGGTATCACCTTGGTCTGCATCCTCTGACCATTTATGTCTTTCAAAGTAGCTTTTTTTCCTTTCTTTCAATAACCATTCTGTCCTTGTCCCTCTGGGCCTAGGGGGGAAATGCTTTTCCATTTAGTGGCCTGAGTGACTGCATTATCCCTTGTGGGTCCCCTACACACACCTTTCATTTGTAAATAGTCCTTTTAATAAACATTTCTTAAATTACCTTAATTTGAGTGTGCCACGTATTTCCCATTTGGACCTTGTTCAATTCTAGAAAAAATAATAAAACAACTGTCCAAAGGTCTATGTTTCTGTGACTGGCCTCTATGATTTTTTTTGAAAATTCTGTTTAATTCATATCTTTTTCTTCGTTCTTCAGGTTGACTTTTTGACAAATGAGAAATGTAGATGTGATCAAGTCTTAACGGTTATGTGGTATCAAATCTTTATTCTTGGTGACCTGGGGCAGAAAGGAGCAGGGACATAAATAGTGTTTTGTCAGTTTTCTGTCTCAACCAACACACACTTGTATCTTAGGGCAAGGATCCAGTTTAAAGAAAAATATCACATTTTCCAACAGAAAACTTTTGGCAGATTTGCTCAAAAATCACACACACACACACACACACACACACACACACACACGTATATATATATATGTTTATATACATACACATGAAAACATCCAAATTGTTGTTTTTCTGGGTATGTTGAATCTGTTTAAATGTCCATCTTTCCTGATATGTATAATAATATACAGACTTTATGTATAATTTGACTTTGTCAAAAAGATGTAATGTGCTTCCTCTATTGTCATTCTATTATGAAAAAAAATCTTCGGTGAGCTAACGGCATGTTGGTTATTTAGACTCTTTGGGAAGTTATACATACTGTGTTTCTTTAATTTAGCAGACATTTAGTATCAGTTCAATACACACGAGCTATCTGCCTTTACATTTAAGATACGTATAATAGGATTGTTGTTTCTTTATTCTCAGCTGTATATCATTAGAAAATATCCTCTGAGAAATTCTCAGTGCCAAACGCCTTTCTTTGGACACTAATCCTGAAAAATGTCCCTGGGAAATAAAAAAAAAAAGGCATAATGAGATCACAAAATTCCAGGAGATAATGCGTGATATGTCCCAGACATGAGATTAACAATACACATTAAGGGGTCTGAGCTGTACTGTGTTAAAGAAGCCTGAACACCTATTTTTAACTCAGAGATATATTTTGTGTAAAACTTAACAGCTAAATTATTTTTTCAAAGAATATATTTTACACAAAATTGATTTATAAAGGTAATGATGCTAATTAGCAAGACTTTATAATTCCTTTTAAAATGTTTTACTTCTCAGTGAGATTTATTTCCTAAAGGGCAACAGGTTTATGATCCTTAACTGGTATTCTCCCCAAAATCCTTGAAAAATATCCAGGAAGGACAGTAATTAAATTAGTTAAACCTTCAATTAATTGTTAATTTTCCTGATAATCAAGAAATACTCAAAAGGGAGGTTTAATTGTATACTGCCCCTTTACTGAATTTGCTTATTACTTTTAGTGTTTTTTTGGTAGAGTGTTTAGGATTTGTATTTATACTATCATGTCATCTGCAAATAGTGAACTTTTTACTTCTTTACCAATTTGGATGCCTATTATATGCATTTCTTTTCTGATCACTACAGCTCCAGTACCATGTTGAATAAAATTGGTGAGAGTGGATATCCTTGTCTTTCTCCTGACCTTAAAGGGAAAGCCACCATTGAGTATGATGTTAACTGTGGGTTTTTCATATATGGCCTTTATTATGTTAAGGTATGTTCCTTCTAATCCCACTTTGTTGAGAGTTTTTATAATAAATGGATGTTGAATCTTGTTAAATCTATCTCTGCATCTATTGAGGTGATCATATGATTTTTATCCTTCATTTTATTAAAGTGGTATATGAAATGAATATTGAACCATCCTTGTAACCTGGGAATAAATCCCACTTGATTGTGGTGGATAACATTTTTAGTGTATTGTATATGGTTTGCTAATATTTTGTTGAGGATTTTTACATCTATGTTCATCAGAGATATTGGCCTGTAGTTTTCTTTTTTGTGGTGTCTTTGTCTGGTTTTGGTATCTAGGTAATGCTGACCTTGTACAATGTATTTGAAAGCTTTGTTTCCTCATATTTTTTTGGAATAATTTGAAAATAACAGGTATTAACTCTTCTTTAATGTTTGGTAGTGTTCACTTGTGAATCCATCTGGTCCTGGACCTTTATTTTAGTTTTTATTTTTCAAGTTTTTATTTAAATTCCAATTAATTAACACACATTGTAATATCAGTTTCAGGTGTAGAATTTAGTAATTCATCACTTACATATAATACCCAGTGCTCATCACAACAAGTAAACTTCTTCATACCCATCACCCATTTAACCAATCCCACCACCCATCTACCCTCCAGCAACCCTGTTTGTTCTCTAAAGTTAAAGTCTGTTTTATAGTTTTCCTCTCTCTCTCTCTCTCTTTTTTTTTTTTTTGCCCCTATGTTCATTTGTTTTGTTTCTTAAATTCCACATATGAGTGAAATCATATGGAATTTGTCTTTCTCTGACTGACTTATTTCATTTACCATAATATTCTGTGGCTCCATCCATGTCATTGCAAATGGTAAAATTTCATTCTTTTACATGACTAATACTCCATGTGTACATATATCACATTATCTTTATCCATTCATCAGTCAATGGACATTTGAACTCTCTCCATAGTTTGGTTATTGTTGATAATGCGGCTATATCAGGGTGCATGTACCCCTTTGAATCAGTATTTTTGTATCCTTTGGGTAAATACCTACTGCAGCAATTGGTGGATCATAAGGTAGTTCTATTTTTTTAACTTTTTGAGGAACCTCCAGACTGTTTTCCAGAGTGGCCGCACCAGTTTGCATTCCCACACACAGTGTAAGAGGATTATACTTTTTTTTTTACATCCTTGCCAACATCTGTTGCTTCCTGTGTTGTTAATTTTAGCCATTCTGACAGGTGTGAGGGGATATCTCATTGTAGTTTTGATTTATATTTCCCTGATGATGAGTGATGTTGAGTATCTCTTTATGTGCTGTTAGCCATCTATATGTCTTCTTTGGAAAAATGTCTATTCATGTCTTCTGCCCATTTTTTACCTGGATTATTTATTTTTTGGATACTAACCCTTTATCAGATATGTCATTTGCAAATATCTTCTCTCATTCTGAAGGCTGACTTTTAGTTTTGTTGATTGTTTCTTTTGCTGTGCAGAAGCTTTTTATCTTTATGAAATCCCAGGAGTCCATTTTTGTTTTTGTTTCCCTTGCCTTTGGAGACATGTTTAATAAGAAGTTGCTATGGCCGAGCTTAAAGAGGTCGCTGCCTGTGTTCTTCTCTAGGATTTTGATGGTTTCCTGTCTCACACTGAGGTTTTACATTCATTTTAAACTTATTTCTGTGTATGATGTAATGAAGTGGTCCAGTTTTATTCTTCTGCATGTTGCTGTCCAGATTTCCCAACACCATTTGTTGAAGTGACTGTCTTTCTCATTAGATATTCTTTCTTGCTTTGTCAAAGATTAGTTGATCAGGGGTGCCTGGGTGTCTTAATCGGTTAAGCATCTGACTCTTGATTTCAGCTCAGGTTATGATCTCAGGGTTGTGAGATTGAGCTCTGCATTGGGATCCATGCTCCGCAGGGAGTCTACTTGAGATTCTCTTCCTCTCCCTCCTCATCTTCCACTCCCCCTGCTCAAAGTCTCTCTCTCTTAAATAATACATAAATAAATCTTTAAAAAAATTAGTTGCCTATTTCTGGGTTTTCTACTCTGTTCCATTGATCTACGGGTCTGTTTTTCTGCCAGTACCATACTATCTTGATCACTACAGCTTTGTAATATAGCTTGAAGTCCAGAATTGTGATTCCTTCAGCTTTGCTTTTCATTTTCAAGATTGTTTAGGCTATTCGAGGTCTTTTGTGGTTCCATACAAGTTTTAGGATTGTTTGTTCTAGCTCTGTGAATAATGCTGGTGGTATTTTGATAGGGATTGAATTAAATGTGTAGATTGCTTTGGATAGTACAGATATTTCAACATATTTGTTCTTCTGATCTATGAGTATGGAATGTTTTTTCCATTTCTTTGTGTCTTTTTCAATTTCTTTCATAAGTGTTCTAGAGTTTACAGAGTATAGATCTTTTACCTCTTTGGTTATGTTTATTCCTAGGTATCTTATGGCTTTTGGTGCAACTGTAAGTGGAACAGATTCCTTTTTTTCTCTTTCTGCTGTTTAATTATTGGTGTGTAGAAATGCAACAGATTTCTATACGTTGGTTTTGTATCCTGCAAATTTGCTGAATTCGTGTGTCAGTTCTAGCAATTTTTTCTGTGAGACTATAAATGTGTGTATATTAAATATTCAGATACTTAAACTATAAAACAAATGTTCTTTCACCTTTCCCCCCAATCATTCAGCTCCAGTCTTAGTTCATTTGTCCTCAATGCTTTCTTTGCTTGTAGCCTGCTTCTCACACATATCTGCATAATAGTTGGCTCATTTTATTCAGATCACTTCTCAAAGTTAATCTTAACAGACTTCTTTTTGGTTAAGGCAATAGTCTCCAGGGTTCACATTCCCTAATTATTTGCTTAAAGTGCTTGTCATTAAATGTTAACTCTTATTTACTTGCTCATTTGTTTGTCTGTCTTCTACCACTAGAAATGTAAGTTCCATAAGAAAAAGCTTTGTCTGTTAATAGCTGTATCAACAGCACCTAGAACAACATCTGCCATAAAGTAGATGTTCAATAAGTATGTGCTGAATGAACAAATTCTAGAGTTAATTCAACATAGCATATAGTAAAAGTCCACTTTGAACCAGACAAGTTAAGAAGGTGTAACCCTTAATTTCAAAGAGCTGGGTTGATAAATAATTTTATTTTTATATTATTTTTTTAAAGATTTTTATTTATTTATTTGACAGAGAGAGACAGCAAGAGAGGGAACGCAAGCAGGCGGAGTGGGAGAGGGAGAAGCAGGGTCCCCGCTGAGCAGGGAGCCCGATGTGGGGCTCAATTCCAGGACCCTGGGATCATGACCTGAGCCGAAGGCAGATGCTTAATGACTGAGCCACCCAGGTGCCCCGATAAATAACTAATTTTAATATACTACCTTATTACACATTGACTGAGAAGAAGCGAAAGCATTGTGGTCTAATAATGAAAATTACTACTCAAGGATTAAGGAAATCTTAAGTGTTACAGATATTCCACCAAGATTTCTGACTTGTATTCTGTTCCTCTGTCTAGTATACCCTTTTCATTTTGTTTCCAAATAGTAAAATAGGAAAGTAATTTTTTATATAGTATAACATATATATGTAGATGCATGTATATGTGTATATATGTATATGTCTACATTTTAGTACAGTCTGACAATGTCTTTTAAATATTTAAAATATATTTACAGCTTATTCTTATTATTTTTTTCATTATATCTGTGTTTTTAAAATTCCAATTAGGTAACAGAGTGTAATATTAGTTTCAGGTGTACAATACTTTTTTTTTTTTTTACAATTCAGACTTTAATTTTTTAGAGCAATTTCAGGCTCACAGTAAATTGAAAGGAAGACACAGAGATTTCCCACATGTCCCCTGCCCCCATACAAGCATATCCTCCCCCATTAGTCTATTTATACTTAATTTCATTTTTGATACAATAAAGTTTGGCAGTTATATTCATTGAGCCATTAAAAGTTTTTATTACATTTTTATTTCTGGCTTCCATTGTTTATGCTGAGAAGACATTTGTGAATTTTACTGTTCCCTTAAAGGTGATGATCTTTGTTTTGTTGCTTTTAAGAACTTGTCTTTGTATTATAGCATTACTTAATATTTAATATTGTTTATTTGTACGTGTGCTGCTAGCACTTTTAAAATCTGTAATTTTATTTTTTTTCCAGCTTTGGAAAAAAAAAAATCAGACTTGTCTTTTACATATTGCTTGTATCATATTCATTCTTTAAGGGGATTCAATTACTCATATGTTAGGTATTTTCATTATACCCCATATGTCTCTTATGCACCTTTGATTTTTTTCTTATTGTTTTATTATCTTCATGTTCCAATTCATAAGTTGTCTTATCTATCTTGCACTATATTAATTCCCTCTTCAAATCTATAATCCTAATTTGGTTCTTTTTTTAATTTCTATGTGTTTTGACAATTCTTATTCAATTATTTCAAGAATATCTTCATATTCTTGAGCCAAGTTATATAGTAAGATTTAACATATTTGTTGATTACAATATCTGGGTCACTCAGAATTATAGTTCGTATGTGTTTTTTTTTTTTTTCTGAGTTATGTTTCACATTTCCCCCACTTTTGTTAATCTTTAGTAATGTTTGGATTGTATGTTGAATATTTTTGAGTGATACTTTCTCCAAAGAGTATTTTTCATAGTCATTTACCCTGGCTGGACTCAGTTCAAACTCTACCTCCCTCACCATGCAAGAAAATCTCTAATTTGTTTCTCTGGCCTTAACTGGGCTTCTTGGAGTTTAATCCCCACATACATACTACAGGGATCAGCCAGAGATTTAGACCCAGTTTAAATGCAGAATTTGGGGATGAGTAGGAGATTAAAGCAGAGTTTTTACCCCAAATTTGCTATTATCTATTCTGTCTAGAAACTGCACCTTTATCTCCAGCTGCTATATTCACCCTACACTCCACTCTAGTTGTTCAAGCCAGCTGGTATAGTGTCTATCTAATAGTGTCTATCCAAGATTTTACCACCCCACATGGTACTGATTGTTGTCAATTTTCAGAGAAGAAACTTTAGAAACATGTAAACATACCAATGTCTTTCCTTTCTTCCAAGTATCCAGCCCTTCAAATCCACCTTCCTTTGGTCATCTAACATTGCCCTTGAGTAATTGCTTTTTATATTTAGTCTAGGGTATTTAGTTGTCATCTATAAGGTAGTTGGTCTGATAGAAGCTACTTTACCATTACATGTAACCTCCAATTCCCTCTTCAGCTGAATTCATTCCACTTGATGGTTAATTTTAGTTATTTATAATAATTATGTAAATTAAGAATAAATCATTGAATGGAAATACGCTTTTATACCTAATCTTAACATTTTTAATGTTTATGTAGGACCAACTTGTTTTAACTATTTTCACACAATTTTTAAAAACATATATAGTTTGGAGCAGTCACTACAAATATTATAGTTTCCTCCTTTATTACATCTTTTATTAAATCGTAGACTGAGGTTTGGATTTGCTGTATTTTTTTTCTTTGTACCATCTGTTTTGCCTTTTTTTTTCTGTCCCAATACCTAGTTCTTGCTGTCTTCTAATTATAATTTGTAATTTTGGTATATAGAAGTTGAAATTCTAATGCAGTTTTGCAAATCTACTTTTATAATCAAGGGAAATTTAAAATTTAGATTTTAAGATGTCGGCATTTATTCATATTTCTATTCAAAAAACACAAAAAATCTCCCATTCTAGAGAACTTACTAGTTATTATGAACACAGTGATGGATAGGAACCTAATATTTATCCTTAAGGATTGGGGCACACGCAATTAAACCATTACAACATAATCATTGTAATGCACTATTGTCTCACATTATCCCAAATTGATAGGTAAAAAGTTCTAGTGTCTGACTCAAATTCTATTTGTGGGAAAACAGTCTGCTGTATTTACCTGTAGATTCGACTATAAATTCCTTAAGATAGCTTTTAGTATTTCTCATTGATGTTTCATTGCCCTTTCTAATAGAATCCCTGAGGATCTCTCTCATTTATTACCTTTTTACAAGGATTTTGCACATCGTGCAACATGTAACATGCCTTTAACCCAATTCTGTTTTTATACTACAAAATCACCTTGTGCTGTTCTTACCTAATGCTGAAATGATTGAAATGTTGGCAGTTCATTTATTATGATTTTAACACTTTGAAAGAAAGGATTTATAAAAGATGTTAAAAGCTCTAGAATACTAACACTCAAATCTCCCTCTGCTTCTAACTAAGCTAATATATGTACACATTTCTGCAAGGTCAACAGCAAAAGAGTATATCTACTCATTGAGAAAGGAATTGAAAGTTGTCTCAAAGACAGCAAAAACCACAGCAACAATGCCTGAAGGCCACTACTTCCAATAGAAACAATCATCAACTAGTTCTAATGAATTCATTCATCATTTCTTTCACTAAAGAGAGCAGGGACTCTCTTAGATGGATTTGTGCTCTCAGTTCCTAAGTTTTACTTTCAAAGCAAGAGTTAGGAAATATCTGTTGCCCTAAAATGACAGCCTACTATGTGTCTAACTGAGCTCAGTAGGTGAGAGTTATGAGTAAATTATATGATTCTTGCCCTCAAGGAATTCACAAAATTGAAAGACAGATAAATAAGCCAAACATTAATTGTGATTATATAATTATAATCACATTAATGTGATTGTGATCTGATACACAGGGTACTATGGGAAACAGTGAGGGACTAACCTTGGCCTTTTAAAAAATAGTTCCAAAAATTATGAGTCATTAATGACAAAATAGGAAATTTCCAACTAAACTAAGGAAGAAGTCCCAAATCAATGTGTAAATAGCATGGAAGCAAAAAAGAGCTGGACCCTTTTCAGGAAATTTCAGCAATTCTCTATGTTGGGAAGTCAGCTGGTATCAGGTCAAAATGATTTATAGATTTATTCCTAAGGTAATATGGAATGATATAGCATACTTGAGTGAGAAAAAATCCGGTTGTGTGGTGAACTTTTCTGTTTGCTTACTCAGCACTCAGTTACACCCCTACCTCCAGGTGTTAGAACTCTTATTTTGTTATTTAGTTGCCTACATTTTTTTTTTGGCCTACATTTTTTAACTTAGTCATTTTGGTTCAGGGAGGTTAATCTCATTCTAGGTTCAGGGGTGAGCATTGATTGTTCTAAACACCCAGGACTTCCCAAATTGTCTTTTTTAATCACCACACACATACATAAGATGTCTTGTAGAATTTCAAGATACGTCAGGGTAAATGGCTGAGGCTGCTTTCAGCAGGAAGAACCAGATGAAGTTCCATTGACTATGCTCTGCTCAGTGCCTTGAAGGATAGAAAGATGACAATTTCTCAGCACCTCTGTAATGCAGTCACAGTACTTCACTGGAGGAATGACTCTTCTAAACAGTAAATATTATATTTTTTGTACTTCATTGGGGAATTACTCCTCTAAACAGTTTATATTAATTATATCTTTTTGAGTTAGCCCATTAACACAAGTCCATTAACACAAGCTTCATCTTACTGTTCTTCTTTCAGAAGTAGATACATGGACTCTGAGAAACAAACTGAGGGTTCTAGAAGGGAGGGGGGTAAGGGGATGGGTTAGCCTGGTGATAGGTATTAAAGAGGGCACAGATTGAATGGAGCACAGGGTGTTATACGCAAACAATGAATCATGGAACACTACATCAAAAACTAATGATATAATGTATGGTGATTAACATAACATAATAAAATTTAAAAAAAAGTAGATACATGGCCCATGTTTGGCAATATTAGATTGAAAGGATGAATTGGAGCAGAGATTGATTTCTTTTTTTTGTTTAAAGGAACTCTATAGCCCTTGTTGATATGCATAGCCATCTTATAATCATGAAAGGAGCAAAGTACAGGAAGAAGCTGATACACAAAATACAGAATGGAGAGCGAGGGTCTTTGAGCAGTTGCAAAGCATCTGTATTAACCACCATGATACCTAATTCCATATACTACCAAATAAGCCTACCTAGTGTTCAAGTCCAAAAGCACATGAAGTAGACCACTAAGAGATTATTCATATTTTGCTTCCTAAATTCCATTTTTTAGGGGGAGGAGCAGAGGGAGTGAGTCTTAAGCAGGCTCCATGCCCAGTGCAGAGCTGGATGCAGGGCTTGATCTCATGACCCTGAGATTATGACCTGAGCTGAAATCAAGAGTTGGATGCTTAACTGACTGAACCACTCAAGTGCCTCCCGCAAATTCTAAATTAAAAAAAGTTGTAAATGTGAAGTTTTGACATCAAATTTTGTGGGAAAGAGGTTGCCTTTTCTCCACATGCTCAGCAAGACTTGTTATTTCTTGTCTTTTTTATACTAGTTATTCCGACTGGTGTAAGATGACACCTCATTGTGCTTTTGATTTGTATTTTCCTGATGATGAGTGATGTTGAGTATCCTTTCATGTGTGTGTTGGCCATCTGTATGTCTTTGGTAAAATGGCTATTCAGGTCCTCTGCCCATTTTTTAATTTGATGGTTTGTTGTTTTGGTGTTAAGTTGTATTCATTTCTTATGTATTTTGGATATTAATCCCTTATCAGATATATCATTTGCAAATATCTTTTACCATTCATTAGGTTATCTTTTTGTTTAGTAGATAGTTTCCTTTGCTGTGCAAAAACTTTTTATTTTGGTATACTTCTCATAAAATTGAAAATAGAAATACCATATAATCCAGTAATTCCACTACTGGGTATTTTTACACACATACACACACACATACACACACACACACAAAATGAAAACACTAATGTGAAAAGATATCTGTATACCTATTTTTATTGCAGCATTATTTACAATAGCCAAGATATGAAAGCAACCCAAGTTCCATCAATAGATGAATGGATAAGGATGTGGTTATATATATATATATAATGGAGCACTGACATTTAAAATTCTGGTAGAGGCAGGGCACCTGGGTGGCTCAGTTGGTTAAGCATCCAACTCTTGCTTTCACATCAGGTCATGATCTCAGGGTCGTGAGACTGAGCCCCACATCAGGCTCCATGCTGGGTGTAGAGCTTGATTAAGGTTCTCTCTATTTCTCCCTTTCTTAAAAAAAAAAAAAAATCTGATAGAGGCGGACAAGTTTGCAAATGGAATTCAGGAGTGCCAAATATTCAGAAAGAATCCAAAGAAAAGAAGTATGGGTAAGGGAGAAATCAGGGGATACTTAACTAAATCAACTGCTAGAACAACTATAGATCAAAGGTATAGATGTGCCTATGTGAATACCAGCAGTGATAAAGTAAGGAAAATAGGATGTGAATAAGTTATTGTGTAGTCTAGTGTATAGGGATGTGGGGGGCTATTTTTTTAAGACAGGAAAAATATGAGCAATCTCATAAACAGCAAGAAAAAAATTGATACGAAGAAAGTGAAGATATGGAAGAAAAGAGAGACAAGCTATGTCTATTGGAAAGGATATTTTAAGTAGGCAAAAACAAAACAAAAAAGCCCTGAGTAGGTGAAAGAATAGACAAATAGATTAATAATAAATAGATCAATCGGTTAGAATAAAATGACCAGAAATAAATTCACATATAGTCAACCAGTCTTTGGTAAGGGGCAAAATGCAATGTAATGGAGCAAAGATAGTTTCAACAAATGGTATTGGAACAATAGGAAATCTGCATTCAAAAAAAAAAAGAAAGAAAGAAAAGTCTAGACATAGATTTTATATTCTTCACAAAAAGTAACTCAAAATGGGCATAGACCTAAATGAAACAGTAAAAATATAAAATTCCTAGAAGTTAACATTGGAAAAAATCTAGGTGACCTTGGTTATAACTTTTTACATATGAAATCAAGGGCAAGATCCTGTGGGCAGTTCATTCCCAATAGAGGAATGGAAGAGGAAGGGCCCAGAATACACATGCTAAAGAAAAAATTGGTAAGCTGGACTTCATTAAAATTAAAAACATCTGCTCATGAAACCTGATATCAAGAGAGTAAGACAAGGCACAGGCTGTGATAAAATATTTGCAAAAAATATATGATAAAAGATGTTACCCAAAATATACAAAGAACTTAAGACTCAACAATAAGAAAACAAACAACCCACTTAGGTAATGGGCCATTCTAGTGAGGATTTAGGGATTTGCTTGACCAATAGATTGCAGTGTAAGTGAAACTAGGTCATAACAGGACTTGCAGCTTTTGCTTACATATTGGATACGTCTCTTGGAAGGATGCCTCTTGGAATGCAGTCATTGTCCATACTGAATGCTCAATAACCTTCAGAAGACCGTACCCCCATCTAACATCTGATTGAGTAAGAGATCCAAGCGAGAATCTACTCAGCTGAGTCCAGTCAACCAAAGAACTGTAAGAGATAAAATATAAAATTTTTCAGCCACTAAATTTTGGAGTGTTTTGATATATAAACAATTGGAACATATGAAAATATATTTTATATTCACTAATCTCCATTTAAAATTTATATTTCTTTCAGGCATATGTATAAATAAAGCATATAGTAGTATTAGAAATACTTTTGATCTATCACCAATACAAAACACAGGTAATTGTATATCACATACATAATAGACTTTTAAATGCTTTTTACAGATAACACCATTTTGAGATTGTAACATTACTAGGCATGCAATAGATCTTACTTTATTAGTGTGTTAGTAAAACGCATGAAATTACACATTCATTTTTAGAATTTGCTAACTCTTTCAATATAATCAGTTTTCTTTGAATTCTATAAATTTAATTGGAGGCATTTAAAAACACTATTCTGAGAGAAGGTTCTTAGGTTTTAAAAGTCCTCTAAGAAGTTCATAACCCAAACATTGTTAAAACATCTGCTTTAAAACAAGTCTCTTTTAATTTCCCTATTTATTTATTTTCCTTTTGTTATTGGTTTCTAATTTTGTGCCATTGTAGTTGGAAAAGATACTTTATATGATTTCAGTCTTTTTAAAATTTACTGAGACTTGAATTGTGGCCTAACATATGGTCTGCCTTGGAGAATGCAGCATGTAGACTTGAGAGGAATGTGTACTCGGCTGTTGGGATGGTGTTCCGTCTAGCTGGTTTACGGTGTTGCCTGAGTCCTCTATTTCCTTTGCTATTCTTTATTTCTTTTTTGATTCAAGTGACTGTCTAGTATCCTTTCATTTCAGCCATAAGGACTACCTTTATTTTTTTTTTAAGTTTTATTTATTTATGGGGGGGCAGTGCATAAGCAGGGGGAGCAGCAGAGGGAGAGGGAGAAGCAGGCTTCCTGCTGAGCAGGGAGCCCAGCAGGGCTCAATCCCAGGACCCTGGGATCATGACCTGAGCAAAAGGTAGATGCTTACCAACTGAGCCACGCAGATGCCCCTCAGCCACAAGAACTACCTTTAACATTCCTTTAAGGCAGGTGTGATGGTTTTGGTTAATCCTGAACTGTCTTAATTTTGTCTGTATTTTCACAGGCAGTTTTGCTGGCTATAGAATTCTAAGTTAACAGTTTTGTTCTTCCAGCACTTTAATATATCATCTAATGCTTTCTGGCCTCTATGGTTTCTGATAAGAATCATGATAATCTTATTGTAAATCACATGTACCAATACTTAGGGTATGCAACAAAAACAGTGCTCAGAAGAAAATAGATAGCCTGCATTAAAGGAGAAATAAGTTAACCTAAACTTACACCTTAAGAAAACTAGAAATAAAGCAAACTAAACTGAAAGCAAGAAGAAAGAAATAATAAAGATTATGACAGACACAGAAAATATAGAATAAAAACATAGTGTTTCAGTGAATGGGTGTGCTAGCCATTCTGTAATGCATGTAGAGATGTGTTTGAATACACATGTAAAAAAGTTTGAATAATTGTTTCTTGTATGGCATGTTGAGAAGAGTTATTTCTGAGAGTGTATGTGCTGATCATAATGTAATGCATGCACACCAGGATTTAAAGAAACATGTAAGATGTTTCTAGGAGTATCCTTGCTCTTCATGTTGAGAAAAATGTTATTTCAGTTATTGGATGTGCTGACCAGTGTTACATGTAAAGAAGTTGTTATTTATAAACATATATGTAAAAAATAAAAATGAAGAATAGAAAAAAAAAACGTCTCTTTTCAAAAATCTTAGCACTTCTATTACAAATGTCTACTCATTTAGATTTAACAATATGGTTAACAATATGGGAAGAAAATATATTTAGGTACGTTGTTAAATTGAAAATGTAGAGTCTATGAGTGCTTGTGTATGTGCATGTGCACAATGCATCTGTATCAGTTTATCTCTTGTAGATGCTACCAAATTTTACAATTGTGTGTACATTAGCTATACCAAGTAGTATCTCTCTTTTATTCCAATAGTAGTGTAAGTAACCACTACTCTAAACTGCTAATTCCCTGTACATATTTTTAAACAAATTTTATGTTGAGAGAACATAAGAAACAAAAATAGTTTTTTGACCACCAGAGAGGTTATCTGCAACTTAAATGAGTAATAGAATACATACTTCTTAAACTAACATTCTTTCCAACAATAAATATTTTTATAGTTCAGTGAACTATAAAACACCAGAATTAAATACTCGCACTGAGGGTGAAGCATGTCATATCATCTCACTTCAACAGAAGTATAATCATGCAGATGTCCCATATGTCCAGAAGGGGGAGAACTGGAACTCTTGCTGAACAGTGTTAGTTATCTACCATAAACATGTTTACGAATGTTTAAAATTAACACAATTCTTAGGCTTAAAGAGTTATAGACAAATATTTAAACACAGGCTCTGAAGTAAAAAAAAAAAAAGTTGACAAGAATATCCTCATACCTTTACACTGATTACCAGAAAGACAAAATAGATGTAACTTATGGTACATGATGGAGCACAGTAAATGTAATTCTTATGAGAAATTCACCTTTGTGTTATTATTAACTTAACAAGGCAGTATCTTTTAGCTCACAGGCTTGTCAGTATTCTATGTTCTTCATCTTTCTTGTCACACACACACACACACACACACACACACACACAAAAGACAACTTACATAGCGTTTGAATAACAACAGTATTGTTAGGTCCAATGCATATATGCAATGCTCTTGATTTATATCAAAATTGTGACTTTTCATAAAGGTTGAATGATGAGAGACTTATATATTATTTTATTAATAATATTTTGCCAAAGAGGGAGTCTTAATTATCTGATTGAATTATCTAACTGTCATTCTCAGCATACCACCCCCTCCCAAACACAAACACATACATACACAGCCAGACAAAGCCAAAGGAAGGTAAAGACAAAGGAATAGTCAGTCAGAACCATTTAGGGGAGGGAAAAAAAAAAAAACATTATCAGTAAAGAGTACAAATGAGTTCAAGTTCAAAAAGAGAGGATTTCTAAATTAAAAATACTTTTTAAATAGCAATCTAAAAAGGGGGAAAATGCCAAGCTTACTAGGTTTTAACCACTTTGTTCATAATGGGAAAAGAGCAACTTTCTCGTGTTTATTATTTTCATAAATATATGTATCCAGAGATAGAACAAAATCAGAGATAAATATGTTATTCCTAAGAGGTCTAGGTTTGTGGAATAAGGTCAAGGATTCATTATTTTGGGGACCAGAAGCAGACTGAATGACCTCATTATTATTGGTTTATCTTGGTGTGAAAATGTTTATTTTTTTCTGACTGTGAAAGTGCCTAGCATAATAAAAGCAGAGTAAAGTGTCAGCTTCTGCTTCTAAAGCAAGTGTTGTGAATGTATATAATAGAAGAATTTCTGTATATAGAATAAGTAGCTATCACAGTGATTGAGTGAAAAAAAAGAGTGATATCATTAGAGCCAGACTACCTGAGTTGATATCCTATCTTAACCTTTCTGTTTCCATAGCACGTGGCCTCTGAGCCTGTTAGATAATCTACATGCCTCAATTTCCTCATCAGTAACATGGGGATAATAACAGTACTCAACTCATTAAAATTTGGGGAATTAAATGATTTAACTTATATAGAGCTTTAAGTGACCCTAAACACACAGGCAATATTCACATCAAATAAATATTTCCTATTTATTTTCATCATGATCATCTTCCTCATCATGAGCCTCTCCCTTTATGGTCTTATAATTGTTTGCCTCTGACAGTTCTTCCCTCCACATGGACCATCCATTGTCCAGTCATTCCTCACAGCTTGACACACACAGAACTTGTTATAATATAGATGTATCTATATCATAACATCTAGGTTATTTAAAAGTTGGCTGTTTACAGCATTTTCAAGCATTTGGTAAGATTTCAATATCTTTTGGAAGTTGCTTTATCATATTTCATTGAGGGCAGAATGTGGCTCTTTTTCCCATTTTTTTGTATCTATTTTTTGGTTGACAAAACTGTATATTGTAACATTATGCCTTGTATATAGAAAATTCAGTAATGCGCATATATTTGTGCACACAAAAGCATATGTACACATATGTATGTGAGTGCTGGAAGGAATCTTTGACATAATATGCTTATTAAGTGTTCGTGGGCAAAATATTTTTAAGCACTTTAAGTGTATGATCTTGTTTGATTTTGCAATCACTCTGTGAAGTAGATATCATAATGAATCCTATTTTATAGGTGAGACACTGTAGCTTGGCCACCATTACATAGTAGCATGTTTTTCCAGGATAACTGACTTCATGGTCTGGGTCCTTAACCATTATGTTATTGTACTTATAGCTTTATAATATTTGCCCCATACAGCAGGACTTTCATCTTATTCTGTGTTGTCTCTGTAGTGCTACAATACTGTCTACTATACTGTACTGCTCAATATGTTTAATGATTAAATTAATCTATTAGATTGACCTTCATCATTTTATTAAGTTGCCCAAACACTATTATTTACTTCTTGTCTTGATTTCTTTGTTTGTGAGAGAATTGTATTAATATCTTTCACTGTGGTTGTGGATTTGTTGTATTTTTCTCCACAATTTTAGCACATATGACTTGATTTTGTTAAGTACATTGTATTAGATTGTGTTGGAATCATTATAGTTTTTATTTATTGTTGATTTGTCTTTTCATCATCATTAAACGTATAGATTTCTTTCCTTTATGCTATGTTGTCTGATACTAATATTGCTCAGTTGTTCCTGTTCTTGCCATTGTACATCAGATGGGCACTGCCTGTCCTGGAATACAGGGTCTCATTTGGGACTAATCTTGCCTCAGGAGAGTGTCAGCATGTGAAAACCCCATCCTGCTTTTGAGAGCAATCATCTGCATGCTGCTTGCTGCTTTTAGTCTCTGCTGCCTGCTGCTTTTAGCATCTGCAGCTCTGAGCTCCCATTACCCCACCTGCTGAGCTGAGCCCCTCTTGGGCCATGGTTTCTCCCATGGGCTCTGGCTGTCATCTTCAGGGCTGCTCTATTATACCCTGCCTGCTTTCAGCTTTGCTGAAATTTCAGTGTCTGGCCACTTGAGAATTCTCCTGGTTTGGGGGTAGTCATTTAGGCCTGGAACTTAGCGTGGACTTGAAAAGGGACCTGCTCCTCTGTCTCTGGACAACATTGTTTGTTATTACCTAATTGTAAAACAAAAGATTTCAGTTCTTTGCTACTAAGCCATGTTCCCTTTTGAGACCAAAATAGGCATTGGTAATCATTCTGTTGTTTAATGTCATGATATTTCTACAAAGTATACGTTGAATTCAAAGTATTTTAGTAAGTAATGCTATTCCTATTAAAATCAGACATGAAATATCAGACATGAAAAATCAGACTTCCATTTGATGATGGAAAACACTAAGACCTAGCTAAGGAACTTCATCACAATGTGTGGGAAGAGCTCCATATCTTAAAGTAAGTTTCTTTGCCTTCTGTCACATAAATGAGCTTACCTGTAAATAGCAATTGACATTTACCTACGTGGACATATAAGACAGAGTCTGTATATTAATATGACTTTTATTTTGATATTTTATTTCATATCTAAAATTTTATATTCTTCAACTGGGTAAATCAGGGGTATTTTGCATATTAATATACTTAAGAGAACTATTTCTTTTATTCTGGTTTTTAATGGACATGATATATTACACTCTATATTAAAAAAAGAGAGAGAATCAAATCATCATTTCCCTTTTTTTCCCCCTAATAGCAAAGTTTTCAAGAGTAGACTTCTAAGTTGATTACTTTTTTAAATGAATTTTAGTCAGTCATCACTAATTCAGTTTTTTCACTAATACAAGTATTAACTTCTGAATTTGCAATTGGTTAAGTAATTCAAATAAGCATTTAAGGATCCTGTCTCCTGGGCCCAAGGAACCAAAATTACTTGATAGTAGTATATTTTCATGCTTACTTTATCAAGGAGATTTGCCATGATACTAAGTAGAACATCCTAATGTCAAATATGTTAAACAAACACAGTCTCTCAACCAGTTTATTGCCTTGGCTTAAGGCTAGCTCTGAGTTCCCAGCAAAGGATGAATTTAGCATGATTTGTCATGTGGCAATATTCAACTTTAGCTGTTTATATGTCTGACTTCTTTCTTGGAGACTTACTGAACAAGTTTTCTGTCCTTCCTTCCCTCTTCCATCTAAGGCTGTCAGAACTTCATTTACATTTCATTCCTTGATTAAATACATGTATTTTGGGTTATGAAGAATTCTTAGATGGCAGAATTGGAATAAGCATATCCATTTTATGATCTATTGATGTATTAGGTACTCCATTTCTTCCTCTTCTAAGTGCTTGTCTAGTATGTGTTTGTATATATGTGTGTATGCATACACTATGCACAACTATACATACAAACTTTATTTTATTGAAGGATGATTAACATGCAATGTTATATTAGTTTCAGGCACACAACATATTGATTAAACCATTCTATGCAGAACTTAATGTTTACCACAATAAGTGTATCATCATCTGTCACCATTCAATACTATTGACTATATTCCCTATGCTATAGTTTTCACCTTCATGACGTATTTAGTAACTGGAAATTTGTACATCTTCATCCCTTTCTCTTCATGTGCCTGTTGGCCACATGTATGTCATCTTTGGAAAAATGCTTATTCAGTTTCTCTGCCCATATTTTAATCAGATTTTTTGTGTTTTTGGTGTTGAGTTGTGGAAGTTCTTTATATATTTTGAATATGAACCCCTTATCAGAAATTTCCAACTATCTTCTCCCATTCAGTAGGTTTCCTTTTTGTTTTGTTAATGGTTTTCTTTGCTGTGCAAAAGCTCTTTATTTTGGTATAGTCCCAATAGTTAATTTTTGTTTTCCTTGACTGAGGAGACATGCTCATATATATGTTGCTAAAGGTGATGTCTAAGAGATTACTGCCTATGATTTCTTCTAGTATTTTTATGGTTTTAGTTTTCACATTTAAGTTTTTAAACAATTTTTAGTTTATTTTTGTGTATGGTATAAGAAACTGGTCCGGTTTCATTCTTTTGCATGTAGCTGTCCAATTTTCCCAACACCATTTACTGAAAAGACTGTTTTTTTCCCTCACTGTATACTCTTGCCTCCTTTATCATAGATCAATTGACCATATAGGTATGGGTTTATTTCTTGGCTTTCTATCCTATTCCATTGATCTAATGTCTGTTTTTGTGTAAGTACCACACTGTTTTGATTATGACGGCTTTGTAGTATATCTTGAAATCTGGGATTGTGATGCCTCCAGGATTCTTCTTTTTCAAGATTGCTTTTGTTATTCAGGGTCTTCGGTGGTTCCATACAAATGTTAAAATTATTTGTTCTAGTTCTGTGAGAAACTCTATTGATATTTTGATAGATACTGCACTGAATCTCTAGATTGCTTTGGGTAGTGGGGACATAATAACATTATTAATTCTTCCAATCCATGAGCATGGTATATCTTTCCATTTGTTTGTGCTTTTTTTTTTTTTTTTTTTTAATCAATGCCTTACAGTTTTCAGAGTATAGTTCTTTCACCTCCTTGGTTAAGTTTATTCCTAGTTAAACCCCACTAATTTAAAAAATTCTTAAAGTTAAGACCTACTGGTTTCAAAGCCAGATGTTATGGGGACTCCTCTTCCCACTGTGGGGTTCATGGTGCTGGGTGTGGGGTTTGATCCTTTTACTTCCCTGCATGTGTGGTATCTTTCCTGTTTGTAGTTAGTATCACCAAGGGTTTGGTTCCCAACCATGTCTCTGCCCTCCTACCCTTTTCAATGTGGCCTCTTCTATATGATTAACTGTGAAAGGTCTGGTCTGCTAGTTTTCAGGTCATTTCAGAGTTAACTGCATATATGTAGCTATTATCTCAGTGTGTTAGTGGGGCAAGGAGAGCTCAGGAACCTCCTATCCACCATCTTCCCTAAACTCTTCTATATACACAAGCTTTTGATGCTTTATTTAAAAAAAAAGATGTAATTTATTACTAATATTTTTATTGAAGGATAGCTTTAACTTTGGTTTTACAATTATTTTGACTTTGCAAACCTAAATATGGTTGTTGCCCGAGTCTTGGCATTTCTTCTAAGAAGCACTTGTGTTATTAGAATTGTATTTTAAAATCAGATTTTTTGACATATTATTTTAACTGATAACATTTTTCTTAAAATAAATGTTTTTAGAGATTACGCCTAACATGCAGTTTATTCTGATTTGTTTTACTTAACAGACCATAGAAGAGTTCGTATAAATATGCCTATCTTTTCTTTCATAATAATCTAAATTGTTGGTAATATGTTCCTTGTTTCAGGTAGCTATGGCCTTAGACAATTAGTATCCATTATTTTCAAATCCACTGATCATGTAAATATAATTAAAATATTTTTAGTTTGTAAAATATAAAATATAATGAAGGCTGATATGAAAGTATTTGTATTAAGATTTAATCTTAAGTTTTCCAAGAGTTCAATATTAAATTAGTTGGGTCCACCAGAATGTAATATATTTATATATCTATATACTTATATATAGATATATAAATTCTGTATTCTAAACAGGGCACCAAATAACATTTCTTAATCTAAATGTTATTAAAATGTTCTCCATAATTTCTAACTCTAAAAATGTAGTTTAATATCAGTTTATTTTAGACAGTATAAACCAGATGATTTTCTTAATTGTTCACCATCTATCTGTTGCTTATAAAACTTGGACTCAGCCTGTATCTTGAGAAGGATATAGAATGAACACCAAAAACTCATCAGTTGGTTTAAATAGTATGTGTGAATTTTTGCCAATTTTTCCTCCTTGAATTCAGTGAAGAAAATGACTGACAATTAGACAACAAGAAAAATAACTAGTCATTAAAAAAAAAAGAACACTAAGTGACATAGTGCTCTTAGAGTAACAGACAGTAGAGAAAGTAGGAAATATGCCATGATTAAGTAAGTTAAATTATGATAAAAAATTCCATTACAGAGGTCAACTTTTAATACAATATAGGATATTTTAGACAAAAAGGAAAATGTGAAAAATAGGAAATGGGTATGTAAAAACTTAATAAAGCATTCTGTTCTAACATAGACCTTAAATATAACCTTGTGTTCAGTATTACTTTTAAATTATCAAAAAATTGTGTTTTTAAGTACTTAAAGCTTTAATAAGTTTAAGGTGTTTATAAGCATTGCAACCTCAAAATAGCATAAATAAATGGTTTTCTTTTTTAAAGTTATCTTTTTAGCTTCATCATAATTTACTTAAACATAGATTTTTAAACTTTTTTATCTAAAACAAATATAAACTAAAAAAACTATAGTAGAAAGACAGAATGGTCTAGTAGACTTTTTTTTTTTTTTTTTCTTCTCAATATTTTATCCTTCAGTATGCTAATAAAAACAGTTTCCTTTCTGAAAGTGGAGAAAAAGTAGTGATACCTGGGGAGACCTCCCCCCTCCTAAACATGTAGCACTTTCTTCCATTCTGTAGGTTTAGAAACACCATTGAGATTACTCAATAAAAAGTAATCTCATTTATCAAGTAGTTGGCACATGACCCAAATCAGGACAACCAGAACGCTTATTTAAGAGTAATTCTTCTTCTTTGAGTTAGAGACTTTTCCTTTCCTATGGGATCTTTAGCTGAAAGGACAGTAAATAATTTTAACCAAAATTGTACTCCTATTTTTTTAAATAAGAAAATGAAAATAAAAATCTCTGAATAGAAATCTGGAAGAGTTGTGTTGCAAGTGACATAACCTAAAATAATGGACTTCCTCTATGTCAGTGTGGGATTGACACAGTGAGTCTTCCTCATTTATTCCCTGGGAGGTCATTGATCAGTGTAATGTGGTCAAAAAAACGTTGGCTAAACTGTTGTTTTTAGTTTCATTAGACAGAACAGGTGGCAACTGAGGCTGAATTTTTAGGAGATTTAATATAAAAATATCAGAAGAATGGAGCTAGTAGGCTAATTTTCTCAGCTTTTAATGAATTTATACATAATAAATTTCATCACATTGGCCCCTGTGAAATTACAGAGGAAAGGAAATACAACCAAGTTAATGGTTGACCTTTCAGCTTGAGGTCAGAAAGACAAATGAGGAAATTTCAATTTTTGTATGCCTTGCAGAGTTGGAAAACTCCAACTTTGGGGCCCAAAGTAAATTCAATATAAGCTAAGGCAAAGTGGTGGAAAGCACCACGGGAAATACATTTAGAGAAGAAGTAACCTGCAACTGAAAGAAATTTGATTTGCAGTGCCTCCCCCACCCCCCACTCTGTATTTCTCATGACTACATGTTCCCTTGTTTATAAATATTAATACCTACTTATAAAAAGCCATCATTTCAGTTACATCTATGGGCAAGTAGCAAGTCACCATAGCCTCAGTACATTATTTCATTAGCAGAATTAAGAATTAAGTCAAACACTTG
Source organism: Callorhinus ursinus (assembly GCF_003265705.2). Taxonomy (NCBI): domain Eukaryota; kingdom Metazoa; phylum Chordata; class Mammalia; order Carnivora; family Otariidae; genus Callorhinus; species Callorhinus ursinus. Next base: position 39,872,936 of record NW_027397064.1, on the reverse strand, counting down.
GTGCATAGACAGACCAAACCCCATGGCAACCACAATTTTGAGACTATGTATTCACTTCAATGTAAATTCAATAAAACCTCCTAAAGTTTGAAGGAGACTTTTTGTTGTTGTTGTTAGTTATAATTTAGTTTTGGTTTGTTTTTCAAAGTAATGTCAGGCCCATTAAAGAAAGCTACATATCATTGTTGTCCTTAAGACAATCTCCTAGTCATTAAACCTATATACTAAGAGGAAGTAGCTTGTTCAAGTGGTTCAGTGTTTGAAAGAGAAATCCTCTGCATCACCCTCTCAGATATGGCCATTAAAGACATAGGTATTGGGGCTCCCATAGTTCTAAGCCATCCATGGATTTGCTCAGATATCATTTTCTGCTGATGTTACTGAAAACCCTCCAGGAAGATTACCTAGTACCATCCTGCTCTTGAAGGCCACAGGGTGCATGTTTCAATATTCCCCAAAAGGATAACTTTTGAGTGCTCTTTCTACCTTTTATCTTCTTGTACCTGCTTGGCTTCCTAGGCACACTGCAGTGGTTGCTCTTTTCCTTCATGACTCCTGGGATAAGACCCCAACATTTCTCACTTACAACTCATGCTATAAGCTTCTTTTTCCAAACACTTCCCGGTTGCCATTGAGTACAAAATGCTATTCTACCTGTTAGACATTCACAATGCATGTTTGTAGGACAGAATGTGTGGAGCTGTATCCTGCAGACTGCTGCATTCATGCAGGCAGGGCATGATGATTGTTTCTTTTTGCTTGCTGCCTTGCAAAGAGGATGCTGTCATTAAACATGTAGTATCTAGTTTCCCTAATGACCTCTGGTGGGATTGGCTGGCATATCTCTGAAGTACATGAGGGCTGATATCCTGTGAGCCAACATTGACCAATGTAAGATAAGAGCCAGAGGGCCCCTGGGTGGCTCAGTTGTTAAGCATCTGCCTTCAGCTCAGGTCATGATCTCAGGGTCCTGGGATCGAGTCCTGAATCAGGCTCCCTGCTCAGCAGGAAGCCTCTTCTTCCTTGCCCTCTGCTCGTCCACCCCACTTGTGCTCTCTCTCTCTCAAATAAATAAATAATATCTTTAAAAAGGAAGATAAGAGCCAGGGCTAAATTCCCTCTCCTTCCTGCCATGGTTGAACCATTCAAAGATTGCTACCTCTGAAAACAATTCAGAAGTCTAAGAAAAGAACTCAGGAACATATTTCTTTTTATTTTTCCCTCCTTTATTTTTTGCCCCCTTTCTCTTGCTTCCTTGGGATTTCATTTTATAATAAAGTATTAGCATCTAGGTTTTCTCCTGAAACTATATTCTCTAGAAAATTTAACCTAAAATCTACAGTAACAAAACCTAGGGGAGCAGAGTAGCAGACAAGTCTAACTAACAGGTCTCTGCCAACAGGTTTGGACAGAGAGCTTTCTCTGTGGCTTTTTTGGGGGCATCTTATGTCATGGATTGGGGAACCCCATGCATTTTTTTTAAACAAGTGAGACTGTTACTATTTCTGTTATCTTTCTACCATTACATAGTGGGTATGACAAGAAAAGCATAGTATTTTAGTCGTAGGCTTCCAAACCAGGGAAACCATAAGTAGAACTGTCTACAAAGTGATTTATTCAGCAATTCTGGCCTTGGATTCAGTAATCTTTTGAAGCTGGGGAACAGTTGGTCATAGTAAGGAGTATGAACTACAGGCCAAAGTTTTTTCTTCCTCTCATGTAGTAAATTCTTGTAGGAAATATGTTAATCAAGATCCAGCTATAGTGCAGTCATTGTTCTTTGACATGACTATGGATATCAATTTAAACTGAGAATAATCTTCTCATTCTCCCTCTCTTCTCCTCTCCTTCCCTCCCTCCTCTCCTCTGCTCTTCTCTCTCTCATTTAATACCCATTTTCATCACAATGTGGCACCTAGTTTATAAGTTCCTCTTAGATGCACTTCTTGGATTGAAGTACGTCCATCACATTCTATTAGTTGCCTGCTCCCAAATCTAAATATTATTCCTATGTATTAACTAGGGTCTTGCTCAAACTCTTATATGAAAGTTGCCAGTACTATTCATTCTTAAAATAAATGGAGTTGAGGGGCACCTGGGTGGCACAGTCGGTTAAGTGACCTACTCTTGTTTCAGCTCAGGTCTTGATCTCAGGGTCCTGAGATCGAGCCCTGCATCAGGCTCATGCTCAGCGTGGAGTCAGCTTGAGATTCTCTCTCCCTCTGCCCCTCCTGTTCATGCTCACTCTCCCTCTAAAGTGAATAAATCTTTAAAAATAAATAAAAAGAGTTGAAAGATAATCCTTTGTTCAATCTGGTGCTATTTATTATATTTTTTTGCTCAACTTTCTTGAGTTCTCTGGCAAATGCTTATGAAGAATTATGCCATTATAATTTTTTAAGAGATTTTATTTATTATTTATTTGAGAGAGAGAGGGGAAGAGAGCACACGAACAGGGGCAGAGGGGAAGGGAGAAGCAGACTCCCCTGCTGAGCAGGGAGCACGTCACAGGGCTTGATCCCAGGATCCTGGGATCATGACCTGAACTGAAGGCAGACAGTTAATCGACTGAGCCACCCAGGCGCCCTTATAATTTTATATGTATATAAAATTGATAGACTTTTATATAATTTTGCCACCAAGAATTTAATAAGAATCTGGGAGTAGAGATTGGCTGCAGGATACATTTAATAAATGTTTGTACTGCCACCTTAATCAGTTATCTGAGTGGTCATATAAGTTCTGGTAGAAACAACTTGAATTTGTGCACATGCACATAAAGAGGAATTCTCTTTTATATAAAAATTACTTGTAGAATTTATATTTTTTTCAATATAGAAAAGCGAAAAAAGCATTTCTCTCTGTTAAAAGTATAAATAGTCATGAGTAAAAAACATAAATTTTTGTCATGTGATAAGAGAATTTTATTTTTTTTTATATTTTATTTCTTTATTATGTAATGTTAATCACCATACATTACATCATTAGTTTTTGATGTAGTGTTCCATGATTCATTGTTTGCATATAACACCCAGTGCTCCATTCAGTACGTGCCCTCCTTAATACTCATCACCAGGTTAACCCATCACCCATGCCCCCTCTAGAACCCTCAGTTTGTTTCTTAGAGTCCATAGTCTCTCATGATTCGTCCCCCACTCTGATTCCCCCAGCCTTCATTTTTCCCTTCCTGCTATCTTCTTCTTCTACTACTTTTTTTTAACATATAATGTATTATTTCTTTCAGAGGTACAGGTCTGTGATTCAACAGTCTTACACAATTCACAGCGCTCACCATAGCACATAGCCTCCCCAATGTCTATCACCCAGCTACCCCCATCCCTCCCAATCCCCACCACTCCAGCAACCCTCAGTTTGTTTCCTGAGATTAAGAATTCCTCATATCAGTGAGGTCATATGATACATGTCTTTCTCTGATTGACTTATTTAGCTCAGCATAATACCCTCCGGTTCTATCCATGTCCTTGCAAATGGCAAGATTTCATTGCTTTTGATGGCTGCACAATATTCCTATATATATATATATACCTCACATCTTCTTTATCCATCCAGCTGTTGATGGGCATCTTGGCTCTTTCCATAGTTTGGCTATTGTGGACATTGCTGCTATAAACATCAAGGTGCACATACCCCTTCGGATCCCTACATTTGTATCTTTGGGGTAAATACCCAGTAGTGAAATTGCTGGGTCTTAGGGTGGCTCTATTTTCAAATTTTTGAGGAACCTCCATACTGTTTTCCAGAGTGGATGCATCAGCTTGCATTCCCACCAACAGTGTAGGAGGGTTCCCCTTTCTCCGTATCCTCACCAACATTTGTTGCTTCCTGACTTGTTAATTTTAGCCATTCTGATTGGTGTGAGGTGGTATCTCATTGAGCTTTTGATTTGGATTTCCCTGATGCCGAGAGATGTTGAGCACGTTTTAATGTGTCTGTTGGCCATTTGGATGTCTTCTTTGGAAAAATGTCTGTTCATGTCTTCTGCCCATTTCTTGATTGGATCATTTGTTTTTGGGTGTTGAGTTTGATAAGTCTTTATAAATTTTGGATACTAGCCCTTTATCTGATATGTCATTTGCAAATATTTTCTCCCATTCTGTCGGTTGTCTTTTGGTTTTGTGGACTGTTTCCTTTGCTGTGCAAAAGCTTTTTATCTTGATGAAGTCCCAATAGTTCATTTTTGCCCTTGCTTCCTTTGCCTTTGGCAATGATTCTAGGAAGAAGTTGCTGTGGCTGAGGTTGAAGAGGTTGCTGCCTGTGTTCTCCTTTAGGATTTTGATGGACTACTGTCTCACATTTAGGTCTTCCAACCATTTGGAGTCTATTTTTGTGTGTGGTGTAAGGAAATGGTCCAGTTTCATTCTTCTACATGTGGCTCTCCAATTTTCCCAACACCATTTGTTGAAGAGACTTTTTTCCATTGGACATCCTTTCCTGCTTTGTTGAAGATTAGTTGACCATAGAGTTGGGGGTCCATTTCTGGGGTCTCCATTCTGTTCCATTGATCGATGTGTCTGTTTTTGTGCCAGTACCATACTGTCTTGATGATGACAGCTTTGTAATAGAGCTTGAAGTCAGAATTGTGACACCACCAGCATTACTTTTATTTTTTAATATTCCTCTGGCTATTCGGGGTCTTTTCTGGTTCCATACAAATTTTAGGATTATTTGTTCCATTTCTTTGAAAAAAGTTGATGGTATTTTGATAGGGATTGCATTGAATGTGTAGATTACTCTAGGCAGCATTGACAGCTTCACAATATTTGTTCTTCCAATCCATGAGCATGGAACGTTTTTCCATTTCTTTGTGTCTTCCTCAATTTCTTTCATGAGTATTTTATAGTTTTCTGAGTACAGATTATTTGCCTCTTTGGTTAGATTTATTCCTAGGTCTTATGGTTTTGGGTGCAATTGTAAATGGGATTGACTCCTTAATTTCTCTTTCTTCTGTCTTGCTGGTGGGTAGGAATGCCACTGATTTCTGTGCATTGATTTTATATCCTGCCACTTGACTGAATTCCTGTATGAGTTCTAGCAGTTTTGGGGTGGAGGTTTTTGGGTTTTCCACATAAAGTGTCATATCATCTGCAACAGTGAGAGTTTGACTTCTTTGCCGATTTGGATGCCTTTGATTTCTTTTTGTTGTCTGATTGCCATGTCTAGGACTTCTAATACCCATGTTGAATAGCAGTGGTGATAGTGGACATCCCTGCCATGTTCCTGACCTTAGGGGGAAAGCTTTCAGTTTTTCCCATTGAGAATGATATTCGCTGTGGGTTTTTCATAGATATTGAGGTATGCACACTCTATCCCTACACTCTGAAGAGTTTTAATCAAGAAAGGATGCTGTACTTTGTCAAATGCTTTTTCTGCATCTCTTGAGAAGATCGTATGGTTCTTGTTCTTCCTTTTATTAATGTATTGTATCACATTGATTGATTTGTGAATGTTGAACCAACCTTGCAGTCCAGGGATAAATCCCAGTTGTTCGTGGTGAATAAGCCTTTTAATGTACTGTTGGATCCTATTGGCTAGTATTTTGGTGAGAATTTATGCATCCATGTTCATCAAGGATATTGGTCTGTAATTCTCCTTTTTGATGGGGTCTTTGTCTGGTTTTGGGATCAAGGTAATGGTGGCCTCATAAAATGAGTTTGGAAGTTTTCCCTCCATTTCTATTTTTTTGGAACAGTTTCAGGAGAATAGGTATTAATTCTTATTTAAATGTCTGGTAGAATTGTCCTGGGAAGCTATCTGGCCCTGGGCTCTTGCGTGTTGGGAGATTTTTGATGACTGCTTCAATTTCCTTAGTGGTTATAGGTCTGTTCAGGTTTTCTATTTCTTCCTGGTTCAGTTTTGGTAGTGATACATCTCTAGGAATGCATCCATTTCTTCCAGATGATCTAATTTGCTGGCATAGAGTTGCTCATAATATGTTCTTATGTTTGTATTTCTTTGGTGTTGGTTGTTCTCGCTCCTCTTCCATTCATGATTTTATTAATTTGGGTCATTTCTCTTTTCTTTTTGATAAGTCTGGCCAGGGGTTTATCAATCTTGTTAATTCTCTCAAAGAACCAGCTCCTAGTTTCATTGATCTTTTCTACTGTTCTTTTGGTTTCTATTTCATTGATTTCTGCTCTGATTATTATTTCTCTTCTCCTGCTGGGTTTAGGCTTTATTTGCTGTTCTTTCTCCAGCTCCTTTAGGTGTAGGGTTAGGTTGTGTATTTGAGACCTTTCTTGTTTCTTGAGAAAGGCTTGTATTGCTATGTACTTTCCTCTTAGGACTGTCTTTGCTGAATCCCAAAGATTTTGAAGAGTTGTGTTTTCATTTTCATTTGTTTCCATGATTTTTTTAAATTCTTCTTTAATTTTCTGGTTGACCCATTTATTCTTTAGTAGGATGCTTTTTAGCCTCCATGTATTTGAGTTCTTTCCGACTTTCCTCTTGTGATTGAGTTCTAGTTTCAAAGCATTGTGGTCCAAAAATATGCAGGGAATGATCCCAATCTTTTGGTACCAGTTGAGACCTGATTTGTGACCTAGGATGTGATCTATTCTGGAGAATGTTCCATGGGCACTAGAAAAGAATGTGTATTCCATTGCTTTGGGATGGAATGTTCTAAATATATCTGTGAAGTCCATTTGGTCCAGTGTGTCATTTAACGTATTTATTTCCTAGTTGATCTTTTGCTTAGATGATCTGTCCATTTCAGTGAGAGGGTGTTAAAGTTCCCCACTATTATTGTATTGTTGTTGATGTGTTTCTTTGCTTTTGTTATTAACTGGCTTATATAATTGGCTGCTCCCATGTTTGGGGCATAGATATTTACAATTGTTAGATCTTCTTGTTGGATAGACCCTTTAAGTAGGACCTAGTGTCCTTCCTCATCTCTTATTATAGTCTTTTGTTTAAAATCTAATTTGTCTGATATAAGGATTGCCACCCCAGCTTTCTTTTGGTGTCCATTACCATGGTAAATGGTTTTCCACCCCCTCACTTTCAATCTGGGGGTGTCTTTGGGTCTAAAATGAGTCTCTTGCAGACAGCATATTGATAGGTCTTGTTTTTTTTTTTTTAATACAATCCGATAGCCTATGTCTTTTGATTGGGGCATTGAGCCCATTTACATTCAGGATAACTATTGAAAGATATGAATTTAGTGCCATTGTATTGCCCGTAAGGTGACTGTTACTGTGTATTCTCTGTGTTCCTTTCTGGTCTATGTTACTTTTAGGCTCTCTCTTTGCTTAGAGGACCCCTTTCAATATTTCTTGGAAGGCTGGTTTCATGTTTAAAAATTCCTTTAGTTTTTGTTTGTCCTGGAAACTTTTTAACTTTCCTTCTATTTTCAATGACAGCCTAGCTGGATATAGTATTCTTGGCTGCATATTTTTCTCGTTTAGTGCTCTGAATATATCATGCCAGTCCTTTCTGGCCTGCCAGGTCTCTGTGGATAGGTCTGTTGCCAATCTAATGTTTCTACCATTGTAGGTTACATATCTCTTCTCCCGAGCTGCTTTCAGGATTTTCTCTTTGTCTCTGAGACTCGTAAGTTTTATTATTAGATGTCGGGGTGTTGACCTATTATTTTTGATTTTGAGAGGGGTTCTCTGTGCCTCCTGGATTTTGATGCCTGTTTCCTTCCCCAAATTAAGGAGGTTCTCTGCTATACTTTGCTCCAATATGCCTTCTGCCCGCCTCTCTCTTTCTTCTTCTTCTGGGATCCCAATTATTCTAATGTTGTTTTGTCTTATGGTATCATTTATTGCTTGAATTCTGCCCTCGTGATCTGTAGTTATTTGTCTCTCTTTTTCTCAGCCTCTTTATTTTCCATTATTTGGTCTTCTATATTGCTGATTCTCTCTTCTGCCTCATTTATCCTAGCATTTCGCACCTCCACTTTTGATTGCACCTCATTAAGAGCCTTTTTGATTTCAATTTGGTTAGATTTTAGTTCTTTTATTTCTCCAGAAAGGGTTTCTTTAATATTTTCCATGCTTTTTTCAAGCCCAGCTAGTGTCTTTAAAATCATCATTCTGAACTCTAGTTCTGATATCTTACTAATGTCCATATTGATTAGGTCCCTGGCAGTCGGTACTGCCTCTTGTTCTTTTTTTTTTGAGGTGATATTTTCCATCTTGTCATTTTGTCCCAAGGACAATAGATAAATGAGAGAACAAAATGCTAACAGGGTAACAATGACCCCAGAAAAATATACACTAAACAAATATGAAGAGACCTAAAACTGTGGGAAAAGAAAGGGAAAGAAAGAAAAAAGAAAAAAGATAAAGATAAAGATAAAAACAAAGAAACAAACAAACAAACAAAACCCAGAATATGATCAGATATGATGAGACTGGTGCATAGATCAGTGCCACACACTAGATTTTGGGCGTATTTTGGTCTGTTAGAAGAAAGTGTCTCCCAAAATTTTAAAGAAAGAAAAGCTTATATATGTACAAAAATAAGGGTAAATACAATGAAGGGATGGAATATGAATGTAAAGATGAAAATTATAAAGGATTTTATAAAAGGAATTGATAAGAATTTGGTTGAAAAAAGAAAGAAGAGGTTTATTAAAAAAAAAGGAGAGAATGTGATCAGTCAGGAGACTAGAACAAAGCCATATACTAGAGATTCAGAGTATATTTTCGTCTGTTAGAAAAAAACCGTATCCCAGAATTTTAAGGAGAGAACAACTTATATATGTTTACCAAAAATAAGGTTAACTACTATGAAGGGATAGAATATGACTCAAAATGAAAACTGAAAAAGATTTTTTAAAAAAGGTATTGATAAGATGTTGGTTGAAAAAGGGAAAAAGAAAAATTCAAAAAAAATTTAAAAATTAATTTTGAAAGACTAAAGAATCATGGGGAAAAAAAGCATGAATTATTTGTGTTGTATTCCCCAAGTGCTGGAGTTCTGTTGTTGTCACTGATCGGTAAACTTGGTCTTGGCTGGCCCTTCTTACTGATCTTCTGGGGGAGGGGCCTTTTGCAGAGTTCTCAAGTGTCTTTGCTGGAGGTGAAATTGCCCCGCCCTTGCCCAGTCTGGGCTAAGTAATCTGCTTGGGTTTGCTCTCAGGAGCTTTTGTTCCCTGCAAGCTTTCTGTACAGCTTTGGAGGATGAGAGTGAAAATGGCGGCCTCCCAATCTCTGCCCCGGGGGAGCTGAGAACTTGGGGCCCCACTCCTCAGTGAGCTCCCAGAGAAAAGCAGTCAAACACTCCCGTCTCCCTGTCTCCAGCCACACTCTGTGCTCCCCCGGCCTGTGACCGAGCATTTCTGTCCCTGGCACATGACCCCATGTGGAGTCCCCAAACCCAGCAGATTCCTGAGGTGCACTCCCGTGCTGCTCTTACGGGGGGAAGAAAGGGAGTCTCACTGGATCTGCCACTTGTTGGGTCCCTGCTGGAAAAGCAGTGGCCTGACTGTGCTGTGGATCATAGTTTGTGGCAACCCTGAGCTGAGAGCCCACTCCTCAGCTCCATCTCTGCAGCCGGCTTCCCCACTCTTATACCTAGAAGCTCTGCTGCACTCAGGCACCCCTGGTCTTTCTGTGACCCCGAGGGTCCTGAGATCACACTGTCCCAGTGAGGGTTCCACCCCCTGCTTAGCCACTGGAGTGACGTCCCTCAGCGGAGCTGACTTCTAAAAGTTCTGATTTTGTGCTAAGGTGCTCTATCACTTGCCAGAAGTGGCCGATGGAGGCCCCTCCCCCGCCATCTGTCCTCTTGAATATCGCCTTGGATTCACTTCTCTACACGTCCTACCTTCCAGAAAGTGGTCGCTTCTCTGTTCAGAGAGTTGCTCTTATTCTTTTCTTCGATCTCCTCTTGAATTCGTAGGTGTTCAGAATGGTTTGATCCCTATTCAGCTGAATTCCTGGGACCAGACGAAATTTAGATCTCTTCCTCCGCCATCTTGTTCCTCCCCCGAGAATTTTATTTTAAAACTTTCTTAAAATAACATGAACTGTCCTACTTGGAAAAGATAAAAATGAAATTGAGAATTTACTTGTTAACTTCCACCTATTTCTAAAACTCAGTAAGCTATCATTTCAAATTTCAGTAGTGTCAATTTATTTTGATTAGTTATGAATATATTTTCATATACTTTTCAAACCCTGTGGGTGATGACCACTATATTTATTTTACTTGGAAATTAATAGAAATGCATAATTTAAAACAGAATATACTTTTTAACATTCCATAGATATCATTTTTACAGTTTAGGGCTGCACCTAAATATTTTCAACCTTGTTAAATCTTACAAACATTAGATGAAATCAATAAAAGAAGTAATCTTTAATATATAAATATATTTTTATTAAGACAGCACTTCCATATAAAATATTTAAAATGATCTTAAATGAGGGTTATAAATGAATCAGGAAAACATTAATGAAAAAGTTTGTGTATTGTGTGTGTTTTCTACCTATTATATAAGTTAAAGTTGATATAAATCTTTATGATTAAAGATTTCTTCCAAGTTCTGATATTGGAACTTGTGTTCTGTGGGATGGGTTATACTTATACAATTTTGGAAAACAAAATTTTAAATTAGAAATAATTGATTTTAAAAGTCACATATTTTGTTTTCTCACTGTAGAGGCTAACTGAAGAGCAAGGAATGATTTTTATCTTTCATGTGCCATAAAGACTATAATTATTAGAATTTTTTCCTTTAACTTTGATATCCCTCCACCAATCTGAGGGTGTCTCCTTAAAACATTAAAACATGGAATGAAATGGGCTGATCCCAATTCTGTTTGTTTTATATGTTAAATATCTCTAAGTATATCATAAATGCATATATTACATATTGATTGTATGGAAACCCTTAACCTTTCTGGATTATTTCAAATTCTTTAATCATGTAGATGTGTCTTTTTTATCATTTTTTGAAATAGGAATTGGGCTGATTTTTCCAAAGATAATGAATTTAAAGAAGTATTTCTGTATATATATAAAAATTCTTCTGTGTTACCTACCCATTCTTTTTTCTCATCCTCCAAAATGAACTTGAAGATTATCTTTGTGGAAATTAAGAACTACTTACAGAAGCTCTTATAATAATATCAGTAGAAGAATTTACTTTTATCAGTGCTTCTCCATAGATTTGAAGGAAGAGACTATTTTTTAGACATCTCATACATGACCCTATACTTTTCCTTGATTTTGGAATTATGAGTTCCCTGATGGTTTTCTTTTTATACAGTGTATTCTATTATGTTTCCATAGACATAATGAGCTACAAGGAAGTATGTAAACTAAACTGGCAGAAGTTAGATTTTTGTCATGTGAAAAAATATGGGTTATTATTTCAAGTTTGCATTTTAAGATGAAGAGCAAAACATCTGTAGACTAAATCTCAAGTTAGGTACCAGGGAAAAGATCCTACAGCTTATATGAGATACACACACACACACACACACACGTATAATCTCCTATTAGAATAATCAATGATATGCCGCAGTAATAAACAATCCCAGTTCTTTGTGGCTTATAATAATAAATGCTTACTTCTTGGGCTCCATGTTGATTGCAGATCATTTGGAGATTCTGCTCTGCAGCTCTTTCCCAGGCTGACAGGGCAATTGTCTAAAACATTTGCCATCACTATAGCAGGGCAAGAGAATGCAAGAATGAGTCACATCCATAAACTTCATGTTTGTTGAACAGACATAGTGATAGACCCATCCAAAAAGACCAGGAAATGCATTCCTGTCCTTTGCCTAACAGGAAAAATGTAAATATATAATATAGATGGTACTGGTTACTATTGCAATAAAATCATCATTTCCTATAGTTGCTGTAACAACCTCCTCATTTAAGTTTGTTAAGTATTTAATTTTAATCTATAGAGAAATTTTTTTTAATCACCCTTAGGCCCAAAGGAAATATTTAAGATGAATGGCTAAAAAAAAAAATCAGCAAATTGAAAATGCCCTAATGATCTTAGGTAACAATGTTTAAGTTTTAAAATCATCAATAGATAATTTTCAGTAGTGGATTTAAATTAGCAGATCTCTAAGCTATAAACATTTTTTTTCTTTAAAGAAAAATAAATGTATTACCCAAAAGACCAGAGCAAAAACTGATTTATAAATGAAAAGAAGGGTCATCCTACTAGTAGGAAGTAAGGAAATTATATGTCTAGTCCCATACAACTGGCTACTCATGAAACATTAAAATCAAATCACTTCAGGCAACTACTTTGTAATGGATTAACCTGTCTGTGATGTAATCGAGTTTTAGAATAATACCACAAATGCCAAACAAGACTTTTAAACAGCAACATTACTAGACCCTGTGCCAGCTGAATCCATTACTGTAGAAAGAAATCCTTCAGGCAATGTTAGGTCACTGATTATAGCAATTTATTTCTCATTAGCTTATAACTACCTGACCTCTTCATCTGTTTCTGCTCTATGAAATCACACTTCAGAGTTTATACATACAAACTCATAAGGAATCAGTTTATTGCTTTCACTCAAAAAATGAATATTCTCTGGAATTCTAGTCAATAATGCCGAGCAGTTGGCTCTTATAGGTGGGATTTCACAAGAGATTAATATTCTATGCAATACATAAAATCAGAATCAGACCCTCTAAAAGTGCATAATTATAATACTTATTAAAGTATATTCAAAAGAGTTCATATTGGTATAAAAATTGAAAATTTAACATCTTCAGTAAAATTCTAAAGGTATACAGCAAAACTTAAGGAGTAAGTCGTTTTAAAAAACAAAAGCATAGGAAGTATAGAAAATGATGGTAAAGATTCTAATTTGTCATTAAAATTTAGCATAGCCTTGCTATTAAAACTAATGATACATAAATACAGAGAACAAACTGCTGTTTGACAGAGGAAAGGGAAGTAGAGTGATGTGCAAAATGGATGAAGAGGAGTGGGAGATACAGGCTTTTAGTTATGGAATGAATAAGTCACAGGGACTAAATGAATAGCATAGGTAATATAATCAATGGTTAAGTAATAATATTGTATGGTGATAAATGATAGCTATACTATGATGAATATAGCATAATGCATAGAGTTGTAGAATCACTATTAATACATCTGAAACATGTAACATTATGTGTTAACATACTTAAAAAAAAAACCCTAAGTGTATATATGTGTGTGTGTATGTGTATAGCATTAGTTTCTATGCCTGTTTTAACAAAATTACCAAAATATGGTGTCCTAAAACAACACAGATTGGTATTCTTATAGTTCTGTAGATCAAAACTCTGAAATCAGTTCATTGGGCTAAGTCAAGATATGAGGAGGGCAACCTCCTTCTGAAGGCTCTAGAGTAGAACCTATTTCCTTGCCATTACCATCTTCTCCAGATCATTACCATCTCCCCCTGTGTTCCTTGGGTCATGCACATTCCTCCATCTTCAAAGCCATCAGCATAGCATCTTGCTTCAGTCATCATATTGCCTTCTTCACTTTTTTGGACTTTCCTTTCCTTCTTATTCTGTGATTTAGGTGCTTTTCTTTAAGCTTTAAAGGAATGAAAATTACTGGACCAGACATTTAAGGAACTTAAAGGATTAATCAAAGAGAAAACTGTCCCTGAATTTGGTTTGACATTTCCAGGAAAATATTTTAATATTCTCTGTTTGTATTATATGCCTACTATTTTAACCAAATTCTGTGAGCAGGAAGATGTTTAAAAATAATTAACCACGATTTGGTCACATGTCACTATGTCAACAGTAGTGTACTATGTCAACAATAGTGTACTATGATCAACAATCCTATCAGAAATGTATAGACTTGGGGGTTCATGAAAGGCAAGTGGAATTCCTGTTACCAAAATAAGAAATGCTCAGTACAGAGACTGTTCCAAAATTGACAAATGAACCTGATGTCTGTATATCACAGTCAGTTCGGTAAATTTTGACAACACTGTGCTGGTTTCAAAAATACCAAGTGTTGGGGTACCTGGGTGGCTCAGTTGGTTAGGTGGCTGGTTCTTGATTCGGCTCAGGTCATGATCTCAGGGTCCTAAGATTGAGCCCTCTGATGGGTTCTGCACTCAGCAGGGAGTCTGCTTTAGGATTTTCTCTCTCCCTTTCCACCTCCTCCTACTCAAACTTTCTCTCTCTAAAATTAAAAAAAAAAAATTTTAAGTGTCAATTTCAAAATAGGCATTGCCATTCTTAGAAAAAGTTCCAATGTTTTAAAAGGAAGACTGTTCTGTGTTAGCTCTCAATGTTAGCCATCTTGTGTCTAATAGTAATGACTAATAATAATGTCTAAAAATTGTACCTAAGAATAGAGATCTTGACTTATGAATGGATTCATCAAACACAGTGGTTCTATCATATTCCTCTATCCTGGATGCTTCCACTCTAAATTAAAATGTCACATACCATATCTGGATAATTGTAACAACATCTTGTTTGAACTATTTCACATTATGATTTGCAAACTATCCTCCATATAAAATCAAGCTTCCACGTTTTCTCATTTCTTTTCATATAATCATCAGATTATGTTCTTTTAGTTTGAAAAAGGCAGAGACACTCTTAGGTATATTAAAGCATGGGAGGTTCTTGTAAGAGGAAAGAATGGTACACAATCTAACCAAACTTGGTGAATACCAGAAAATAAGATTCATTTCAGTTTTAGTGATACAATAATCTTGTTGCCTCCTCAGACATGTATTTATTTTTGTAGTTTTTAACTTGGTTGACTGTCTTATTAATGATAGTCTCTGCATCAGGTACTCAATTCCCTGACAATAATTTTCATGAGGACAAGGAGTGTCAATTCTGTAAAGCAAATGTATCTCTAATATCTGGATAGCCACATACAGATTTTCACACTAGAAAAAGATGAAGGATAGATTTGGAGGTAAAAATACAAACATTATTTGGTCATAAATACCAACCAGAATCAAGAGTGGAAAGAAGAGAAGCAGCAATTGTAAGTAAAATTATTAATCACAGTCATCTGTTCTCCAGTAGATGCAAAATCACCACACAATATCTGTGCTAAAGCAGACTTCATTGAGAGCTATGAATGGCAAAGACCCAGCTAAATGTAATTACTAGCCCTGAGAAGAGAATAAGACAGATTGAAAATAGTATATATTAACAGATATATGAGAGAAACAACACATTTTGAAATGAAGACTGAAATTGTAGGGGGGAAAAAGGACAAGAATGTTCTAGAATAGAGAACAGCTAACATTGAGATATAACTTGGTGAATTTATTCAACTTCATGGTAAAGAAAATTTTCTGCTGTTACTGGAACAAGAACACAAAGACAATGGACTAGGATAAAATTGGAATGGAAACATATAGATGCAAAAAATGGAGCGAAGTTAAATATTTTAAGTAAAAGGGCATGTAATTCAGTTAAAAAGTAAACACAAATATGAAGTCTCTAACCTCACTGAGTGATGGTTATAAATTGAAAAGAAATCAGAATGTATTTTAAATTAACAGATTTTTTTAAAAAGAAAGAAACAAGAAAACCAAATAGAAGTATAAAACTGAGCAGATTATTATTATCAGAGAAAGGAGGAAAAGAATAGTGCCAAGGGGTGCCTGGGTGACTCGGATGAGCATCTCTGTCTCTCTCTCTCTCTCACACACACACACAAAAAAAAAAAAACTTGACAAAAACAGATATAGGCAAATATCAGTTATGATACAAGACAGATTCCTAAATCAGATGTTCACAGGTATAATCCAAGAGCATACTAAAGAATAATAAACTATACATTCATGCAGTGCTCCTACTCAGAATTCAAGGATAGCTTGGGGTAAAAGATATACCACATTGAACATATATATATATATATATATATATATATATATATATACACACACACATTAAATATACATTGAACATATATATATATCAAATGTCTAAAGATCATTGAAATCTTTTGAATGAGTCGCCCAAAAGAGGGAAATAAATAATATTTTATAAGTAGTGTTAATAATTACCCCATTCTACTTCTAATCATCAAATATTCAATATATCTTCCTCCACACAAAATACTTTTCAACCCTCCCCAAAGCACAATATTCAAATATCACAGCTTGTATCAAAATGGTAAAATAAATTTTTGCTTAAGAATGAATCGAGGAACTAGAGCAGATATGCAGAAAATAAACAGGTTTAACAACCCCTCTAAAAAGTTAATGGTAAAGCCCCAAAGCAAGAGTTTTAATGTTTAGCATGCACTTTTTTTTTTTTTGGTAGATGATACATTTGTGGTGGTAGGCAGAGGGGTAGATTTTACCTCTATAAATTTGATTCATTTGTAAAATGTACCTGTTCAGCTTATTGGCCTAGTCTTTGCAATCAACAAATAACTTGGTAAGTAATTAAGTAGTTTATTAATGTGGGATAGATTAATAATTTTATAATCCAAGTTTGAGATCTTTATGTTAATTTTTTTGGTGAAATATTTTGACATTTTACAGCATCTTTCCCTAGCTGGAAAAGACCAAACCGAACAGCATATATCCCTAGCACTGAATGTAAAAATGAAAAAAAAAAAAAAAAAAACAAATTTTGCATTTAACTATTTTGGTTTTATATGTAAGTCATTATAAATATGTTTTTAATGTTTCATGGTTTCATGATTTCATGATAAAATTCCAGTTTTATCATTATCCAACAATTTATTTATATTCCTTGTGATATCATTTTATATAAAGAGGTCAGTCTTAAAATATACCATTATTAACATTTAGCAATTCTATGTTTTCTACTAGAGAGTATTATAAAATTGAACATACCATGATTATATTGTTTATACCTTATTTCTTCTAAACTAATTTCTTCTATGAGTGGATTTCAAATACTGATGGTAGGCAAATATAAAAATAAGATTTTATATTGTTTCTACTAATGATTTTTAAGACTATACACATTCTCTCATTAATGCAGTCACCATGTCCTTTAAATTAAATGTGTTTTGAAGGATGGAATCTAACATAGTGAATATGTCTGAGGTAAAATTACAGAAATAGCAAGAGAAAAAAAAACAGAATAAATAAAATATCTCAGTGTTCTAGAATGTGGAATTAATGCTGACAATAAACTCTGTAGTGTGTTTATAGTATCTTTATTGTTGTCATCTGTAGTCTAGAGGTTCTCTTGGGATTGCCTTTTCTTGGTCATGGAATTTTGTTGATACATTAGATGTCAACTGCTAGAGAATGTATGGAGTGGAACAGGAGGGTGTTTCCTTCTTAAAGTTTCATATACTCCAGTTTTCTTCTCCTGATGTGGCAGCTGGGATTATCTTTGGATCATACACTGAGATTTTTGCCAGAGTATATTTAAAGAGGAAAATGAATAACAGAGAATACCAAAGTTTCAAATGGGCAGCAAATCTTCAAGTTTGAAAAAATTAGCAATTTTTTAGGGGAAGTCCAAATAATATAGATATCAATTTGATGACTTTAGCATATCTTGATATTTTATATATTTAATTTAACATTTAATTTTGCATAATTAGTTCACATATTTAATTAGCTTATTTTGATTCTTTTCTACTTGTCTGTTATGCTTTGACCATGATGGTTTTGCATACAGTACTTTAAAGCTAATTCAGTGTATTTGATCCAAGATATTGGGGAGGACATTTCATCTCTTCATCAAATGTCACTGGCTTAGCCTACACAGAGGACAAAAACCTAGGCCAATTAGCTTCCCACCTGAACCCTTGTCTCTGAACCCTTTTATACATTTAATCTCCCACTTATGAGAAATAGCTAAGTTAGTGGGATTAAGCCCAAATTTTACATATTGTATTTTACTACATGCAGAATTTAGTACATGGCAGAATCACTACATGGCAGAATTGAAGCAACTGTTGATGCTTTTTGTTACATACTGCTTACAACTGAGTGTTGTGCAGTGTCCTAGGTCAGTATAAATGAATATAATACATTTACAGGCAGAAAATGTTTCTGATCAATGTAAGAATCATGAATGGACCAGGAATTCCTTTTTAGAATTTTATGGAAAGAAAATCTTTAATTGTGGAAATTGACCATATGTATTAAATATTTTATTCACTGATTTTGTTAATGGAAAAATAAACTTCTTCAAATTATTCAGGAATAAATTATCTTCACATTAGAAAGAAACACTAGTGGGTAAAATAGATTTCACTTTAGTTCAGCAGAGCCTTATATGAAACTTATAGCTACGCAGTGAAAAATTTGTCCAATGTTTCCACCTATCAATCAATCTTGTAGATTAATATCCAAGGCAATAAAGAATGATAAAGAAAACATAAAACCTTTTTGGAGGGAATGTATTTTTACTCAAAAATAAGCTAATGCATCCCTCAGTATTGACCATCACAATATAACCCTATGCGTTTATTTCAAACTTTGTTGTATAAAAGGAAGTAAGTATTGCACTGAAGAGTCAGAAATTAGTCCTACTTTAACACTTTTATGTGGGAAACAGATAATTTGGAAAAGGATATGTTATATGTGATTTATACAATTTTAGAAAAAGTTTAAAGCATAGAACAAAAAATTAAAAATGAGAGAAAAAGATAAAAAGAAACTGGCTAGAAAGCCAAAGAGAATTTAAGGGAAAAGTGGTAAGGTAACAGGAATGAATGACAGATATTATTATCTATAAAGAAAACTGACAATACAGAAAATTTGACCAGTGACATGAAAGACTAATTTTCAAACCTCTTCCTAAATAAAGAAGAAAAAAAATGAAGGGTAAGGAGAAGTAATTTTACAAAAGAACAGTTTAGGCTCATGTTTTTTATTTTATATTTTCTAGATAGTAGTCTACTGACAGCCACTTTTCATCAGTGAATACAAAAACCCCAAAATTTGAAACCTCTTTCTTCATGTAAAATGAATGAGTAATATCTTTTATTCTTTTAAGTATTTTGCCTTAAAATATTCAATGTACTTCTACCTGATACAATTTTAATCATTATTCCTACTTCATCATTAACTTTCTGTAAAGATTCTATTATAAAGATCTTGATTTGGGGGATTTAGCCATATTGATGACATCCCGGAGTTGGATTTAGCTTCCTTATTGCAATAGTCCCTGTGAATAGTGTAGTGCTTTCATTTATATTACTGGATAATCCATATTCCAAATGATTATTTCAAAAATATTTGCAGAATTCTAGTTGTGGCAGTTTATTTTTACTTATCTATCTATCATCTGCCTATCTATCTATCTATCTATCTATCTATCTATCTATCTATCATCTATCTATCTATTTTAGAGGGAGAGAGAGAATGCTAAGCATGCTCCACGCTGAGTGCAGAGCCTGACACGGGGCTCAGTCTCACAATGCTGACTGAGATCATGATCTGACCCCAAATCAAGAGTCAGACGCTTAACCAACTGAGCCACCCAGGTGCCGCTAGGTGTAGCAGTTTAGATGGTTAGTGTTCTTTGCCACTGTAATGTAGCTAATGAAGAGCATATACTAGGATAAGGAACACACACGCACACACACACACACACACAGACAGTAAACTGACTTATTTTTGTTTCATCATATTTGTGTATTTGCTATAATTTTTTTATTGAAGAATTTTCTAAGTCACATGACAATTTTGTGAGAGTTAGTGGAGTTAATATTAGTGAAACTACTTTAAACACACTTCCCAAGGTCCATACGATGGCATATTGTAAGGCTCCAAAGGCAAAGGGAGGAATGAAGTTGCTTCACACTGTGGAACTTATACTCAGGAATGCCTGTGAATTGTGATACATGATGGCTGGTCAGCTGGAGCCAATTAGGGCAATGGTACCAAACCGTACATTAAATATTAATACAGCTCAATGTCTTTGTTAATTTTTATTTAATTTTTTCTTTATTAATTTTTAGATAAAATATGTGTAGATGTTCTAATATTTTTCCCAAGGACTCATTTTTTTTTTCTTGCATACAGTGGAGTCCATGGCTGTTAGGGGTATGGCCCTTAATCAGGACAGCATATGAGGTATAGGTTACAATCTTTATGTAAAACTGCTTGGATTTCAATCCTGGCTGCAATAGGCATTGGCTGTGCCATAGATTCCTACATTTAATATTATTTGACAAAAATCTTATATAATATCCATAACACTTGGAGGAAGTATTACCTCTTTTACAGAAAAGGAAAGCAGATACTGAAAAGCCATGCACATGACCTATGTGCACAGGGCCACAGAGCTAGGAAGCAACTGGGATGGAATTTGAGCTAAAGTAATCTGGTTTCTAACTTCTATGATAATGCTGCCTCTCAAAATCCAGATCACATTAATATTTACCTTATAGGCATATTGCTATGGGATTCAATGACACATGAAGCATGAAGAACATTTTAGCACACAGCACTCATTGTGTGCTAGTTATTGTAGTAGATGTTTTATTACCATGTGGTTGAGACTTCATGTGGAGTGGGAGCTGAGAAGGGTAAAGATATTTAGAGAAAAGTGGAGCAAGAGACTGAGAAAAAGCTTGAAAGTATCCCAAGGTATTAACCATCTTGTTACTAATCATACTTCAGATCTGGCTACTTTCCTACCCTTTCTTTGGTTTGCTTCTGTATTGTTAATGAAGACAATTCTTAGATTAGAAGCATGATAGTTTTATTTCTGTGTTCCATTCACATTATCTATAATAGTCTTGTGTTACTGATTTTATTGAATAAAATACTTAAAGAAAAGAAAGGAAAAGAAATGAAGGAGAAAGCACATTCAGTTCTTTTTCTTTTTTTCCTAGCACATTCACTTCTGACCAGAGTGAAAATTTGTAAGCAGATCGAACAAGCAGTATTTATTTAGCATAAAAAACAATAAACATGAGTAATTTTACTGATGGCATATATACAAACATTTCTACTTACTTAAATATTTGGAAAAAGAAATATTAGATGAAAAACTATTGCTGAATATTACACAAAACATTTGGGTCACTTCTGTGTGTGTATAAATGTATATATGTGTTTGCCAATCTTTCACTTTTAAAAAGTTTTGGCATTTTGTTTATACAGTCTAAAAGAATAAAGTAAGAACCCTCATCCCATCATGGAGAGGACCATAATTTAATCATAGGGAAAATTCTCACATACTTCACCTACTTATTCAGGGCATCTATTACTTCATAAATTAGGTAAATCATTAGCTTACTTGAGGCAAATCAAAGTACGCTGTATAAGGTTGTTCCAGTTCATATTCTAACTTTGCCTATAGATTTGACTTGAGGTATCTGAAATAAAAACCTATCTCACTTTTCTCAAATAAAACTCAGATGAAAACTTATCAGTAAGAGACAAAATAATATGACATCCATTGATGATGTGAGTAATGCTGGTTTGCATTATACTAGTGGGAATGCCTTAGAAATTGATATTTGAGGGCGCCTGGGTGGCTCAGTTGGTTGGGCGGCTGCCTTTGGCTCAGGTCATGATCCTGGAGTCCCGGGATCGAGTCCCACATCGGGCTCCCTCCTCAGCTGGGAGTCTGCTTCTCCCTCTGACTCTCTTCCCTCTAGTGCTCTCTATCTCTCATTCTTTCTCTCTCAAATAAATAAATAAAATCTTTAAAAAAATAAAAATAAAAATAAAGAAATTGATATTTGAAATATTTTTCTAATGCCAAATATTTTCCCAGTGGTTGAAAGGGAATATATAATTAAAGGGAAAGACACAGAATATGACAGGAGGTGACCACTGCTGTGTCATACAATATGTGTTCACTATTAATTGGCCCTGCCAAATGACCATGGTTGGGTTAAGAAAAATAGTTATGACTGATCTTCTATTAACTCAAGATGCAATAATTCAGCCATTAGGATATCCCATGCATCTTACTGGCTGAAAACTTTTGCTTGATTATCTGATCATGAATATTTAACATGAAAGAATAATAGCAATATCAATCTTTGGATTTGTTAGGAAGATTAAGTAAAATATATGTAAAACATTTAAACGATGCCTTGTACATATTAGGCACTTGGTAAATCATACTAAGAGGAGTAATACCATTCTCACTATTAATAATGATATAGGGGCGGAGCAAGATGGCAGAGGAGTAGGAGACCTAGATTTCGTCTGGTCTCAGGAATTCAGCTGAATAGGGATCAAACCATTCTGAACACCTACGAACTTAACAGGAGATCGAAGAAGAGAGTAGCAACAACTCTCTGAACAGAGAAGCGACCACCTACTGGAAGGTAGGACGTGTGGAGAAGTGAATCCGAGGCGATATTCGGGAGGATAGACGGCGGGGGAGGGGCCTCTGCCGGCGGCTTCTGGCAAGTGATAGAGACGCGGAGCACAAAATCGGGACATTTAGACGTCGGCTCCGCGGAGGGACGTCGCTGCAGTGGCTAAGCAGGGGGTGGAATCCTCCCGGGACAGTGTGGTCTCAGGACCCTTGGGGTCACAGAAAGACCAGGGGAGCCTGAGTGCGCCAGAGCTCCCAGGTATCAGAGCAGGGAAGCCGGCTGCAGAGACGGAAAAAGAGAGGCGCGGGCTCTCAGCTTGGCGTTGCCATAAACTGTGATCCGCGGCCCAGTCGGGCCACTGCTCCTCCGGCAGGGACCCAACAAGCGGCAGAGCCGGGGAGACTCCCCTTCTCCCCCGGGAGGAGCGGCGCGGGAACGCACCGCAGGGATCTGCTGGGTTTGGAGACTCCACACAGGGTCGGGTGCCAGAGAGAGAAACGCTCGGTCACAAGGCCGGGTGAGCGCGGAGAGCGGCCGGAGACCAGGGACAAGGGACTGACTGCTTTTCTCTGTGGGTGCACTGAGGAGTGGGGCCCTGAGTTCTCAGCTCCTCCAGGCAGAGATTGGGAGGCCACCATTTTCGCCCTGGTCCTCCAAGGCTGTACCGAGAGCTTGCAGGGAACAAAACTCCTGAGATCAAACCCGAGCAGCTTGCTTAGCCCGGACTGACAAGGGCGGGGCAATTCAGCCTCCGGCAAAGACATTTGGAAACCACAGCAACAGGCCCCTCCCCCAGAAGATCAGCACGAACAGCCAGCAAGCCAAGACCAAGTTTACCGATCAAGGAGAACAGGAGAACTCCAGCGCTAGGGGAATACTGCACATAGAATTCATGGCTTTTTTTTACCATGATTCATTAGTTCATCAAAGTTAATTTTTGTTAACTGTTTTTTTTTTATTTTTATTTTTCCCTTTTTCAACCAACATCTTATCAATTTCTTTTTTTAAAAAAAAACATTTTTTATTTTTCATTTTTAGAGTCATATTTTATCCCTTCATAGTAGTTACCCTTATTTTTTTCATATATATATAAGTTGTTCTCTCTTTAAAATTTTGAGATACAGTTTCTTCTAACAGATCAAAATAAACCCTAAATCACTAGTGTATGGCTCTGTTCTAGTCTCCTGCCTGATCACATTCTCTCCCTTTTTTCTTTTTTTTTTTTCTAAAATCTTCTTCTTTCTTTTTTCAAACAACTTCTTAACGTATCAAGTCCTTTTATAAAATCTTTTGTAATTTTCATCTTTACAGTCATCTTCTATCCCTTCATTGTATCAACCCTTATTTTGTACATATATGTCTTTCTTCCTTTAAAATTTTGGGAGGCACTTTTTTCTAACAGACCAAAATACGCCCAAAAACTAGTGTGTGGCACTGATCTATGCACTAGCCTGATCATATCTGATCATATTCTGCTTTTTTTTATTGTTCTGTTTTTGTTTTTATCTTTTTTTTCTTTTTTTTTTCCTCTTTCTTTTTTCTTTCTTTCCCTTTCTTTTCCCCTGGTTTCAGGTCTTTTCTGATTTGTATAGAGTATATTTGCTGGGGATGTTGTAAACCTGTTAGCATTTTGTTCTCTCATTCATCTATTCTCCTCTGGACAAAATGACAAGATGAAAAAAATCACCTCAGCAAAAAGAACAAGAGGTAGTACCGTCAGCCAGGGACCTACTCAATACAGACATTAGTACCATGTCGGACCTAGAGTTCAGAATCATGACTTTAAAGATACTAGCTGGGCTTGAAAAAAGCATGGAAGTTATTAGAGAAACGCTTTCTGGAGAAATAAAAGAACTAAAATCTAACCAAGTTGAAATAAAAAAGGCTATTGATGAGGTGCAATCAAAAATGGGGGCACTAACTGCTAGGATAAATGAGGCAGAAGAGAGAATCAGCGATATAGAAGACCAAATGATGGAAAATAAAGAGGCTGAGAAAAAGAGAGAGAAACAACTACAGGATCACGAGGGCAGAATTCGAGAGATAAGTGATACGATAAGATGAAACAACATTAGAATAATTGGGATCCCAGAAGAAGAAGAAAGAGAGAGAGGGGCAGAAGGTATATTGGAGCAAAGTATAGCAGAGAACTTCCCTAATATGAGGAAGGAAACAGGCATCAAAATCCAGGAGGCACAGAGAACTCCTCTCAAAATCAATAATAATAGGTCAATACCCCGACATCTAATAGTAAAACTTACGAGTCTCAGAGACAAAAAGAAAATCCTGAAAGCAGCTCGGGAGAAGAGATATGTAACCTACAATGGTAGAAATATTACATTGGCAACAGACCTATCCACAGAGACCTGGCAGGCCAGAAAGGACTGGCAAGATATCTTCAGAGCACTAAACGAGAAAAATATGCAGCCAAGAATACTATATCCAGCTAGGCTGTCATTGAAAATAGAAGGAGAGATCAAAAGCTTCCAGGACAAACAAAAACTAAAGGAATTTGCAAACATGAAACCAGCCCTCCAAGAAATATTGAAAGGGGTCCTCTAAGCAAAGAGAGACCCTAAAAGCAGCAAAGATCAGAAAGGAACACAGACAACATACAGTAACAGTCACCTTACAGGCAATACAATGGCACTAAATTCATACCTTTCAATAGTTACCCTGAATGTCAATGGGCTAAATGCCCCAATCAAAAGACACAGGCTATCAGATTGGATTAAAAAACAAGACCCACCGATATGCTGTCTGCAAAAGACTCATTTTAGACCCAAAGACACCCCCTAGATTGAAAGTGAGGGGGTGGAAAACCATTTACCATGCTAATGGACACCTAAAGAAAGCTGGGGTGGCAATCCTTATATCAGACAAACTAGATTTTAAAACAAAGACTGTAATAAGAGATGAGGAAGGACACTATATCCTACTTAAAGGGTCTATCCAACAAGAAGATCTAACAATTGTAAATATATATGCCCCAACATGGGAGCAGCCAATTATATAAGGCAATTAATAACAAAAGCAAAGAAACACATTGACAACAATACAATAATAGTGGGGGACTTTAACACTCCCCTGACTGAAATGGACAGATCATCTAAGCAAAAGATCAACAAGGAAATAAAGACTTTAAATGACACACTGGACCAAATGGACTTCACAGACATATTCAGAACATTCCATCCCAAAGCAACAGAATACACATTTTCTCTAGTGCCCATGGAACATTCTCCAGAACTGATCACATCCTAGGTCACAAATCAGGTCTCCACCGGTATCAAAAGATTGGGATCATTCCCTGCATATTTTCAGAACACAATGCTTTGAAACTAGAACTCAATCACAAGAGGAAAATCAGAAAGAACTCAAATACGTGGAGGCTAAAGAGCATCCTACTAAGGAATGAATGGGTCAACCAGGAAATTAAAGAAGAATTAAAAACATTCATGGAACCAATGAAAATGAAAACACAACTGTCCAAAATCTTTGGGATACAACAAAGGCAGTCCTGAGAGGAAAGTATATAGCAATACAAGCCTTTCTCAAGAAACAAGAAAGGTCTCAAATACACAACCTAACCTTACACCTAAAGGAGCTGGAGAAAGAACAGCAAATAAAGCCTAAACCCAGCAGGAGAAGAGAAATAATAAAGATCAGAGCAGAAATCAATGAACTAGAAACCAAAAGAACAGTAGAACAGATCAACGAAACTAGGAGCTGGTTCTTTGAAAGAATTAACAAGATTGATAAACCCCTGGCCAGACTGATCAAAAAGAAAAGAGAAATGACCCAAATCAACAAAATTATGAATGAAAGAGGAGAGATCACAACCAACACCAAAGAAATACAAACAATTATAAGAACATATTATGAGCAACTCTATGCCAGCAAATTAGATAACCTGGAAGAAATGGGTGCATTCCTAGAGATGTATCAACTACCAAAATTGAACCAGGAGGAAATAGAAAACCTGAACAGACCTATAACCACTAAGGAAATTGAAGCACTCATCAAAAATCTCCCAAGAAACAAAAGCCCAGGGCCAGATGGCTTCCCAGGGGAATTCTATCAGACATTTCAAGAAGAATTAATACCTATTCTCCTGAAACTGTTCCAAAAAATAGAAATGGAAGGGAAACTTCCAAACTCATTTTATGAGGCCAGCATTACCTTGATCCCAAAACCAGACAAAGACCCCATCAAAAAAGAGAATTACAGACCAATATCCTTGATGAACATGGATGCAAAAATTCTCACCAAAATACTAGCCAATAGGACCCAACAGTACATTAAAAGGATTATTCACCACGACCAAGTGGGATTTATCCCTGGGCTGCAAGGCTGGTTCAACATCCGCAAATCAATCAACGTGATACAATACATTAACAAAAGAAAGAACAAGAATCATATGATCCTCTCAATAGATGCAGTAAAAGCATTTGACAAAGTACAACATCCTTTCTTGATCAAAACTCTTCAGAGTATAGGGATAGAGGGTACATACCTCAATATCTTAAAAGCCATCTACAAAAAACCTACAGCAAATATCATTCTCAATGGGGAAAAGCTGAGAGCTTTTCCCCGACGGTCAGGAACGCGGCAGGGATGTCCCCTATCACCACTGCTATTCAACATAGTATTAGAAGTCCTAGCCACAGCAATCAGACAACAAAAAGAAATCAAAGGCATCCAAATCAGCAAAGAGGAATTCAAACTCTCACTCTTTGCACATGATATGATACTGTATGTGGAAAACCCAAAAGACTCCACCCCAAAACTGCTAGAACTCATACAGGAATTCAGTCAAGTGGCATGATATAAAATCAATGCACAGAAATCAGTGGCATTCCTATACACCAACAACAAGACAGAAGAGAGACAAATCAAGGAGTCGATCCCATTCACAATTGTACCCAAAACCATAAGATACCTAGGAATAAATTTAAGCAAAGAGGCAAAGAATCTGTATTCAGAAAAAACTATAAAATACTCAGGAAAGAAATTGAAGAAGACGCAAAGAAATGGAAAAACGTTCCATGCTCATGGATTGGGAGAACCAACATTGTGAAGATGTCAATGCTACCTAGAGCAATCTACACATTCAATGCAATCCCCATCAAAATACCATCCACTTTTTTCAAAGAAATGGAACAAATAACCCTAAAATTTGTATGGAACCAGAAGAGACCCCGAATAGCCAGAGGAATCTTGAAAAAGAAAAGCAAAGCTGGCAGCATCACAATTCCGGACTTCCAGCTCTATTACAAAGCTGTCATCATCAAGACAGTATGGTACTGGCACAAAAACAGACACATAGATCAATGGAACAGAATCGAGAGCCCAGAAATGGACCCTCAACTCTATGGTCAACTTATTTTTGACAAAGCAGGAAAGAATGTCCAATGGCAAAAAGACAGTCTCTTCAACAAATGGTGTTGGGAAAATTGGACAGCCACATGCAGAAGAATGAAACTGGACCATTTCCTTACACCACACACAAAAATAGACTCCAAATGGTTGAAAGACCTAAACGTGAGACAGGAGTCCATCAAAATCCTAAAGGAGAACACAGGTAGCAACCTCTTCGACCTCAGCCACAGCAACTTCTTCCTAGGAACATCGCCAAAGGCATGGGAAGCCAGGGCAAAAATGAACTATTGATATTTCATCAAGATAAAAAGCTTCTGCACAGCAAAAGAAACAGTCCACAAAACCAAAAGACAACCGACAGAATGGGAGAAACTATTTGCAAATGACATATCAGATCAAGGGCTAGTATCCAAAATCTCTAAAGAACTTATCGAACTCAACACCCAAAGAACAAATAATCCAATCAAGAAATGGGCAGAAGACATGAACAGACATTTTTCCAAAGAAGACATCCAAATGGCCAGCAGACACATGAAAAAGTGCTCAACATCGCTCGGCATCAGGGAAATCCAAATCAAAACCTCAATGGGATACCACCTCACACCAGTCAGAATGGCTAAAATTAACAAGTCAGGGAACGACAGATGTTGGTGGGGATGTGGAGAAAGGGGAACCCTCCTACACTGTTGGTGGGAATGCAAGCTGGTGCAGCCACTCTGGAAAACAGTATGGAGGTTCCTCAAACAGTTGAAATTAGAGCTACCATTCAATCTAGCAATTGCACTACTGGGTATTTACCCCAAAGATACAAATGTAGGGGCCCAAAGGGGTACGTGCACCCCAATGTTTATAGCAGCAATGTCCACAATAGCCAAACTGTGGAAAGAGCCAAGATGTCCATCGACAGATGAATGGATAAAGAAGAAGTGGTATATATACACAATGGAATATTATGCAGCCATCAAAAGGAATGAGATCTTGCCATTTGCAACGACGTGGATGGAACTGGAGGGTGTTATGCTGAGTGAAATAAGTCAATCAGAGAAAGACATGTATCACATGACCTCACTGATATGAGGAATTCTTAATCTCAGGAAACAAACTGAGTGTTACTGGAGTGGTTGGGGGTGGGAGGGATGGGGTGGCTGGGTAATAGACATTGGGGAGGGTATGTGCTATGGTGAGCGCTGTGAATTGTGCAAGACTGTTGAATCACAGATCTGTACTTCTGAAACAAATAACGCAACATATTTTAAGAAAAAAGAAAAAGAAGAAGATAGCAGGAGTGGAAGAATGAAGGGGAGTAAGTCAGAGGGGGAGACGAACCATGAGAGATGATGGACTCTGAAAAACAAACTGAGGGTTCTAGAGGGGAGGAGGGTAGGGGGATGGGTTAGCCTGGTGATGGGTATTAAAGAGGGCACATTCTGCATGGAGCACTGGGTGTTATGAACAAACAATGAATCATGGAACACTATATCAAAAACAAATGATGTAATATATGGTGATTAACATAACAATAAAAAATTTAAAAAAATAAATTAAAAAATTAAAAAAACTGGAAAAAATAATGATATAACACATTTGGAATTTTTATTCATCTCCTGGACAACCAACACAAAAACCAAGTTTTTTTTACAACTCTAATTTGTATCATGCTATAACATGGCCCAACAACTACTTTTTTTGAAAACAAATGGCAACTTTGTCTATATAGAACTGGAAGAAGTGATATAAATAAACGCTTTTATTGTATTATCTGAATTAATATTTTTTATTTTCTTTCTTACTCCTGACAGTAGAACTTGATAGATAGGAAGATAATATTTATCTTTTCCTAAAATACAGTGACAGATAAGAAATTTGAATTCAGCCATAGGTCTCCTCTTTGCTGCTTGAGTTACTTCATTGTAGCCATGGCAGTTTTTTTCATATAGAAATTTTTTGAAAACTTTATAGCCTTGCACATCACATCTAATAATACCAAAAGGAATCTGGTATGATCAGTAGTGATATAATAAATGCCATATGAATTAATAATATTTGGCCACTTCTTGAAGTTTTAATGGCTCCATCTGTCTCTTAGTTCATTGGAAATAATTAATATTCTCTTGCTTTTTCTTGTGACAGTAATTCATACATTGTAGCCTCTGATGGTTATATTAATCCCTGAACATAGAACCAATTATTTGAGTTAAAAGGGGATGTGGAAATTACCTTCCTATTTTCCTAACTAATCTGAAGAAGAAATGATACCTCTTTCTTACCAGTTTGATTTTTATTTGTGAAATTCAACCACAAGGTTGCCAGGATGGCATCAAGAAGGAAATAAATGTAATGCCTCTAACAAGCACAGTCATTGCTACTGCAGCTAAGAAAACAAAGTGACATAAGTAAAGTAGCTTATCATGTATTTATCTGAACTTCACATTTTCAAAATATCTTGTAGATTGGCATATACAGAATGCAATGCTCATTCAATTGTCAATTAGCTGACTTTTTTTTTTCCAGGTTTTGATTTATTTAGTTATCTAAGGCACAATGCTCACTTGAAAGCTAAGCCTAAGAATACCAACTTAAAAGATACTTTTTAAGAAAATATTTTTAAACTGCACTTTGACTGAAAAAGTGTTATGAAAGTGAAAAGAAAATTATAGAAACAGAAGCTTAACTTGGTTTCAAGTGGCATTAGCACAGCTAGGGGGAGTAGTGCAATATAAATTAGTGAGTGTTTTAAAAATTTTATTTATATATTTTTTTAGAAACAGAAGTTCTAATTGTAGGATTGCACTATACGGGGATTTGGAAGCCTGTGCCAGACATCAAAGCAGATGCTGTACAAAAAGTTGCTGACCTGACATCTGAAACACAGACTTTATTGATTGTGCAGAGTTTAAAATGTCTGGCATATTAGTCTTAAGTATCAACAGATTCATACTAACAACTGATATTTAAAGGACAATTACTAATTGAGCCACACCCAAGAATGGCCTTATAAGTAAAGTCTAGCCTTTTAGAATACACATGGGAAATTTAATAAACAATAAAAATAATGACAAGTTTATGCTTAGATCTCAAGCTAAACCCGAATGTTTGAAGGCATACATCGATAAGGAATTCCAAATACCCATGACTTGTCAAACGTGAGGGTGAAAATGCAACATATATAGATTTTTTTCTTTTGTCACTTCGCATTTTTTTATCACAAATGTACTCTTTAATCACTATCCTCATTTTTTATTTGTTTCTTAAATTCCACATAGGAGTGAGATCATGGTATTTGTCTTTCTCTGACTTATTTTGCTTATTCATGTTGTTGCAAATGGCAAGATGACATTCTTTATTATGGCTGAATAGTATTCCATTGTTATATATATATATATATATACTACATCTTCTATATTGATTCATCTATTGATTGATGACATCTGGACAGCTTCCATATCTTGGCTATTGTAAATAATGCTATAATAAATATAGTGGTGCACATATCCCTATGAATTGGTATTTTTGTATTTTTTGGATAAATATCCACTAGTACAATTCCTGGACCATGAGGTAGATTTGATTTTTAACTTTTTTGAGGAAACTCCATACTATTTTCCACAATGGCTGCACCAGATTTCAGTGCCACCAATGGTGCAAGAAGTTTTCTTTTTTTCCACATCCTCACCAAGACTTGTTTCTTGTGTTGTTGATTTTAACCATTCTGACAAGTGTGAGGTGAAATCTCATTGTAATTTTGATTTGCATAATGATGAATGAAGTTGAGCATCTTCTCATGTGTCTGTTAGCCATCTGGGTGGCTTCTCTGGAGAAATATCTGTTCATATCTTCTGCCCGTTTTTTAAATTGGATTATTTATTTTTGGGTATTGAGTTGTATAAGTTCTTTATATATTTTGGATACTAACCCTTTAGAATATGTCATTTGCTAATATCTTCTCCCATTCAGTAGGTTGTCTTTTTTTGTTGTTGTTGATTCTTTGCTTTGCTTGAAAGAAGTCTTTTTGTTTTTGTTTTGTTTTGCTTTAATTTTGATGTAGTCCCAATAGTTTATTTTTGCTTTTGTTTCCCTTGCCTCAGGAGACATACTTAAAAAGCATCTTTTCATGTGTCTGTTGGCTATGGATGAAGAGAGATTACTGCCTGTGCTCTCTCTAGGATTTTTATGGTTTCAGGTAACACATTTAGGTCTTTAATCTATTTTGAGTTTATTTTTGTGTATGGTGTAAAAAAGTAATCCAGTTTCATTCTTTTGCACATAGCTGTCCAGTTTTCCCAACACAATTTGCTGAAGAGACTGCATTTTTCCCATGGCATATTTTTGCCTCCTTTATCAAAAAATCAATTGACCATATAATCCTGGGTTTATTTCTGGGCTTTCTGTATGTTATATGGATCCATGTATCTATTTTTGTGCTAGTACCAAACTGTTTTGATTACTACAGCTTTGTAGTAGATCTTGAAATCTGGAATTGTGATGCCTCCAGTTTTGTTGTTCTTTTTCAAAATTGCTTTGCTATTCAGGGTTTGCTATGGTTCCATACAAATTTTAGGATTTTTTTTTCTAATTTTGCAAAAAATACTGTTGGTATTTTTATAGGGTTTGCATTAAATCTGTAGATTGCTTTGGCTAGTATGGATATTTTAATGATATTTGTCCTCTCAATCTGTGAGCATGGAATATCTTTCCAGTTGTGTCATCTTCAATTTCTTTCATCAGTATTTTATAATTTTCACAGTACAGGTCTTCTACCTTCTTGGTTAAGTTTATTCCCATGTATTTTGTTATATTTGGTGCAATTGTAAATGGGATTTTTTTTCTGATTTCTCTTTCTGCTACTTTATTATTAGTGCATAGAAATGCAATAGATTTCTAGTGACTTTATTGAATTTATTTATCAGTTCTGTTATTTTTTGTTTGTTTGTTTTGGTGAATCTTTAGAGTTTTCTATGCATAGTATTATGTCATCTGCCTATGCTGTACTTTTCATGCCTGTGATTTTGTACCTCTTCATCTTCTTCAGCTATTTTGCCTAACTCCCCACACAGCTCTGCTTTGACAACCAGTTTGTTCTTTTGTTCTCTGTATTTATAATTGTTTCTGTTACATTTGTTCACCTTTTAAGGTATTTTTAGATTCCAGAAATAAGTGAAATCATATGGCATTTGTCTTTTTATGTCTGAATTATTTTGCTAGGTCTATCCATGTTGTTAAAAACGGCAAAAATCTCATTCTTTTTATGGCGGAGTAATATTTCATTGTAATTATATACCACAACTTTATCCATTCACCTATCAATGAACACTTGGGCTGCTTTTGTATATTGGCTTTTATAAATAGTGCTTCAATAAATATAGGGATGCATATATCTTTTCCAATTAATGTTTTCATGTTCTTGGGTAAATATCTTACAGTGGAATTACAGAATCATATGGTATTTCTATTTTCAATATTTTCTTGTGAATCTTCCATCCTGTTTTCCACAGTGGCTGCAACATTTTACGTTCCCAACAATGATACACAAGGTTTCCCTTTTTTCCACATCCTTGCTAATACCAGTTATTTCTTGTCTTTTTGATACTAGATATTCTGACAAATGTAAGGTGGTATCTCGTTATAGTTTAATTCACATTTCCTTAATAATTAGCAATGTTGAGCATCTTTTCATGTGTCTGTTGGCCATCTGTATACGTTTTTTGGGAAAATGTCTGTTTCAACTGTTCATTTTTTTTTTAAAGATTTTATTTATTTATTTGACAGAGAGAGACACAGCGAGAGAGGAAACACAAGCAGGGGGAGTGGGAGAGGGAGAAGCAGGCTCCCCGCCGAGCAGGGAGCCCAATGCGGGGCTTGATCCCAGGACCCCGAGATCATGCCCCGAGCAGAAGGCAGATGCCTAACGACTGAGACGCCCGGGCGCCCCTCGACTGTACACGTTTAATGAGATTGTTTTTTGGATGTTGACTTTTGTAAATTCTTTATATATTTTAGACATTAACTTCTTATATATTATTTTCAAATTATTGCATATATTTTTCTTCTATTCAGTATTTTGCCTTTATATTTCCTTAATGGTTTGCTTTTACTGTGCAAAAGCTCTTTATTTTCTTGTAATCCTAATAGGTTATTTTTATTTTTGTTTCTCTTACCTGAGGAGATATAGCTAGAAAAGTGTTGCTAAAGATATGTCAAAGTTATTAGTGATTATGTTTTCTTTTAAGAGTTTTTATAGTTTTAGGTCTCACATTAAGTCTTCAAACATTTAGAGTTTATTTTTGTGTGCAGTGTAAGAAAGTAGTCCAGTTTAATCCTTTGCATGTAGCTATCCAGTTTTCCCAATACCATGAATTGAAGAGACTGCCATTTCCCCATTGCATATTCTTACTTCCTTTGTCATAGATCAACAGACCATATAGTGCAGGTTTATTTCTGAGGTCTCTGTTTTGTCCCATTAATCGATGTGTCTGCTTTTGTGCCAGTACAAAACTGTTTTGATTACTATAGTTGTATAGTATAGCTTGAAAGCTGAGATTGTGATACCTCCAGTATTTTTTCTTCTTTGTCAAGATTGCTTTGGCTATTCAAGGTCTTTTGTGGTTCCATAAAGCTATTAAGAATATTTGCTCCAGTTCTGTGATAAATACAATTGATATTTTGATAGGGATTGTATTGAATCTGTAAATTTCTTTGGTAGTATGGCCATTTTAACAATATTAATTATCCCCATCCATGAGCATGGTATATTTCCATTTGTTTGTGTTATCTTCAGTTTCATTCATCAATGCTTTACGGTTGTCAGAATGCAGGTCTTTCACTTCATTGGTTAAATTCATTCACAGTTTGTTTTTCTTTTTGGTACAGTTGAAAATGGGATTGCTTTCTTTATTTCTCTATCTGCTATTTCATTATTTGTGTACAGAAATGTAACAGGTTTCTCTATACTAATTTTGTATCATGCAACTTTACTGAATTCATTCTAATTTTTTCTTGGTTGAGTCTTGACACTTTTCTTTATATAGTATCATGTCATCTGTAAATACTCACAGTTTTACTTCTTCCTTACCAATATATGTCTTTTATTTCTCTTGTCTGATTGCTGCAGCTAGGATTTCCTGTTCTATGTTGAATAAAAGTGTGAGAATGGACATCCTCATCTTTTTCCTGATCTTAGAGGATTTTAGTTTTCACCATTGAGTATAATGTTAGCTGTCTTTGTCATATATGACCTTTATTATTTAAGTTATGTTTCTCCCAAGCCCACTTTGAGAGTTTTTATCATGAATGGAAGTTAAAATTTCTCAAATGTTTTTGATGTATCTATTGAGATGATCATATAGTTTTTATCTTTTATTTTGTTAAAGTGATATATCATGTTGATTGAATTGGGGATATTGAAACATCCTTTCTTCCCCGGAATAAATACCACTTTATCATGGTGAATGTATTGTTTGCTAATACTTTGTTAAAATCTATGTTTTTGCACCTATATTCATCAGGGATATTGGCCTATAGTTTTCTTTTTCTGTAGTTTCTGGTTGGTGTCAGGATAATGCTGACCTTATGGAATGAATTTGGAAGATTTTGTACCTCTAGCATTTTTTTTTAATAGTGAGGACAATGGGTATTAACTCTTTTTTTAATTTAACTTAATTTTATTATGTTAGGTTAGTCACCATACAATACATCATTAGTTTTTGATGTAGTGATCCACAATTCATTGTTTTCAAATAACACCCAGTGCTCCATGTGGTGTGTGCCTTCCTTAATACCCATCACCAGGCTAACCCATCCTCCCACCCCCCTCCCCTCTAGAACCCTCAGTTTGTTTTTCAGGGTCCATAGTCTCTCCTGGTTCATCTCCCCCTCCAATTTCCCCCCTTCATTTTTCCCCTTCCTTCTCCTAATGTCCTCCATGCTATTCCTTATGTTCCATAAATAAGTGAAACCATATGAAAATTGATTGTCTTTGCTTGACTTATTTCGCTTAGCATAATCTCCTCCAGTCCCATTCATCCTTTCTGATGGCTGAGTAATATTCCTTTGTATATATGGACCACATCTTCTTTATCCATTCATCTATTGAAGGGCATCTCAGCTCTTTTCACAGTTTAGCTATTGCAGACATTGCTGCTATGAACATTGGGGTGCATACGGCCTTTCTTTTCACTACATCTGTGTCCTTGGGGTAAATACCCAGGAGTGCAATTGCTGGGTCTTAGGGTAGCTCTATTTTTAATTTTCTGAGGCACCTCCACACTGTTTTCCAAAGTGGCTGTACCAACTTGCATTCCCACCAACTGTGTAAGAGGCTTCCCCTTTCTCCACAACCTCTCCAACATTTGTTGCTTCTTGCCTTGTTAATATTTGCCATTCTAACTGGTGTGAGGTGGTGTCTCAGTGTGGTTTGGATATGAATTTCCCTGATGGCTAATGATGATGAACATTTTTTCATGTGTCTGTTAGCCATTTGTATGTCTTCCTTGGAGAAGTGTCTGTTCATGTCTTCTGCCCAGTTTTTGACTTGATTATTTGTTTTTTGGCTGTTGAGTTTGAGAAGTTCTTTATAGATCTTGGATACCAGCCCTTTATCTGTAGTGTCATTTACAATGATCTTTTCCCATTCTGTGGGTTGCCTCTTTGTTTTGTTGACTGTTTCCTTTGCTGTGCAGAAGCTTTTTATCTTGATGAAGTCCCAAAAGTTCATTTTTGCTTTTGTTTCACTAGCCTTTGGAGATGAATCTTGAAAGAAATTGCTGTGGCCGATGTCAAAGAGGTTACTGCCTATGTTCTCCTCTAGGATTTTGATGGATTCCTGTCTCACATTGAGGTCTTTCATCCATTTTGAGTTTATCTTTGTGTATGGTGTTAGAGAATGGTCGAATTTCATTCTTCTGTATGTAGCTGTCCAGTTTTCCTGAAGAAACTGTCTTTTTTCCATTGCATTTTTTTTCCCTACTTTGTCAAAGATTATTTGACCATAGAGTTGAGGGTCCAAATCTGAGCTCTCTATTCTGTTCTATTGGTCTATATGTCTGTTTCTGTGCAGTACCATGCTGTCTTGGTGATCACTGCTTTGTGATATAGCTTGAAATCAGGCAGCGTGATGCCCCCAGCTTTGTTTTTCTTTTTCGACATTTCCTTGGCGATTTGGGGTCTTTTCTGATTCCATACAAATTTTAGGATTGCTTGTTCCATCACTTTGAAAAATGTCATTGGAACTTTGATCGGGATGGCATTGAAGGTATAGATTGCTCTGGGCAGCATAAACATTTTAACAATGTTTATTCTTCTGATCCATTAGCATGGAATGTTTTTCCATCATTTTGTGTCTTCAATTTCTCTCATCAGTGTTCTATAGTTCCTAGAGTATAGATCTTTTACCTCTTTGGTTAGGTTTATTCTGAGTAATTTATGGTTTTTGGTGCTATTGTAAATGGAATCGATTCTCTAGTTTCTCTTTCTACAGTTGCATTGTTAGTGTATAAGAAAGCAACTGATTTCTGTGCATTGATTTTGTATCCTGCCACATTACTGAATTGCTGGATGAGTTCTAGTAATTTGGGAGTGGAGTCTTTTGAATTTTCCACATAAAGTATCATGTCATCTGAGAAAAGAGAATGTTTGACTCCTTCTTTGCCAATTTGAATACCTTTTATTTCTTTTTGTTGTCTGATTGCTGTTGTTAGGACTTTCTAGTACTATGTTGAACAATAGTGGCAAGAGTGGGCATCCTTGACATGTTCCTGATCTTAAGGGAAAGGCTCTCAGCTTTTCCCCATTGAGGATGATTTTCGCTGTGGGTTTTTCATAGATGGATTTTATGAACCTGAGGAATGTTCCCTCTATCCCTATACTCTGAAGAGTATTAATCAGGAAAGGATGCTGTATTTTGTCAAATACTTTTTCTGAATCAATTGAGAGGACCATATGGTTCTTCTCTCTCCTCTTATTTTGTTCTATCACATTGATTGATTTGCAAATGTTGAACCACC
Organism: Callorhinus ursinus; assembly: GCF_003265705.2. Lineage (NCBI taxonomy): Eukaryota > Metazoa > Chordata > Mammalia > Carnivora > Otariidae > Callorhinus > Callorhinus ursinus. Next base: position 39,835,334 of record NW_027397064.1, on the reverse strand, counting down.
CTTGCATCCCAGAGATAAATCCTACTTGGTCGTGGTGGATGATCCTTTTAATGTATTGTTGGATACTATTAGGTAGGATTTTGTTGAGAATTTTGGAATCTGTATTCATCAGGGATATAGGTCTGAAATTCTCCTTTTTGATGGGTCTTTGCCTGGTTTGGGGATTAAGGTAATGCTGGCCTCATAGAATGAGTCTGGTAGCTTTTCTTCTGTTTCTATTTTTTGAAATAGCTTCAGGAGAATAGGTATTATGTGTTCTTTGAATATTTGGTAGAATTCCCCAGGGAGTCTATCAGGCCCTGGACTCATTTTTTGGGAGGTTTTTGATCACTGCTTCCATCTCGTTACTGGTTATTGGCCTATTCTTGTTGTCAATTTCTTCCTGTTTCAGTCTTGGTAGTTTATAGGTTTCCAGGAAGTCTTCCATTTCTTCCAGGTTGCTTAATTTATTGGCATATAGTTGTTGATAGTAATTTCTAATAATTGTTTCTATTTCCTTGGGGTTACTCGTGATCTCTCCCCTTTCATTCATAATTTTATTAATTTGTGTCCTTTCTCTTTTCTTTTGGGTAAGTCTGGCCCATGGTTTATCGACCTTATTAATTCTCTCAAGGAACCAGCTTCTAGTTTTGTTGATATAATCTACTGTGTTTCTGGTTTCTAATGCATTGATCTCTGCTCTATTTTTAATTATTTCTCTTCTAATGTGTGGCTTAGACATCATTTGTTGTTTTGTCTCCAGTTCTTTAAGGTGTAAAGTTCGTTGGTGGATTAGGGATTTTTCTGTTTCTTTGAGTGAGGCTTGGATGCTATGTATTTTCCCCTTAGGACTGCTTTTGAAGTATTCTACAGGGTCGGACCAATGTGTTTTCATTCTCATTGGTTTCCATGAATTGTTTAAGGTTTTCTTTGATTTCCTGGCTGACCCAAACTTTCTTGAGCAGAGTGGTCTTTAGCTTCCAAGTGTTTGAATTTCTTCCAAATTTTTTCTTGTGATTGAGTTCAAGCTTTAAAGCATTATAGTCTGAGAATATGTAGGGAATGATCTCAGTCTTTTGGTATCAGTTGAGACCTGATTTGTGACCTGGTATGTGGTCTATTCTGGAGAAAGTTCCATGTGTGCTCGAGAAGAATGAATATTCTGTTGTTTTAGGGTGGAATGTTCTGTATATATCTATGAGGTCCATCTGACCCAGTGTGTCATTTCAAGCTCTTGCTTCTTTGTTGATTTTCTGTTTAGATGATTAATCTTGCTGAGAGTGGAATGTTGAGGTCTCCTACAATTAACATCTTATTATCAATATGACTCTATTTTGGTTAACGTTGGCTTATTTAGATAGCTGCTCCCATGTTGAGGGCGTATTTACAATTGTTAGATCTTCTTGTTGGATAGACTCTTTAAGAATTATACAGTGTCCTTCTTTGTCTCTAACTGCAGTCTTTAACTTACAATCTAATTTGTCTGATATAAGAATTGCTACCCCAGCTTTCTTTTGAGGTCTGCTGGCATGGAAGATGGATCTCCATCCCTTCACTTTCAGTCTGGATGTATCTTTAGGTTAAGTGAGTCTCTTGTAGACAGCATATGGATGGGTCCTGTCTTTTTATCCAATGTGCAACTCTGTGCCATTTTATGGGACCATTTAGGCCTTTCACGTTGAGAGTGATTATTGAGAGGTATGAATTTATTTTCATCATGGTGCCTGGGGAGACCTTGTTTTTATAGATATTCCCTGTAAATTTCTGTTGTATATCACTCTTGGGGTCTTTCTCCTTTTATAGAATCCCCCTTATTATTTCTTGGAGGGCCGGCTTAGTGGTCACATATTCTTTCAGTTTCTGCTGGTCTTGGAAGCTCTGCATCTCTCATCTATTCTAAATGAGAGTCTTGCTGGATAAAGTATTCTTGGCTGCATGTTCTTCTCTTTTAGAACACTGAATATGTCTTGCCAGCCCTTTCTGGCTTGCCAGGTCTCTGTGCATAGGTCTGACATTATTCTGATGTTTCTCTCTCTGTATGTAAGGAATCTCTTCCCCCTAACTGCCCTTAAGATGGTTTCCTTAGTTCTGAGATTTGCAAGTTTTACTATTACATGCCGGAACATTGGCCTGTTTTCCTTGATCTTTGGAGGGGTCCTCTCTGCCTCTAGGACATGAATGTTTGTTTCATTACCCAGATTAAGGAAATTCTCAGCCACAATTTGCTCAAGAATGTCTTCTTGTCCTCTCTCTCTCTCCACCCCCTCAGGGATCCCAATAATTCTGACATTGGAACGTTTCGTGGTGTCACTTATTTCTCTGATTCTATTTTCATTGATTCTGAGTTGTTTTTTCCTGGCCTCCTCTTTTTCCTTCTTTTCTATTAATTGGTCTTCTAAATCACTAATTCGTTCTTCTACCTCGCTTACCCTAGCTGTTAGATTATCTAATCAGATTGGATCTCATTGATAACATTTTTAAGTTCTGCCAGTTCAGCTTTTATTTCTGCCCCTAGAGACTCTATGTTGCCATTAATCAATTTCTCCATTCTAGCTGTTGTCTTCACAATTGCTACCTTTAAGTCCATTTCCAACATCTTGATTACATATGTATCCTTTTTTAGATCTGTGGTAGAAGTCACAGTCTCTGAGTCTTTCCTTTTTTGGGGGTTCTTCCTCCTAGTCATTCTGTTAAGGGGCGGTTGAGGGAATGTACCGAGTCCAAATTATTGACCGCAACCCAAGCAAGATGCACCTGTTTTTTAGGGACCTTAGTGTTGCTGGCCTCTTTTTCTCCCAGCCTGTCTTCTGGGGGAGGGTCCTGCCACACTGTTAGTCAGGCAACACTGTTTGGGCAGAGTTGCTCTGCCGCCTGTGATGGGAGGATGGGCTCAGTGAAAACTAGTTTTGGGGGGCTTTTCTTTTCTGGCGGCTTTCCCTGGTGGCTTTCCACATCCCTTCCAGGAGTTAGAGCATAAGTGATCTTTTCCAACTCTCTGCCTCAGAGCAGAGACATTGCAGTCTGTTCTTCAGTGAGTTCTCCCGGCCACACTATCTTCGTTTCTGTCTGTGCTGTATAAACTGCAGCATCCTGGGTTGTGAGCCCCTCAGCAGCTCTCCCAGTTGCCTCAGCCCTTTGTGCTTCTAAAACCGCCAGCCACCCCCAGTTTGCACCTGTGGCCCCGCTGCTCCAGGTTTCAGTCTGGGGGGCTGCCCTAAAGTCCTTTCACTGTTGCTACCTGTTTGCGAGTCTGTGTCTGGTCCCCAGCATAGGAGGATTTGCATTCCTTTGTTATTTCACCTTCCCAGTGCCAGCACTTATGGCAGGTCCCTACCCCTTCCATTTATCTTCCAATATTTGTCCTCGGAATCACGGCTCCCTGCTTCTTACCTTGAAACCACCTGCCTGCAATATTCTGTTTTTAGAGATTCAGATATATTTTCTCACATCTCAGGCTGATTTCATGGGTGTTCAGAGTGGTCTGGTAGATATCCACCTCAATTCCAGGGACTGGTTGGAATAGGGTCCCCTACTCTTCTGTCATCTTTTCCAGAACCACTGTATATTAAATCTTCTTTAAATGTTTGGTAGAAATCACCTGTGAAGCGATCTGGTCCAATACTTTTGTTTGTTAGGAATTTTTTATTATTGATTCACTTTCATGTCTAGTAATTTTGTATTTCTTTCTGATTCAGTTTTGGAAGATTGTATGTTTCTAGGAATTTATCCATTTTTCTAGGTTGTCCAGTTTATTGGTGTATAATTTATCATATGTCTCCTAATTTTTTTTTTTTTTTTGCATTTCTGTAGTGTCACTTGTTGCTTCTTTTTCATTTCTGATTTTAATTGAGTCCTTTCTTGATGAGTCTGGCAAAGGCTTAGCAATTTTATTTGTCTTTTCAAGAAACTAGCTCTTAGTTTCGTTGATCTTTCTTATTAGTTTTAGTCTCTATATCATTTATTTTCACTGTGATCTTTATTCATTTCTTTATTCTAACTTTGGGCTTAGCTGTTTTTATTTTTTCAAGGTATAAAATTAGATTACTAGAATTTTTGTCCTTTGAGGCATACCTATATCACTATAAACTTCTCTCTTAGATCTGCTTTTACTTCATCACAATGATTTTGGACGGTTGTACTTTCATTTTCATTTGTCTCTCTCTCTCTCTCTTTTTTTTATGTCCTCTTTGATTTCTTTGTTGACCCATTCGTTGTTGAGTAGTATGTTACTTAGTATCCACAGGTTTATGTTTCTTATCATTTTTTTTTCTTGTAAATGATTTTTAGTTTCATACTGTTGTGGTGAGAAAAGATTCTTGATATGATTTCAGTCTTCTTACATTTATTGAGACTTACTTTATGGTCTAACATGGAATCTGTCCTGGAGAATATTCTATGTGCACTTGAAAATTACGTATGTTCTTATTTTGGATGGAATGTTCTGTATATGTCTTTAAATGCATTAGGTCTCATGTATTCTTCAAAGTCATCATTTTCTTCTTGATTTTCCACCTGGATGATCTATCCATTGATGTAAGTGGAGAGTTAAAGTCCTCTATTATGTTACTGTCAAGTTTTACTTTTATGTCTGTTTATGTTTTCTTTTTTTTAAAGATTTTTATTTATTTATTTGACAGAGACACAGAGAGAAAGCACAAGTAGGTAGAGTGGTAGGCAGAGGGAGAGGGAGAAGCAGGCTCCCCGCTGAGCAGGGAGCCTGATGCGGGGCTCAATCCCAGGTCCCAGGGATGGTGACCTGAGCTGAAGGCAGCTGCTTAACCAACTGAGCCACCCAGGTGCCCCTGTCTGTTTATATTTTCTTTATGTATTTAGGTGCCTCTATGTTGGGGGTATATTTACAATTGTTGTATCTTTTTGTTGGATTGTTTCCTTAATCATAATGTAATACACTTTGTTTCTTACAGTTTTTGTTTAAAATCTGTTGTGTCTAAGTATCACAACCCTGGCTTTTCTTTTTTTCTGTTTCCATTTGCATGAAATATATTTTTCATTCTTTTCACTTTCAGTCTATGTGTCTTTAGGTCTGAGGTGAGTCACTTGTAGGCAGGATATAGATGGGTTTTGCTTTTTTATTTGTTTTTTCACCCTTTGCCTTTTGATTAGAGCATTTAGAACATTTACATTTAAAGTAATTATTGATAATTATGTACTTATGACCATTTTTTTGTCTCTGGTTGTTTTGTAGTCCTTTTGTCTTTTCTTTTCTTGCTCTATTTCCTTGTGATTGATGACTTCCCTGGTATGATGCTTATCATTACCATCAGGTTCATACTTAACGTTGTAAGTATATAGCAGTGTACATTAAGTTGATGGTTGCCTAAGTCTGAGCACATTCTAAAAGAACATTTTACTCCCCTTCTGCACATTTTATGTATATAATGTCTTATTTTTCATTGTTTCATTTTGTGAATCTTAACTAATTGTTACATAAAATTGATTTTTACTACTTTTGTCTTTTAACTTTCATACTAGCTTTATAAGTGATTGATCCACTGCCTTTACTGTGTTTGCTTTACTTGTGAAATATTTTTCCTTTCATAATTTTTTTTTTTTTAACGTCCGACCTTTTCTTTTTCACTTAGAGAATTCTGTTTAACATTTCTTCTAAGGCTAGTTTAGTGGTGAAGAACTCCTTTAACTTTTGTTCGTCTGGGAAACTCTTTATTGTTCATTCAATTTTGAATAATAACCTTGCCACGTAGAGTATTCTTGGTTGCAGTTTTTTGTTTTTGTGTTTTTTTTCTTTTTCTTTCTTTTTTTCTTTTTTTTTTTTTTTTTAGCACTTTGTATATATTATGCCACTCTCTTCTGGCTTACAAAATTTCTGCTGAAGAGCAGCTGATAGCCTTATGAAGTTTCCCTTATATGTAATTAGTTGTTTTTCTCTTGGTACTTTTAAGATTCTTTATCTTTAATCTTTGACATTTTAATCATTATGGCTCTTCGTGTGGACTTCCTTGGTTCACCTTGTTTGCTACTGTCTGTGCTTTCTGGACCAGAATGTCTGTTTCCTTTCCCAGTTTAGTGATATTTTGTATTTTTCTTCCCCTTTCTCCCTCTTCTCCTTCTAGGCCCCCCAAAATGTGAATGTCAGTATGCATGATGTTGTCCTAGAGATCTCTTAACCTTTCCTCATTTCCAACTATTTATTTTCTGCTGTTCTGCTGTGGTGTTTTCCATTATGCTGATTTCCAGATTGCTGACCTGTTCTTCTGCATTGTTTAATCTAATGTTGATTCCCCTTAGTGTATTTTTTATTTCAGTTATTGTATTCTTCTACTCTGTTTTGTTTTTTTTTAAGATTTTATTTATTTGACAGAGAGAGACACAGCGAGAGAGGGAACACAAGCAGGGGGAGTGGGAGAGGGAGAAGCAGACTCCCCGCTGAGCAGGGAGCCCAATGCGGGGCTCGATCCCAGGACCCTGGGATCATGACCACAGCCGAAGGCAGACGCTTAATGGCTGAGCCACCCGGGCGCCCCTTCTACTCTGGTTTTTTAAAGCCCTTTGTTGCAGTTGTCACTTAATTCATCCACTCTTCTCTCCTGTTCAGTAAGCATCTTTATGACCATTACTCTGAACTCATTGTCAGATAGATTGCTTATCTCTGTTTCATTTAGTTATTTTTCTGAAATTTTTTGTGTTCTTCCATTTGGAGCTTATTCCCCTGTCTCCTTAGTTTGTCTGATTCTCTGTGTTTGTTTATATGAATTAGGCATAACAGCTACTTCTCCTAGACTTGAAGGAATGGCCTTGCATAGGTACATCTCATGTGTGGATCACATGTGCCTGTAGCTTTGGCTGGTGGGCTGGTGCTATAGTGGTCAAAGGCAGAGTGTTCTGGGGCACTCTGCTTGGGGCCACCCTTGAGAAATCACCAGAGTTGAAGTCAACATGGGTCAAAGTGGTCTAGAGGTTTTTGTGTAGAGGGTTCTCTGGTGGGACAGCTGAAGCTGAATTGGGGGCAACCTCAGAGCCCTGGGTGTTCCACATATGGGGTACACTGGTAGGGTGGCTGGAGCCAAAGCAGACATGCTCTATGAGTTCCTGGGGCACTCTAGGCAGGGTATCCCAGCAAGGCAACACTGAGCTGAAGTAGGTGTGTGCTGTGAGATCCTAGAGTGCTCTGTGAAAGGAGTACCCTGGCAAGTCCATTATAGCTGAGGAGGGTGAAGGCCTGGAGTGTTCTAAGATGCTTTTCAAGTGTGTTGTTTTAACAGGATGGCTAGATCTGTAGTGGACACTGTCCAGAGATGTTCCTGTGTGTATTGCACTGTGGTTGCCTTCTTTGAGGACTGGAGCTCAGGGGGAATGAGTAGGGAGACCACCTTAGTGAGTGGGCTGTTATTTGCTATGAGCTTGGTCTTGCTGATATGGTAGGACAGATATGGCCTGGACCCTGTTCCCATCTGTACTATTAATGTGGAGGGGGGACATAAATGCATTTGCCAGCTCCTCTAACCCTGGGAAGAGTTGCAGTAGCTACTCTGATGTTTGGCAGAATTTTAGGGCTAGTTCCTTTATATTCCATTTGCTGTTTTAAAATGCATTTCCTTTTCATGCTCCAAGATATCTGGGTCTGTTGTGGACTAGGGGCATGCAGTTCACTGAGGTGAGAGGCTGCCTAGGGAATCTGGACCCTGTTTCTGTGTATGCTACCAAAGTAAATGAGAAACAAACAGTAGTGTTCACCATCCCCTCTCACGTTGGAGAGAGTTCCAGCAGGTCCCACCACTATTTGGGAGATGTTAGTTCCTTTATATTCTAGTTGCTTTTTTTAAATCATGCCTTTTGTTCTAGTCCCAGGACAGACAAATCTGCTCCTGGTCCCTCAGCACTATTCCTCTGCAGTTCACAGCATCAGGGGTGGGGTTCCCATCATGATAGTGTCTCAGTCTCTCCATCTCTCCTCCTCTGTATATGGTCCCTCTGCCCTCTGTTATGCAGGAGTTATTCAGTCTTCCCTCAGTTCTTCTTCAGGAGAAATTGTTCTATATATATATATATATATATATCTGATGTGTGTGTAAGGGAAGTACATTCAGGGTCTTCCTATACTGCCATATTGGACCCTCACTCAAGCCAAACTTACATTTTTAAGAAGTAACCTGTAACTAATATTACACTGTATGTTAACTAACTGGAATTTAAATTTTAAAAAAGGATTATTAAATGTTTATTTTTTTAAAAAAGCAACCTATTTAAATATCAATGCCACCTTTGAGAGAGCACACAAGTGGGGTGGGAGGGAGAGGAAGAAGCAGACTCCCCACTGAGCAAAGAGAATGATATGGGGCTTAATACCAGGACCAGGGGATTTTGACCTGAGCCACCCAGGCACCCCTCAATGCCACCTTTGAAGATTCATTGCATAGGGAATAATGCTATTACCATTGTTACACTTTTGTTTTCAAACATTGTTTTGCTGTCTGTCTGTAAAATGATTTAAAAAAGAAATTCTTAAAAAAAAAAAAAGAGAGAAGACATTCTTCTTTAATCACTGGCACAGTGGCCTGTTTCACACAGGTCTCACAGGGAGTGGAGTGAGACTGGATCCCTTTTATGTGTAAGGAGGGATAATTAATTTGACAGTTATTGTATTTGTAGAGTAAGCATTGTTAAAGAAAGCAGAAGCAATCATAAAATAGGGGAAAGAGGAAAAGAAAGGCAACTGAATTTCCATTTTTCCTATATGGAGGTGTCAAAGTTTGAAAATTTAAGGATATTATTTAATGACATGGAAGTAAACATTTTTTTTTTCAGCTAAAAGAATGAAAGTAGTTTTCTCTTGGAAGTAGAAGAAGGGAGAAAGGACCAGGAGACTGCTGTTATCCATAATGTTGCATATAACTCATCGACTATACTATGTGAATTTACACTTTGGGTAAAAGTTTAAAAAATATTAAAGTGAAACTAAAACTAAAAACATTGAATTTACATTGAGAACTTTAAAAACATTGAGTTACTAAACCAGAATCAAAATATTTACATGCATTTGCTATGCCTGTTCATGAAGACCTTTAAAAATAAAGGAGATTTGAGAGACTTTTAGGTGTAAGGTACAATTTTTGAGTCTGGGTTGTCTTTGGTCCCCTAAATTTTTTCAGTAACATTTTATACAAATTTATGTTTATATTCTTAAAGGAAATTTACTTTTTTCATAATTAATTTTCATAAGTTTATACCTATGTAATACTAAGCCTGCAAAAGAATGATAGCAATAATTTGTTCCAATAATTAGTCCATTTGCTTTATATTTCAATATATGAAGTTGTACTATTTTAAAATACTGTGCAAAAAAGCTGTATTTCACAATGAATTAGTGTATTAATTATGAGACAAATTAGGTCAGCCAGTGTTTTTTCTTTGGTTTCTTTGAAATTTCAACAAATGCAATTTTACTCTAAAGAATATTTCACACGTCAAATAATGAGTAAATGTCTTAATTATGTGTAATAAATACACTTTATTGAAATTTGAATGTCTGCACTTGCCAGTTGCTCTCAAAATGTTTTATACCAATGAATTGTATGTTTCCCATGTATATTCCAATTAATTATACATTTTTCTTCTTAGTAATTTAAAAAAAACATATATGGATGATTAAATGTTATGGACGGAGAATACTGTATAAGAACACACAATCAAAGATATCGAAAGCCAGTGGAAATACATAACATAATTCTGACCTCAGTAAAACATATCTATAAAGTCCCTGCTCATAAACATTCTCAAAGTTCTAAATTTAAATTCCCATGTCTTGAAGAATAGACATGCAAATACAAGAAACTCTATATTTTATTTACATTTTATTCCCATTATTTAGAGTAAAGTCACTGCTAAATCTAAATGAGTGAATACTGAATTGTTGACATTAGGGAAAATACAACTGGCTGCATGATTTTTGTCAGTTGATCAAAACATAACTGTTTATTATCGCTTCTCGGCCTTTTGGCTAAGATCAAGTGCAAGACATAACTGTTTATATGTTTATCTGTTTAAGACACCTTGTTTAAATATATGGCTATTTCATTAATATTGAATTCATGGACAGCAGCACTATAACTCCTGGCTGAACAAAGCTTATTTAACATATATATTTTCTCTATAAGGCACATCACAGTTCTTAGCTGGTAGGACACTAGACAGCACTATGCTTGGGACCATTTTATTTATTTATTTTTTATTCTTTTGGTTTAAGTTTCCTTTTTTTAAATTATTATTATGTTAATCACCATACATTACATCATTAGTTTTTTTATTATGTTAATCACCATACATTACATCATTAGTTTCTGATGTAGTGTTCCATGATTCATTGTTTGCGTATAACAACACCCAGTGCTCCATTCAGTACGTGCCCTCTTTAATACCCATCACCAGGCTAACCCATCCTCCCACCCTCCTCCCCCTCTAGAACCCTCAGTTTGTTTTTCAGGGTCCATCGTCTCTCATGTTTCATCTCCCCCTCTGATTTCCCCCCCTTCATTCCTCCCCTCCTGCTATCTTCTTCTTCTTCTTCTTCTTTTTTTAACATATAATGTATTATTTGTTTCAGAGGTACAGCTCTGTGATTCAGCAGTCTTGCACAATTCAGTGCTCACCATAGCACATACCCTCCCCAATGTCTATCACCCAGCCACCCCATCCCTCCCACCCCCCACCATTTTAAATAATGAAATCACCACCAAAAAAATATGCCGCTTAATAGACCATGGAAAGTACATTTGTTTACAGTATGAGAGCTGATACAAGAAGACAGAATATTGCCTTATGCCACCTCAGCTGGGAACTTGGGAGTTTGGCCATGTAACTTTTTTGTTGTTCTGAACTTTTCCAGGAAAACACCAATGTTTATTGATTTGGGGGTCACAAAGCATAGTGAGTAGATAAACTTAAAAAAACATAATTAATGAAAACTGATCAGCTATACTTTTATTAAGTTATCATCTGTATGACAGTAACTATAAAACAGATATGACCTGTTGAAATGTTGACTGAGTCCCCATCCAGTCCATCAACTCCTTGAATCTTCCCACTTAAATATGTTAAAGGAATGACCATTCCAACATGCCCCAGACTGAATTATTCTTCTTAATCAGCAAAATCTAATTATCTGTATTCTGAAAATATTAAAACTTAAAAATTATTTATCATACCCAATTTGAGGCTGTGTTTGCAGGTTTGTTACAGTTCTGAATCTTTTCTTATTTTTTTTAATAGTTCTGTATCTTTAATATGAGCCTCTAAGATCTGCCTCATCTTCCAGTCTTCCTCCCTCACTCTTTGAACTCTGGCCATTAGCATGCATTTCATTTCATCAAAGTTCTTTCTTGTTTCTGGGTCATTAAACAATTTGGTTTTCTGTGTATTTGGAACACGTTTCACCCTTAACCCCTTTACCTAGGTAATTACCATTCTACCTTTAGGAATCATTTTAAACATCATTTCTTTAGAGAGATCTTTCTTGACTCCACAGACTAGTTAAGTCTCCCTTGTTATACCCTAATCTTTGACTTTGACAATACTCATTATACTTGTAATTTATTATATAGCAGATTTAATTTTTATTGTTACACACTCAGGGATAAAACAAATGTGTCTGTATTTACTAATATGTTCAGTTATAGTTGATATATTCTGCTTTTTTACTATAAGCCTGATAGCACTCAATTTATTTGTCACTTTTAATAAGATCAGCCACATTAAGATGATATTAATTGTATTAATTTAATTTAGCATACTTTAAGATCATCCAAAATATGGAGATTTTAATAACATAGGAGTAAATTATCTCTCTTAATCCACTCAGAAATCTAGGCCTACAGTTCAGCTCTACTCAAAGAGGTAACCCTGGCACCTGTGTTCCTTTTATGCTGCAGCTGTGACATTTCTAAGTATGTCATTCTGAACTGCGTGTTTGAAGCTATGTTACTTCCATATTTACACTGCAGCCTATGAGAGGAGAAAAAAAAATTCTAGGGAGAAAACCTTGGAGATAGTCTGGAATTACAACCATAATTTGTACTATGTCAGACTGGATTCTTAATCACAACTCTTCTTCCCTTTAACAGGGTTATATGTCCACACCTTTTGCCTCATGGCTTTGCAGTGTCTACCACTATATTAAGTAGAGAAGATATGCCTGCTTCATTGATTCAGGGCTTGGCTACTTAACTACTGGAATGTGAATGGAAATGACAGTGTTGGATGGGATGCTAGTTCTAGTCAGAGACTTTAAAGGGTTTTTTGTTTCTTTTTATCTTTCTTCAGCTTCTATCTTTCTACAAGAAACAAACACACAGTGGCTGCTCCCTGAGGATTCCCCAAATAAAAAGGTATTATGACCCATTGTATAGATACACCATATTGTTAATCCAGTTGTCAGTTGATGGGCACTGACCTGTTTCTATTTTTTGGCTATTATGAATAATGAATATTGCTACTTTTGTGTAAAACTTCTTGTGTGGGCATAGGTTTCGTTTACCTTAGGTTTATACTTAGTAGGAAAATTGCTGGGTCAAATGGTAACTCTGTTTAATTGTTTGATAAACTGCCAGACTGTTCTAAAGTGACTGTATTATTTTATATTCCTACCAGCAGTTAATGAAGGTATCCAGTTTCCTCAAATCCTTGCTAACTCTTATTATTATCTGACTTTTTGGTTCAAGTCACCCTAGTGGGTGTGAAGTCGTACCTCATTGTGGGTCCCTTGCAATTCCATATGCGTTTTAGAGTCAGTTTGTTAATTTCTACAAAGAAGTCAGGTAGAATACTAATTGGATTGTGCTGAGTCACAGTTTGGAGTTATTGCCATTTAACAATGTTATATTTTCCGATCCATGAAACAGATGCTTTTTAAATTTATCTATTTAACTTATATCAGCAATGTTTTCTGTTTTTCAAATAATGAGTTTTGCATTTCTTTTGTTAAATTTATTTTATGAGTATTATTTTGAAGATATTTTAAGTGTAACTGTTTTCTTAATTTCACATTCAGAATGTTTGCCACAATTGTGTAGAAAAACAATTGATTCTTGTATAGTGGGATCTTGTATTCTGCCAAAGTGCTAATTCATTTATTATTTTGAATAGTTTTTTTAATGGATTCCTTAGGATACACAGGATCATGTCATAGGTGGGTAGAGTTATTTTTACTTCTTCCTTTCCAAATTGGATGATTTTGTTTCTTTTTTTTACCTAATTGCCCTGGATAGAGTTCCCAAAATAATGTTGAATAGAAGCGGTGAAAGTGAACATTCTTTATGTTGTTCCTGATCTTAGGAGGAAAGAATTCAGTCTTTTACTATTAAATATGTTATAGGTCAGGTTTCTTTGTTTTTGTTTTTGTTTTGTTTTGTTTTGTAGATATTCCTTTACGGGTTCAGGAAGTTTCTTTCTATGCCCAGTTTGTTGAGTGTTTTCATCATGAAAGATTGTTGGGTTTTTATTAAATGATGTTTCTGCATCCTTTGAAAACTTCATGTGATTTTAATTTTTTATTCTTTTGTTATGATGTATTGCATTAATTGATATCAGATGTTGAAACATCCTTGAATTCCTGGCATAAATCCAATTTGGTCATGTTGTGTAATTATTTTTATTTTGTTGGATTCAGAGTACTTTGTATTTGGTATTTTGTGGAACATTTTTTGCATAGATATTTATGAGAGATACTTGTCCGCAGTTTGCTGTGATTTCTTTGGTTTTGGCATGAAGGTACTGGTGGCTTCACAGAATGAATTGGGAAGTGTTTTCTTACCTATTGGAGGAAGATTTTGTAAAGATTTGGTATTAGTTCTTCAAATGCTTCATAGAAGTGTATCCTTTAGATAATACATAATTGGAACATGTATTTAATTCATTTACATTTAATGTTGTTATTTATATAGTTGGATTTATGTCTGCCATTTCACTTTTAAAATTTTTCTGTTTCATGACTTTTTTGTTACTCTAATTTTTTTACTTATTTTTCATTACGTAAATATTTTATAATGTAGTAGTTCATTGATTAATGATATTTTCAGCATATAACTTACATTGTTACTACTGCTTTAGAGTTTACCATATACATTTGAACTCATCTGAATTACTTTCTGATTCCTAATTTAGGTTGTTGTTTAATTCCAATGATATATAGACATGTTACTCCTATATAACTCTATTCCCATTCCCCTTTTTGCAGTATTATAATTATACATATTGTATTTATTAATGTTTTAAACCCAACAATATATAATTATTGCATTTTTATTTGTTGTCATTTCCTTAACCCAATACAGTTTTGCTCTATTCATCTCTTTTGTGCTGTTGTTGATAAATATATTACATATATATTACATTTATTTATTTTATAGGTCCAATGATATATTATAAACACATTATTTTATACAGTTGCTTTAAATCAGCAGAGAAGAAAGAGGAAAAATATGAATTCTTTTGTCTTATAAAATTACATAATTACTCTTACTGATGCTTTTGCTTTTTTCATATGAATACAAATTACCATCTGGGGTCACTTGCTTTTAGCCTGAAGAACTCCTTAAGTATTTCTTGTAAGGTGGATCTAGTTGCAGCAATTTCTCTCAGTTTATTTTTGTTTGGTTTTGCTTTTGTCCGTGTTTTAATCTAGGAGAGTCCTTTCTTAGCCTTTGCTTATGAAAGAGCTTTTCTAGACACAGGATTCTTGGTTGAAGTTTTATTCTTTCATCACTTTGAATATGTTATCCTCCTGTTTTCTGACCTCCATTGTTTCTGCTGAGAAGTCAACTATTAATCTTACTGAGGTTCTTTTGTAAGTAATGAGTCATTTATCTCCCCTGCTTTTGAGATTTTTTTTTCTTCTCTTTGACTTTTAGCATTTTTAGTATGATGTGCCTGTGAATGTTTTTGTCTTTATCCTACTTGGAATTCACTGAGCTTCCTGAATTTTAGTTTAATGTTTTTTATCAAATTAAGGTAGTTTTTTTAAGCATTTATGATTCTTTCTCTCTCCCCTCTCTCTCTAGTGCTTTCATTAAATCTCTTTGGGTGTGCTTAGTAGTTCTCCACATTTCTCTGAGACTCTTTTCATTTTTCTACATTATTTTTCTCTATGTTTTTAGGCTTACATGATCTCTATATCAATCTATCTTCAAGTTACCTTATTCTTTCTTCTACAATTTCAAGTCTGTTATTGAGCCCCTCTAGTGAATTTTTTATTTCAGATAATATACTTTTCAAATCTATGATTTCTGCTTGGTTCTTGTTTAAACATTCTCCTTATCAAATTCTCTCTTGATGTGACATTGTCACCATATGATCATTTATTTCTTTAATCATGGTTTCCTTTAAATCTGTAAGCATGTTTATAATGGCTACTTTAAAATCTGATAAATCAGATAACTGGTTCTTTCATAGGAGTGTGTGTGTGTGTGTGTGTGTGTGTGTGTGTGTGTGTGTGGTGTTTGTGTGCTTTTATTCTGGTATATGAGTTGTATTTGCCTCTTTCTTTTCATGCCCAAATAATTTTTTGTTAGAAACTGGACATGTTAGATAATATATTATGCCAACTCTGGATACTGGATCCATCTTCTCTTTGAGGTTCTTATTGTTATTTGTTTACTTATGTGTTTACTGACTGAATTAGATGATTATTTAGTGGGGTGTACCCCCTTCTATCCCTTATGCATAAACATATATGCATGTACACGTGTGCGTGTGCACACACACACACACACACACACACACATACACACACAGTGTTCAGTCTTGAATGTTGTTTCTAGTCACCCAGAGATGACAGTGTTTTAGATGACTCTCTTACTTGACCAAACAAAGGTGTTAAAATGCCTTACCTGATTACTCAATTATTTTTAATAATTCTGTAGGGCATAACTTATACCAAATAAATTCTACAAGCAAATCCAATTAAGTGCTGGCTCCTTTCAATAGCTGAGGTTACTATTTTATTTTTGTTCTGACACTAACTCCTCTCAATTTTCTACTTTCAGGTTTATGGAAATAGCTGAACACTAGCTAACCTACAGTTTAGTTTGCATTTTTGGATCTCCTTTTAAATTTGTTTCACTACAGCCTCCATTGTTCTTGAGAATGACTTTAGGCGTGAACATCTTCACTCTCTGCTACAAATGAAGTTAATTCCTTTGGGAAGAAATTAGGGGCTGTTTTAATGGCTCTTTCTCCTTCCATACACCTGGAAAAATTTCTGAGCCTGGGCTTTGGAGCTAAGAATGAGGATATTACTAAGCTTTTCTGAGGATGGCATCTATACCTTAGAGGCTCAGCATTTGTTGGGGAGGGGAGGAGCCTGGAATCCTTTTAATTTGCCTCTCCTGTCTCAAAAGCTAGAGCAAGAGTGATCAGGGCATCAGTATTCTCAGCATGCCATGCCCAAAGCAGATCTTCCATTTCACAAGTAGGTGTTAGGGGGAAGAAGAGGTTTCCTACCTCTCTACTACACTTTCCGGGGCTTTGCTGCAGCAACATGTAGCTAGGACAGGTTGAGAAATGGTGACATCTTGTTTCTCCCAGAAAGAAAGTTTTCAATCAGGGTGCTGAAGTGGAAAGGAGCCCAGTGTTGAGTGTAATAATCTGGAGTGGAGTTTCTGATCTGGGGGAAGAAAGGGAGGGAAAAGTTTTGGCTCAAAGTACAAACTCTCACCTTTCTTTGCTGAATTTTTATAGGTTTATGGATGTTTCTTCATTTGTCATCACCCCTTAGGACTATTTCTGGAAGCTTTAAGTTATTTATATATAGTTTGATCAGTTTCCTATGGAACTATATCAGAGGACCTCTTCACACTTTCATATTGGAAGCAAATATGTTGAGTTGAAGTGTTTTAAAGTTAACTTCTGTCTTAAGTGGTTAATTTAATCTTCTGAGACACCATGCAACACAATTATTCTGTCTTTTTTCTTTGTTCCTTATATTATTTTTAGTTTAGTGTATCAGATTTAAAGTTTAATGACCAAGCATTACTTCCAAATTATTCACATCTTTTTTTACTTAAAAGGAACTCTACTCTACTGACTTGCTCAAAAATGGTAAATGCTTCCTTCATTTTATAGAAACATGTAAACAACAAGTTAAGGCTCAGAAAATTAACTAGAATAAATGTGATCATTCTTCTCTCCTAGCTATCATGTTGAAATTTATATGATGTATTAGTTATGCATAGCTCATAAATATAAATAATGTCATATGATGTACTAAAATACATGCAAATTTTTAAAAAATAGTGAGGTATCTCCTAAGATAAACATTATGCAATTGTCAGACACTAAACACAAAGACCATGGTAAAGCCCACATATTTGATTTGTCCTTAACACAAGGAAATTGACTTCATTATTGACCAAATATCAAAAAAACCTCAAACCTGTCTCTATACATAATGCTATCAATTCATAGGTAGATTTTAAGAATGACTCACACTTATTATAAAATCTAAGAGAATAAAAAGTAAATCATAATGGCTCAATAGTCAATTTACATGCCACTTTAGAAACACACATTAATTTAATTTACATCTTTCCAGAAGACAGATGGTTATTAGCTAGGCTTTAAAATGAAACTTGTATACTAATCAAGTAACAAGCAAAATGCCCAAGACTACATTGGCATAATTTGACAACTGCAATTATTGGACAAGGCAGTACGTGAAATTAATGATCTCTACATGTAGAGCTTCTAAATATATACTATAGTGATTGGAAGAGGTATGTTAATCTGGATCCATGGTAGTATCTAATAGACTCTGTCCCCAAGTTACTAATTTAATCTCTGGTGTAAAATGAAGGTATTTCATTTCAGGAGTTAAGAAAGTCACTAAGTACCTCATTTTCTACTAAGATTTTTAATCACAGGGAGATTAAGTTTGTAAGATAATGGACATTCTGGTTTTCTGTTTGAAAATACAATAATAATCATATAAAATCTCTAACTCTTAATTGTTGTTAAGCAATGTCATTGTGACACTGGCACTGACTTTAGAAATTTTTTTCCATGAGAAACTGAAATTGGTTGGCTATTTACAAGTATGACTCATATAGATCTTTTGAAAAGCAATTTTTTTGTACATAAGCACTGCTCTGTTATAATTGCAAAATCACAATATAATAATATGAAATTAATACGAGTTGGCATTTAAAAGGTTATATCTTTCTACTGCATTTTAAGTAATTTACAAATATAATTTCTTTAGTCTTCACATCATATTTCTCATCTTAACCTGTTAAGAAAACTATTCTACTTGGAGAAGATAATATCTGTATTTCAATTTTAGTAGATTATCCTAATATCATGGAACTCAGTATCCAAGTAAGAGTCCTGTTTGTCATACCTAATGGATGCCCCCTAGAAGCTGATGGCAGAATATTACCATTATTCAAATTTATATGATCAGCCTATCCTATCTAGACTCATTTGTGGTGATAGATAAGTAAGACTTCCCTGTACTTGTGTTCTTTTTTATACTTTTTAAAGCAAAATAGCAATGCCTTGAATCTTCTGAAGATTTGAAAGAATGACCCAATAAATTATTTTGGTTCATTCTGAAATGACAACCGTGTTCTTAGCTCCCACCAGAAACTGTCAGTATCTCCAGACTAAAAAACAGAATATGACTTCAAAGTCAAATTAGACTTAGAGGAAGGAAAAAATAACTGAATATAAGACAAATAGCCTAAGGCAGCAGAGGAAAAAAACTAAAACATAATAAAATGTGAAATTCATTAATTATTATGAACAAACTATTAAGTATAATTGTAAAGCAATAATTATTAGTAGGTTATATAAACACTATGAAATGGTTATTGCACTTATATCTTAATATAAGTATAATTATTAGAGGAGGCAATAGAAGAGAACATCATGGGGTTAATTCCCCACACTGTCCCAAGAAAAATTTGTAGGCAGAAAGTTAATGAACAAAATAACGGCAAAGAAGAATGACCAAAAAAAAAAAAAAATGAATGACACAGAAGGATGCTTGAATAATGGGGTTAAGATGGGATACATTGGTACCTCAAAGGTTTTGTGCTTTTGAAGGTGTGGAAATAGGAATCTATTCAGGATGTTGCTTTATCGCCCAAGGCACTTGCAACATTGATAACACTGGCAATAAGAGGTGTTTCTGTGATTTCATGGACTGCAGGCATCTGTGAGTAGACTAAGAAAAGTACATTATTCATGAGTATAGGTGGGGTACGCTGATATAACAAACAGTGATATTCTTGGATGGCAAAAAATCTCTGTACATATCATTTAGAGATAGATCTTTTAAAAAATTATTTATTTATTTATTTATTTGAGAGAGAGAGAGAGAGCGAGAGTGAGAAACTGAGCAAACTCGGGGAGGGGCAGAGGGAGAGGGAGAGAGAAACCCTAGCAGTCTCTGCTCTGAGTGAGAAACCAGATGAGGGGCTGATCCCAAGACCCAGAGATCATGACCTGAGGCAAAACCAAGAGTTGGAGGCCCAAGCAACTGCACCATCCAGGGTCCTTAGATGTGTCTTTTTTGAGAATTAAATCTAAAAACAATCATTTATGCTCATCATGTGATGAAGTATGAGGATATCTAAATTTGGGTAATGTATCAATTTAAAAATATAATATCCGAAAGCATAATCTATTTGAAAGGGGATGGACCATGGCATACTAATTATAGTATGTCTGGGAGTTATTTAAATCAGTCTGCTTTCATTCTATTGGGCAGAGGTGTATGACTTGAAACAACTAACTGCAAAGTGAAAAGGCAAATGGACTCAACCACACATCCTAAGACATACACTGACAGAAAATTAAGATATCAATGTTCAACAACAACAACAAAAACAGTTACTAAGCATATAAAGATGTTCACATTCACTAATAAACTAAAAATGTTAAGACATATTTATGTTATAGAAACTACTCTCATTCACCTGGAAATTCTCTTTAAGAAAACAATTTTGACATTTTGATTCAAGAGTCTTAAAAAATATTTTAATATAGTTACTTGTTCCAAATAACTCTTCACAGAATAATAAAAACATAGGCAAATATTTATGAGTAAATATTCCATTTCAATATCATTTGAAGAACCACATATATCAAATTTTTTCACATTTTTTTCTTTTATTTAAATTATTTAGTATTTTCTTTTTTTAATTTAATTTAATTTTATTATATTAGTCCCCATATAGTACATCATTAGTTTTTGATGTAGTGTTCCATGATTCACTGTTTTTGAATACCACCCAGTGCTCCATGCAGTACGTGCCCTCCTTAATACCCATCACTGGGCTAACCCATCCCCCCACCTCCCTCCCCTCTAAAACTCTCAGTTTGTTTTAGGAGTCCATAGTCTCTCATGGTTTGACTCCCCCTCCGATTTCCCCCCCTTCATTTTTCCCTTCCTTCTCCTAATGTCCCCCATGCTATTCCTTATGTTCCACAAACAAGTGAAACCATATGATAATTGACTTTCTCTGCTGGACTTATTTCACTGAGCATCATCTCCTTCAGTCCCGTCCATGTTGATGTAAAATTTGGATATTCATCCATTCTGATGGCTGAGTAATAGTCCATTGTATATGTGGACCACTTCTTCTTTATCCAGTCATCTGTTGAAGGGCACCTCGGCTCTTTCCACAGTTTGGCTATTGCGGACATTGCTGCTATGAACATTGGGGTGCATATGGCCTTTCTTTTCACTACATCTGTGTCCTTGGGGTAAATACCCAGGAGTGCAATTGCTGGGTCTTAGGGTAGCTCTATTTTTAATTTTCTGAGGCACCTCCACACTGTTTTCCAAAGTGGCTGTACCAACTTGCATTCCCACCAACTGTGTAAGAGGCTTCCCCTTTCTCCACAACCTCTCCAACATTTGTTGCTTCTTGCCTTGTTAATATTTGCCATTCTAACTGGTGTGAGGTGGTGTCTCAGTGTGGTTTGGATATGAATTTCCCTGATGGCTAATGATGATGAACATTTTTTCATGTGTCTGTTAGCCATTTGTATGTCTTCCTTGGAGAAGTGTCTGTTCATGTCTTCTGCCCAGTTTTTGACTTGATTATTTGTTTTTTGGCTGTTGAGTTTGAGAAGTTCTTTATAGATCTTGGATACCAGCCCTTTATCTGTAGTGTCATTTACAATGATCTTTTCCCATTCTGTGGGTTGCCTCTTTGTTTTGTTGACTGTTTCCTTTGCTGTGCAGAAGCTTTTTATCTTGATGAAGTCCCAAAAGTTCATTTTTGCTTTTGTTTCACTAGCCTTTGGAGATGAATCTTGAAAGAAATTGCTGTGGCTGATGTCAAAGAGGTTACTGCCTATGTTCTCCTCTAGGATTTTGATGGATTCCTGTCTCACATTGAGGTCTTTCATCCATTTTGAGTTTATCTTTGTGTATGGTGTTAGAGAATGGTGGAATTTCATTCTTCTGTATGTAGCTGTCCAGTTTTCCTGAAGAAACTGTCTTTTTTCCATTGCATTTTTTTCCCTACTTTGTCAAAGATTATTTGACCATAGAGTTGAAGGTTCATATCTGAGCTCTCTATTCTGTTCCATTGGTCTATGTGTCTGTTTCTGTGCAGTACCATGCTGTCTTGGTGATCACTGCTTTGTAATATAGCTTGAAATCAGGCAGCGTGATGCCCCCAGCTTTGTTTTTCTTTTTCGACATTTCCTTGGCGATTTGGGGTCTTTTCTGATTCCATACAAATTTTAGGATTGCTTGTTCCATCACTTTGAAAAATGTCATTGGAACTTTGATCGGGATGGCATTGAAGGTATAGATTGCTCTGGGCAGCATAAACATTTTAACAATGTTTATTCTTCTGATCCATTAGCATGGAATGTTTTTCCATCATTTTGTGTCTTCAATTTCTCTCATCAGTGTTCTATAGTTCCTAGAGTATAGATCTTTTACCTCTTTGGTTAGGTTTATTCTGAGTAATTTATGGTTTTTGGTGCTATTGTAAATGGAATCGATTCTCTAGTTTCTCTTTCTACAGTTGCATTGTTAGTGTATAAGAAAGCAACTGATTTCTGTGCATTGATTTTGTATCCTGCCACATTACTGAATTGCTGGATGAGTTCTAGTAATTTGGGAGTGGAGTCTTTTGAATTTTCCAAATAAAGTATCATGTCATCTGAGAAAAGAGAATGTTTGACTCCTTCTTTGCCAATTTGAATACCTTTTATTTCTTTTTGTTGTCTGATTGCTGTTGTTAGGACTTTCTAGTACTATGTTGAACAATAGTGGCAAGAGTGGGCATCCTTGACATGTTCCTGATCTTAAGGGAAAGGCTCTCAGCTTTTCCCCATTGAGGATGATTTTCGCTGTGGGTTTTTCATAGATGGATTTTATGAACCTGAGGAATGTTCCCTCTATCCCTATACTCTGAAGAGTATTAATCAGGAAAGGATGCTGTATTTTGTCAAATACTTTTTCTGAATCAATTGAGAGGACCATATGGTTCTTCTCTCTCCTCTTATTTTGTTCTATCACATTGATTGATTTGCAAATGTTGAACCACCCTTGCATCCCAGAGATAAATCCCACTTGGTCGTGGTGGATGATCCTTTTAATGTATTGTTGGATACTATTAGGTAGGATTTTGTTGAGAATTTTGGAATCTGTATTCATCAGGGATATAGGTCTGAAATTCTCCTTTTTGATGGGTCTTTGCCTGGTTTGGGGATTAAGGTAATGCTGGCCTCATAGAATGAGTCTGGTAGCTTTTCTTCTGTTTCTATTTTTTGAAACGGCTTCAGGAGAATAGGTATTATGTCTTCTTTGAATGTTTGGTAGAATTCCCCAGGGAGTCCATCAGGCCCTGGACTCTTGTTTTTTGGGAGGTTTTTGATCACTGCTTTCATCTCGTTACTGGTTATTGGCCTATTCTTGTTGTCAATTTCTTCCTGTTTCAGTCTTGGTAGTTTATAGGTTTCCAGGAAGTCTTCCATTTCTTCCAGGTTGCTTAATTTATTGGCATATAGTTGTTGATAGTAATTTCTAATAATTGTTTCTATTTCCTTGGGGTTACTCGTGATCTCTCCCCTTTCATTCATAATTTTATTAATTTGTGTCCTTTCTCTTTTCTTTTGGATAAGTTTGGCCAGCGGTTTATCGATCTTATTAATTCTTTCAAAGAGCTGGCTTCTAGTTTCATTGATCTGATCTACTGTGTTTCTGGTTTCTAATTCATTGATCTCTGCTCTAATCTTAATTATTTCTCTTCTAATGCATGGCTTAGGCATCATTTGTTGTTTTTTTCTCCAGTTCTTGAAGGTGTAAAGTTCGTTGGTGGATTAGGGATTTTTCTATTTCTTTGAGTGAGGCTTGGATGCTATGTATTTCCCCCTTAGGTCTGCCTTTGCAGTATTCCATAGGGTTTGGACCAATGAGTTTTCATCTTGGTTTCCATGAATTGTTTAAGGTTTTCTTTGATTTCCTGGCTGACCCAAACTTTCTTGAGCAGAGTGGTCTTTAGCTTCCAAGTGCTTGAATTTCTTCCAAATTTTTTCTTGTGATTGAGTTCCAGCTTTAAAGCATTATGGTCTGAGAATACGCAGGGAATAATCTCAATCTTTTGGTAACAGTCAAAACCTGATTTGTGACCTAGTATGTGGTCTATTCTGCAGAAAGTTCCTTGTGTGTTCGAAAAGAATGAGTATTCTATTGTATTAGTTTGGAATGTTCTGTATATATCTATGAGTTCCATCTGTTCCAGTGTGTCATTCAAAGCTCTTGTTTCTTTGCTGATTTTCTGCTTAGATGATCTGTCTGTTGCTGAGAGTGGAGCATTTGGGTCTCCTACAATTAACGTCTTGTTATCAATATTACTCTTTATTTTGGTTAATAGTTGGCTTATGTAGATAGCTGCTCCCATGTTGGGGGTGTAGATATTTACAATTGTTAGATCTTCTTGTTGGATAGGCCCTTTAAGAATGATACAGTGTCCTTCTGTGTCTCTAACTACAGTCTTTAGCTTACAATCTAATTTGTCTGATAGAAGAATTGCTACCCCAGCTTTCTTTTGAGGTCTGTTGGCATGGAAGATGGATCTCTATCCCTTCACTTTCAGTCTGGATGTATCTTTAAGTTCAAAATGAGTCTCTTGTAGACAGCATATGGATGGGTCCTTTCTTTTTATCCAATCTGCAACCCTGTGCCGTTTTATGGGAGCATTTAGGCCGTTCACGTTGAGAGTGATTATTGAAAGATATGAATTTATTTTCATCATGTTGCCTGGGGAGACCTTGTTTTTATAGATTGTCTCTGTAAATTTCTTTTCTGTATCACTCTTGGGGTCTTTCTCCTTTTATAGAACCCCCCCCTTAATATTTCTTACAGGGCTGGCTTAGTGGTCACATATTCTTTCAGTTTCTGCCAGTCTTGGAAACTCTGCATCTCTCCATCTATTCTAAATGAGAGCCTTGCTAGATAAAGTATTCTTGGCTGCATGTTCTTCTCATTTAAAACCCTGAATATGTCTTGCCAGCCCTTTCTAGCTTGCCAGGTCTCTGTGGATAGGTCTGACATTATTCTGATGTTCCTCCCTCTGTACATAAGGAATTCCTTCCCCCTAACTGCCCTTAAGATGGTTTCCTTGGTTCTAAGATTTGAGAGTTTTACTATTATATGCCGGGGCATTAGTCTGTTTTCCTTGATCTTGGAAGGGGTCCTCTCTGCCTCTAGGACATTAATGTTTCTTTCATTACCCAGATTAGGAAAGTTCTGAGCTACAGTTTGCTCAAATATATCTTCTTGTCCTCTCTCTCTCCACCCCCTCAGGGATCCCAATAATTCTGACATTGGAACATTTCATATTTCTCTAATTCTGTTTTCATGGATTATAAGCTGTTTTTCCCGGACCCCTTCTTTTTCCTTCTTTTTTATCAGTTGGTCTTCTGGATCACGAATTCATTCTTCTGCCTTGTTTACCCTAGCTGTTAGAGTATCTAGATTAGATTGGATCTCATTGATAAATTTTTAAGTTCTGCCAGTTCAGCTCTCATTTCTGCCCCTAGAGAATCTATGTTGCCATTAATCAATTTCTCCATTCTAGCTATCATCTTCATAACTGTTACCCTGAAGTCCATTTCTGACATCTTGGTTATATCTGTATCCATTTGTAAACCTGTGGCTGAAGTCACAATCTCTGAGTCTTTCCTATTTTGAGGGTTCCTTCCCCTAGTCATTCTGTTGAGGGGTGGTTGAGGAAATGTACAGAGTCCAAATTATTGACTACAACCCAAGCATGATGCACCTGTTTTGTATGGACGTTAGTGTTGTTGGCCTCTTTTTCTCCCAGCCGGTCTTCTGGGGGAGAGTCCTGCCGTGCTGTTACTCATACAACCCTGTTTGAGCATGGTTGCCCTGCCCCTTTTGGGGGTGGATGGGCTCAGTGAAAACCAGTTTTTTGGGGCTTTTGTTCTCTGGCAGCTTTCCCTGGTGGCTTTCTGTGTCTCTTTTGGGAGTCAGAGCAGAAGAGACCATTTTCAACCCTCTGCCTCAGAGCAAAGAGATCGCGGTCTGTTCTTCAGTGAGCTCTCCAGGCCACACTACCTCTGTTTCTGTCTGTAGTACTAAAAACTGCTGCGTCCTGGGTTGTGCTCCCCTCACCTTCCAGGTGCAGGCACATCTCTGCCCTTTGTGCTTCTAAAACTGCCAGCCATCCGCAGTTCCCATGGGCGGCCCCACCTCCAGGTTTTAGTCTGGAGGGCTGCCTTAAAGTCCTTTTCCTACTGCTGCCAGTCTGTGAGTCTGTGCCCCATCCCCATAGCGGGAGGCTTTCTCCCACTTGTGGTGCAGGATCCTGAAGAGTCCCTCCCCCTTTGGTTTATCTTCCAATATGTGCCCACGGAATCACAGCTCTCCACTTCATAGACTGAAATATTACAGCCACCTGTAATATTCTGTTTGTAGAGATCCAGCTCTATCTTCTTACATCTCAGGCTGATTTCGTGGGTGTTCAGAGTGGTCTGGGTAGATACCCAGCTGAAGTCAAGGGACTAGTTAGAATATGGTCCCCTACTCCTCCGCCATCTTTCTTCTCTTCCTATATTGAATTTTCAATAGTTATTTCTAGACGTTTAAATTATGGTAACTTTGTTCTTTTTTCTACTTTTGTATGTTTTGCAAATTCAGTAATATTAGATTATGTCATTTTGACATATTTTTAAAGAACAAATAAAAAAGAATTGCATCATACAAGTTAGGTTCCATTTTGAGTTTGTTTTTTTTTTTAAGATACTCAAAATAAAAATGATTTCAACACAGCAGAAATTGTGTTCTCAGAGAAAAGTACTCAGGACTAATAGGGTAGCTCAGTTCCATTAGAATGACATTCTATCATACCATTTCACCCTGCATCTAATGTGAACTTTATTTTCATGGTGTTATTACATCCATATTTGAGAGAGAAAAAATAGTATTAGGTGAAAATTTTTCATAGTCTGGCACTTCTGCATATGTTCTGAGGCCAGAAGCCAATTTATGAATGATTATATAAAACAGGAATCCCTGGAAAGTTTAGGTAGTCACTTTCTCCAGAGACATCTCTCTTCTTTGAAGATCTCTCCCCTCTCCAGAGACATCCCAGGATAGAAAAGTGTTTGTTTGTTTGTTTTAATTTACAAGAGAAATTTGCTTATATTCAGGAAAATTAGGAATGTTTTCCTCTTGGGTGAATGTTGGGTAGGTTTACAAGGAACAGTGATATAAATGTGAAGCTCATGCTGCCTGCTGTGCCCTGAGTGCAGCCCAACTGTCTAAATCCATTTGGAATTATTTTTTCCCTGCCATCTAAATTTATGACAGTGTGGCAAGTCAGCCTAGGAGCTATGCCACTGCTTAGGAACTGACTGACTTCTTGATGTAACAGATGAAAATAAAGGGAAAAAAAAGAAAAGAAAAAGGGGCAAACCACACTTAAGAGCTGTCTTGAAAAGAGCGTTCCTAGAACCTACCATGGATTACTTGGTAAGAATTAGGTAAAGAACTATATAAATGTCCAAGGATGGCTGGGAATTATAGTCTTTATTGTTACTATGTGTCTGGAAGAGTTATCAGCAGTTCTATTATAGAAGTGAAGTAAATATTATAGGACAACAAGCTGTTGTCCTATTGCAGTAATTATGCTAAAAAAATAGACAATTGGCAAGAAAATGAAGAGGGAAATAAAACTCTTTAATAAAAGTTTTTACTCTATATATTCTCACACAATCAAATGTTAAGATATCTGAATAATAATATCTGAATAAGGGGTGCTTGGGTGGCTCAGTTGTTAAGTGTCTGCCTTGGCTCAGGTCGTGATCCCAGGGTCCTGGGATCGAGTCCTGCATCGGGCTCCCTGCTCAGCGGGAAGCCTGTTTCTCCCTCTCCCACTCCCCCTGTTTGTGTTCCCTCTCTTGCTGTCCCTCTCTCTGTCAAATAAATGAATAAAATCTTTAAAAATAATAATATCTGAATAATTTAAAAATTTGGTTAGGTATCTGCTGACCAAAATGAACAATCAACATAGGATAGTAAGTTGAATGTTTAGAATAATGTATTTAAACTTAAACTAGATTTTAAGAGAATTTTTTGAAATAAAGAATGAAGATAAATGCTGACAGATAGTTTAACAGCAAGAGATAAGAGCAGGTAAATTTCCCTCTAGTATGTCCTCAGGGAAATATCCAGTTGACAGTCAGGATAGAGGGACTGTCAGAATATATATTAACAGGATATAAGAAAGAAAATGTGTTAGGAATCTGAAGGCATTAAGGCACTACATAAAAGCTTCAATCGCTAGTTTAATCCTATTGATTAAAATCGAATAGTAATGAAAAGTCAATTTAGATATCTAGATAGCAAGAAATAAGGCAGGATCACATGAAATGAATGACTTTTCTCATCTGAAGTTATTGTGATTTTAAATCTCTGATGCAGGAGAGAGAGAGAGAGAGATCTTTAGCTCACCAAAAGATACACTTAAATACTCTAAGAAATTTTTCAGTTGATTTTGAAGAGAAAGTAAAATAAATACTAAAACTGTCAAGTATCAGATTTAGACCTTTGGTGATAGTGATTTTGTTTTATTTTCTGTAATTAAACCTGTTTACTCATTTTCTGTTTTCTTTTTTTAAGCAGGTATAAAGTGGTTTAAGAAAACCTAATTGTATTGAATAATTTTGGAATAATGTGGTCTTGTTATTAAATGCCATTAATTTGTTTTATTTGCATATCATAATGGCCTTATCTGTTTTCCAATTAGTTCACCCTGTTTTTAGATATCAAGCAATTCTAACAGAAAACTCCCAGTGAATTTTATTATGGGTTTGGTAAAAACGTCCGATCTAGCAGATAATTACACATTCCAAGACACTTTTATTGGCTTTTATTTCATAGCCCATGAAGCTCAATATTTCATGAACTTTATAGTCCATGAAATAAAGAGCTGGTGTAGCAATAAGTTAAACCATTTAGATTTCAAAAATGAATGCTAATTCTGAGATTCATTATGCTATAGGCCAATTGTCTAATGAGTTTGAGAGTAATTTTATTTTTATGTATTTAGAGCAGACTCCTTATCACATAAACAATTTGTTACTGAAGAAAAAGTGTGTGATCAAAGAAGTCAGGCAAAATGAGGAATAGATTTTCATCTGTGATTTCAATAACAATGTAGATAGACGCATTTCTGTGCCCTCCATGGTTCTTTTTAGAACTACAAGACCTGTGGCAAGGTTTGAAGAAAATCTTTAACTGCTATCAAATATAGACAAATGCAAGGACATATCAAAAGTAAAGGTAATGAAAAGCATTAAGTTAAGTCTATGAAATCATGTAGTATTCATTCTTAGAGTGGCTCTTACTTTGAATGAAACTCAACTGTTTTTCTAACCTGTGTGAAAGGAATGAGTTTCTGTGGGAAATGAACATTTATTTTAACGTTGACACAGGTATTACACTTCCCATGGCTTAAACGAGTATATCTCAATGTGCGTTCCATGGAGCACTAGTTTGTTTTTTTTTTCCCCAATTTTAAGTTTTTATTTTTATTTTTATTTTTTTATTTTTTTAAATTTTTTTATTGTTATGTTAATCACCATATATTACATCATTAGTTTTTGGTGCAGTGTTCCATGATTCATTGTTTGTTCATAACACCCAGGGAGCACTAGTTTTGTTAGGAGTTAGAAGAGAATTCTAATGACCTCTCTTACTTCGAATTCTGATGAATTCAGTAAAAGAGAATTCTGATGGTTTAAAAAAAAACAGTGAAACAATGCATTAAACCAAATTAAATATTTTTTGTTTTTTTGTCTTGTTTTTTTGAGGAAGGATTTCTCAGAGATATACATGTACAGTGTGTAGGGTAAGACTCCAAGAAGATGACAAGCATGAAACTCATTCTTCATAGAGCTTCACCTAAGAGTAGTTTTCCATAGAACACATTAATTTAAATGGTGACTTCATGACTCAGTGAATCCACTCACTTTCTGATTGTTCAGACAAGGATACTTCACAGATAAAAAAATGATCCTCTCTTAGCCTAGTTATAATTTAGATTTAAAGGAGTAATTTGGGCATATGTTAAGGAAGGCTTTTTTTTTTCCCCTGCCCCTCTGCTTCATATTTGATCAGTTCATTATTAAAAAATTTATTATATGTTGTATATGTAGAAGTTACTAGGTGCTCAGAAAAAAATGAGTTTTTCAGGTTTTTTTAAGACTCATTATGCCTTTTATCAAAGTTTTAGTACCTCTGGTATCAGCCATCTGAACCACTCCAAGTCCACCGACAGAATTAGGCCAGGCCCTGAACACCCCCCGAATGGCTTTATGTACCCAGGTTCATTTAAAATTACCAGTTGCCGTAAAAAGTCCTCTAAATATCCTGCTCTACAATGAGAGAGCAAAATCAAAGGAGTCGCAGAGCAAGGAAATGGCAAAGTATGGATTAAAACCCAGGTTTCTGATTCAAGTTCTGCCTTCTTACCACCATCTTTCCATTTGTAGATGGTTCTATAAACTGAAGAGTTAGTCAGGAACTGGGACTGAAATTAGCAATTTAGGCTTTGCATGCATTTCCATTTGATAATTGTGTTATTGTGTGTATATTACTTAATTTCACTTGGTTCAGGTTATTCATCTATATAATCATGTTAATTTTAAACTTTTTTATATGTCTTTCTCATCAGATAGTAGAAATGGGTATTCTTGTTTCTGAACTCAGGGGAAAAATATTCACTCTTTAACTATATAACACTAGCTATGGGTTTTCATAGATGTCCTTTATCTGGGTAGGGAATTTCCCTTGTATTCCTGTTTTGCTGAAAGTTTTTTTTTTAATTATGAATGGATGTTATAACTTATCACATGTTTTTATATGCCTATTGAGATGATCACATTTTTATTATTTTTTATTTTGTAAATATAGTGAATTCCATTGGTTGATTTTTTAATGTTAAGCCAACATGCTTTCCTGGAATCAATTACACTTGATCATGACTATTCTCTATATGTTTTGTTGTATTTGATTTGTTAAATTTATGTTTAGAATTTCTATACATGTGTTATTGAGGGACATTGGTTTGTACTTGTATTTACTTGTAATTTTTAAATTTACTTGTAATTACTTGTAATATCTATCTAGTTTTGTTGTAAGAGTAGAACCAGCTTTATCAAATGATTTGGAATGTATGCTCTCATCAATTTTCTGTAAGAGGTTGTATAGATGTATTAATTCTTAAATGTTTACTAGAATTCTTCAGTGAACCTATTTTTCCTTGAGTTTTCTTTATGTGAAGGTTTCAACTACAAAGTCAATGTTTTTAATAGATATAGGATTATTTATGTTATCTCTTTCTTCTTGTTTGAGCTTTGGCAGTTTGTTTCTTTCAAGGAATTTGTCCATTTTGCATTACTAGTCAAATTTATTGGATAGATATATTGATAAGATTATTTATAATATTTCTCTAATATGCATTTAAATTCTGTAGTGATGTGGTAACTTGTGTTCTTTATTATTTTTCTTGATCTGTTTAACTTGATAGATTGATGAACTTGTGGTTTCACAGTTTGGTAGTCAGCCAGTGATCTGTCAAAAGACTTCCTTAAGTGTGTTGACAGTATATATACCACCTTTTGGCATGGAGATCTGTTTGTGAATAGTCACCTTGAAATTTTAGGAAGTTTATAAATCAGCCTTAACTTTTATTCTGCTTTTTGGAGGTCCTCAAGGTAAGCTCAAAGTGTTTTGGACCCTCTCCTTTCCAAGCCCTTCCTGTGTGTGAACACAATCCTGTGTGTGCACCCATCTTTCATTCTGACATGAAATGTTGGAGCTTTTCATAGTCTGCTGTTTGTGGTCTAATTCACCAGGTATTCCCCTTCTCATTTTGAATAGGCTCTTGTTTCTCCATCTGAAATCATAGGCTTAAGCACCTGTGATGTTATTAATTCAGGTAGATTGCTGTTGTTTTTGAAAGCACCCTAGGAATAGCACTATTTTAGGGGTGTCTTAAAAACAGCTGACTGTGCTCTGGGTATGAAACTATTAACAGGGCTTCAAAAGACATCATCTCCCACCATTAGCTTTAAGGCTGCTGGCTTTTCCTGGCTACCACATCATGGAGCTGAAGATCTGGTGAGAAGTGTAGCTCCAAGCTGAAGTGTCACAGACCTGAAGTCCTCACAAGGTTTAGTAGTTTTCTTGAATAAATGCTTTCAGGTTGTTCTTTGCCTTTGATTAATTTCCAGAGTTTGGAAATGGCTCATTTAAGTAATTTTGCCAGTAATTTTGTTGCTTTTTTCAGAGAAAATTTGCTGAGGTTCTGTGAGTCTCCTCTCCACAAATCCATATTTATTGACCACTTCTAGTTTGTGTGTGTGTTTGTGTGTATGTGTGGTTTCTTTTTCTTCATTTGGGGATTAAGACTTAGAGTGGGCTTGTCTATAATTTTCTTTTGATAGTTTTGTTCACTACCTGGTACCTCAAGAGTTAATAATGTGTTGTCTTAAGACAATTTTCTTAAGAGGTACCCTGGTGCAGAGGTGGACTGGAAGGTGGACATAGTGAAGATAAATGTTATACTCACCAATAGCTCACAGTCAAAGTCTTCAAGTAAGAGTTGGATCCAAAGGATCATCCACATTCATTTGATATTTTAAGGGATATTTAATGTTACTGATGATTTTGTCCAATTTGATCAGATTTTTTAAAGGAAATTTATTATTACTTGGGGCACCTGGGTGGCTCAGTTGGTTAAGTGACTGCCTTCAGCTCATGATCCCAGGGTCCTGGGATTGAGCCCCGCATCAGGCTCCCTGCTTGGTGGGAAGCCTGCTCTCCCTCTGACCCTCCTCCTCCTTGTGTTCCCTCTCTTGCTGTCTCTCTCTCTCTCTCTCTCTCTGTCATTTAAATAAATAAATAAAATCTTAAAAAAATGTCTTCAAGTAAGAGCTGGATCCAAAAGATCATCCACATTCATTTGATATTCTTGGGATATTTAATGTTACTGATGATTTTGTCCAATTTGATCTGATTTTTTAAAGGAAATTTAATATTACTGATTTTTCTTCCTGTGAGGACATTGATTATTCAGAAAATATCTTCATAGTTGTGTGTGTGTGTGTGAGAGAGAGAGAGAGAAAGATTCAGAAAAAATTCAATGGGAACATTATAGGATAATAATAATTCATTGATACTTACCAGTGTTTGATGCAATGAGTACTTCAATTTTTCCAGTATCCCAGGAGATAAGCACAATAATTGTACCCATTTAACAGCTAAAGATATTTACCTCTAAATGGATTATATGATTTAAATAGCTAGGGAAACTTTGAATGAACAATGGATCCCAGGCAGTCTTGTTAAAGTAAATTTAATTGGATTTCATAGAAACAAAAATAAAGAGAGGAAAAGAATGTCAAGACCCCATCCTTTTT
Source organism: Callorhinus ursinus (assembly GCF_003265705.2). Taxonomy (NCBI): domain Eukaryota; kingdom Metazoa; phylum Chordata; class Mammalia; order Carnivora; family Otariidae; genus Callorhinus; species Callorhinus ursinus. The sequence continues at coordinate 39,802,409 of NW_027397064.1, read as the reverse complement.
ATGTCAGCACAATATTATATATAAAATATATGTATTATATTTTATATATAATATAAATCTCACATCTCACATCTCACATCTTCTATATCCATTCATCTATCAAAGAACACTAGGCTGCTTTATTGATCATATGGCATTTCTACTTTTAATTTTTGGAAGAACCTTCATACTGTTTTCCACAGTGGCTGTACCAATTTGAATTCTCACCAGTAGTGCATAGGGATTCCTTTTTCTCCACATCCTCACCAACAGTTAATTCTTATCTTTTTTATTCTCGGCATTCTTACAGGTGTGAAATGAAATCTCATTCTGGTTTTGATTTCCATTTCCTTTATGATTAGTGATGTTGAGTATCTTTTCCTGTGTCTGTTGACCATCTCAATGTCTTCTTAGGAAAAATGTCTATTCCTGTGCTCTGCCCAGTTTTTAATCAGATTTTTGGGTTTTTTTTGGTTTTGAGTTGTATAAGTTCTTTATATATTTTGGATATTAATTTCTTATCAGATATATCAGTTGCAAATATTTTCTCCCATTCAGTACGTTGCCTTTTTGTTTTTCCTTCACTATGCAGAAGCTTTTTATTTTGATGTAGTTCCAAAAGTTTATTTTATAAACTTGTGGTGAGCATAGCACAATCTTTAGAGTTGTTCATCAGTATGTTGTACACCTGAAACTAATGAAACTTTGTGTCAACTATATTCAAATAAAAAAGAGAAAGGAGATAGGAAAAGAATGGGAGGGTAAGCAACCCCAAAGGATATGAAATGTGAAATCAGTAGATAAGAACAAATGACTGAATTGGTTAAGTCTATCAAGACAAGGTGTTAGGTAGATCACAAATGGCATACCTGTATTAAGAAGCAAGATAAAAAAAAAAGGTAGAAGAGGCAGTATTCGAAAAGAGAAGCAAGCATTCAGAATTAGGTTGTCCAGCTGAAGTTGGAAATTTATAAATACAGATCATGTCATTAGTTTATAATTAATTTCATTTTGTCCTCATATTCACCCACTTTGTCTTACATTATTTATAGTATCAGTAAGACAAAGATAATCAATGGGCTATAATTTCTAACACAAATAATTACTTGCGCACTGGACAGGTTGAAGTGATCACTACAGGTAAAACTACATTTAGTTTTTAAATTATCCTTAAATGTCCTATGTATGAGAAAATTGGTAATAAACAATTTGGACAATTAATTATGGGACTGAAAATAAACTCAACATTTTCCTGAAAGTATTGCTATCCATTTTACTTCAAAGAGGTCTCTCTTTTTTCAAAATACCCATAGGAGACCTTAATCAAAACTTGAATGACCATATTAACTGCATAACTTATCCAAATATACATTTTTAAGTGTAATATATGAATAAATGATTTTTACATTTAAAAAATAATTTCTAATATATGCACACACTGAAGAAAATATTTGGTTGTCAGACACCTTTACACTAAACACTTGGGGAAATTATCAATTTTAACAAAACTGATTTTGAATTAGAAATAAATTTTGAAGACCTTGCAAAATCAGCATGTTATACATGTAAAAACATGAAAATCAACAAATTTCTAAGCACAATTGTAAACATAATTTTGCTAACTAAAATTAAAAATTCTGTTATTCAAATGATGGAAAAACGAGGCACCTATTTTCTCTTTAAATTCTTGAACAGATTGTTACCATAGTAACTAATAGGCACATCAGGAGAAAATCATTCAAGTATATATTCTTGCAGGTGACTCCCACTCTCACAGTCTTTCTTTCAGCTGTCTCCATACTTATTATTAAAACCAAAACAAATATTAGTGGGGAAAAAAAAGAATTTCATTTGAAAAGCATTGCTTTCCAAGTAGCACTGACTTGCTAAATTAGAGATAGCTAAAATAGTAAATATGCATTTGGTCTTTAGACTATAATGTCAGTTCCTGCCTATTTAATTGTAATGGAACAATATTCTTTAGTTAGCATATCTTCTATGAAAAGTAGTTCTTTCTAGTCTTTAGTTCTAATACATACAGGCTTATCTAGGATGTGTGTATGTGGAAGTTCTTAGAGAAGTAAATCCAGAAGACTAAGTGTTGATTGAGGTATCATTATAACTAATGTACATATCTATCTATCATCTATCTATCTTTCAATAAAGAGCATGTAAAAAGATTATATTTTCTCTATAATATTAATCACTGCTATTTATTTGGACTTATACTATATTATAAAATTATACTTAAGTCAACAAACTTCTGAATTAGATATTTTATACACATTTCCTTGATGACAGTGTAGCTGCTCAGAAACATTAAGTAACTTGACAGCTATTTACAGCTAATAATCAGTGGGACTGGAATGCCGAACCATGTCTGTCTATTTATAAAACTAAAGACCTTCCACTGAAATGTACTGTCACTTTCTTATTGCACAAAGAGGCCAGATGGTAGTTTGGAAATATACCAGGCAGAGAAGCTTTGGCTGAATTGGTAATTTTATTCCAATACCTATCCTCTTCCTTCATATGTAACTATAAATATCACTCCACCCTTTTTTAGCTAGGCATATGGCTGGTCCTTACCATTTATCAGCTTTCCTTGTAGCTATGAGTTGTAACATGGTTAAATTAAGAGAAGTGGGAAATAAGCAGAAATGATACATGCAATTTCTGAGATTGTTCTTTAAAAAGAATAATACTTTCCAAGAGCTTCCTATGTTCTCTTCTTTTTTATTGGCCCCCAAACAGATGTAAAGAGAAAGTAGTTTCAACCATACAGAATTACAACCAAAGGAATGTGGGTCCCCAGGGTGTCAGGAACCCAGATGCCGGAATGACCCTATAGTGTGAAGCAACCTTGCCAGTCTTGGATTGTTCATGAATGTACTCCCTAGAGAGAGAAATGAACTTTCTTTCAGTTAGCATACTCTGGGGCCTTTTTCTTAAAAGAACTTGAGTTGCACCCTAAATACTGCAGATGCTTATTAAAAGCCTATTCAGTTAGATCTTTTCTAGTTATCTGATCCATACAAAAATGTATTCACATAATAAACTTTAAAAAAATATTACTGACTTAAATTATTTTTATATCCTGGTTAAAATAAAAAGAGAAGAAATAAATAATAAAAGTGGCAAAGTTAGTCTCATAGTTATCAAAATAGAAAGGATAACAGAAACAATGGCAGCTAAAAACAAATTCAGAGTTCCATTGCAACCAAAGCTAAAAATGAGGCAATATGGGTTCCTTAGCTCTTCTTGTCCAGTAAAACAAGCTATAACAGTGCATCCTCAATAACAAACTTTTTCTTAGCTTAGAATTTTAGAAAATTTTATTGCACTAGTTTTTATGCCAGAGATAATTAAAAATATAGTTGATGATTCCCAGCATGGCATTTTTACAAAATGCTGGGATATTGGATGTGTGGTCATTTCTTATTTTGACTTTAGGAGGCAAAATTTAAGACACATTTGTGTAAAGTGTCCAATTTTACACTGTCCTCTAAATGTCTACATCCTCCAGAGAATGGCCATTTTTATGTTTTGTAGTCTTGTTATAACCAATTAACTGACTACCTTTAATTAATATATTTTCTGCATAAGGAAATTAATTTTTATCTACATTTTCTCTTGTTTGAAAATCAGTACTCTCATAGGTTCAAATAATATTGAAAACAGTAACATTAGAGTTTAAATATAGTATATGTGTTGAAGAAGTCAAGAGGTTAACAAGAACCCTGCTGTAGATTATTTGATGTTAAAATATATACTTTAACAAATATATACTTTGTAAGGATTTTATGTAGGCAGTAAGGTAAAAGCTGATGGTAATTAGAATTAAATATGAAATTCATTATCTCTACTGAAGAAGAAATCACCTGGCTTTAGGTAATCCATCCAGATGCCTCTTCTTACCTTTAGTCTATTTCTTCTAGAATAATTTTGTTTCACTTTAAAGTTTGACAATAATAATGGAAGAATGGGGGTTTAGAAAATCAATGGCTTGCATCTTCAGGGTGCTAATTTTTAGGATGTCCACAAATTAGTAACTACAGTTAAATTCCTAAGACCAATTTATGCTTAGATAACTTTCACATACTGTATAAGAATTACAAATTTAGAAAGGCCCATTTTCCACCCAGTGCATTTTCACCTCTCTTACCATGCTAAAGGATATATTTAGCTCTAAGTATCTTTTCTTCTGAAGCTCATCAGTCATCCGCCAAATAAGCTATGAAAATATCTTTTGGATTTACATTTGTAAAAGTATCTTCACCCCTAGTAAGGATTTTGGTATATATTAAAATTGCCTTTGCTTTTGCTTGTTGATAATTTTTTTAAGCTTCAATAGGATATATATTTTTAATCATTCCAGGGACAGATACCTGTGAATTTTACCTAAGGTCTTCATGATTTTATAGATTATAAGCATACTTGTTTCTATTCTAGTTTCTGCCAGGTTAAGAATTCATATGTATTCTATTTTTCCTTCATTTTCACTTCATTTCTTTGGCTCTGATCTCTGTCAATTTGCTTCTAAACATTTTTTTTCCTCTTTATATATTTTCTATATATTTTCTTTAGAAAATATGAAGTTTATCCTGGCTTCTTCCCAAAAGTAAGTTAAAATTTTGTTTGGGGTTTTGACTTTTTTTCATCAGCTATTCCATTGACCTTTTAATTATAGCAGCATAATGTCCATTGGAGATAACTACTGTGACTTCCAGATCTCTTTTATGGGTTTTAAGAGACAGTGTGAAGTCAACCATCATATATAAAGTTTGGATTACTTTTTATCTGAATGAAGTTCCTTGCTATCATTTATATAGAAGCTCATTTGTCAATGCATGTCTATTTTTATTCTTTCATTCCTCCTGGGTAGCCTACCCCTTACCAGTTTTGAGGAATACATGGATGACTTTCAGTTCTCCCCTCCATAATTTTCTCCCTAGAGAACTGTTGTCATTGTCACCAGCAATCATCAGTTTTCAGAGTCTATTTAAGAGTTCCACAAGTTGCAACTGAAGAACTGACCTGCCTTCCCTATTTTTGTGAATGAAAGTGCATTTTGGCCCTGGCCAGAACATCTAACTGAGATCTATTTCACCCTTCAATTCTCCAAATTCTGTCCCTTCTCAGAGGGTCACCATATGTACATCTAAGTTTAAATGATTGCTGCTTATATGGAGATGGCACAGAAGTTCATACTATAGACTTGCTCAAATCAGTCACTTTTGTGAAATTGCTACACATTTATATAATTTGGAATTTATTATGAATTCTATGATGCTCTCAGTCTATGTTGTTCTGTGTCCATATTTCCATGGTATGTGTTCTACCTTTCAGCATGCAAACTACATAAATGTATACTTTGTAGTTATGGAGAGTCTGGATATGGTTGAAAGTAGAAATATTTTGGATCTATTACGCTAGGTTTAATTCCTGTTGCTAAAACTTAATAGTTCTTGTTAATTTTAGCAAGTTACTTAGATCCTTGGAGCCTCAATTTCTTTGTGTATAAGTCCTGCCATTATATTTCCACTCAGTTGTTTTAAGGATTGCAGATTAAGCAAGCATCTACTCATCACTTACAGTCAATAAATTCTAGCTGTTATTATTATTATAATTGCCCACTGAGAGTGTAGTAAAACAGCTAGTAATCCATCTTATAGTCTCCTGAGAACGTCAGCTAGGGTTTGACCTTTGATCATTTTTAAATGGCAGTGCTTAGTTTATAAGTAAAGGGGCTATGCCTGGTGGCATAGGTGTTTCCCAGCATTTCTTTTTAAAGGAATACAGTGTATTCTTATCACTTTAAACATCCAGATAGTGGGGAAAAAAAGTCAAAGAAATATTTTGGTCTCTATCAATGGAAATGCTCTTCATGGAACACAGGTAATTAAGCAGTTAATAGTTTCCATCTTAAAAATTATAAAAAATTTCCTGTTCATATAATTTTTAAAAATATTCTACATTCCTCTATCCTTCCTAGAGGTTGAATTATTAACACAGGATTATCTTGAATATGAAATAATTTCTCAGAAACTTTAGACTTTAAAAAATATTATTAAAACCTGTTTTCTACATAATAACTCATGATAGCACAATCTTGAGAAATGGCCTGGCAAGTGTCACAGTTAATAATGCTAGTTAAATATTATTACACTTCTAAGTCATGGTGCTCACAGGTGCACATAGTGCTCAATAAATATTTTTGAGTGGCTAATTGAATGCTTGTCATTTTATCTGTATCCATCTATCTACCTATTCATCTTTCTGTATCTGATTATTTTTGAATTCACTAGGCAAACCATAGATTACACATGCAGAATAAAAAAAAATGTAACTGTTTCATGATTCAATCTTGTCATGAAATATCCATGATTAACAATTTTGGCATACACCTTCTCTTAGTTTTTATCATTTTACAATTTTTCTTTATTCTTAATAATTTCCTTTTGAATATATGAACTCTGATTTAACGTATATTATGTTGTATTTATTATGTTTTCAATTTGTTGTAAAATACTGTTTAAGTGCTAGGTTTCATAATATAATTATCCTATCTTAGTGAATTTCTTTAAGTTTTAGTAAATATGTATGCTTCAACTTGTGTTCAGGTTGCAGCAAAGGAGAAAGGGCAAAAAGATGTAGTTTTACACATTTAAAAAGACTATGTTTCATTACAGAAACAGAGGAACTGACCTCTGTATTAGGTTCTCTGTGGAATACTGAAAGAAAAAGAAGCACATTAATATTAAAGACATTTATACAATTTTCAAACAGCTGCAAAAGGTCTAAATGCCTTTTTCTTTCTTTGCTGAAGGAGTTGGGATAGTAGATTTGTGACCTTCACTATTTACAACAAAAAGATTCCTTCTTCTACAACTGACTGAATTTACCAAAAAGTCATAAACTTGTGCTAACCAGATCCAAGTCCTTTCTAAATAAATTAATTAACCACAATTTAATAAATAGCAAAGCTAATATGAAATGTTTTATTTGGAAGAAATAGTCTCTTATATAGAAGGAAATGTTAGAAAAAGTTAAATGGAAGTGAATGTCATTCAGTACATTTCTATCTTATATTCAATACAATTCTTAGAATTTATAATCTCTATTGATGTGCCAAGTTATATTTTAGAAGCCTCTTAATCAGTGGAATAAACAAATTTGAGGTAGGAAATATACTCAAGACATTTAAAGCCTGTTTTTCTCCAACAGAAATATGTATGAACCATTTCATAAACATTTGTTGGTCGTTTTCAACTTGCAACAAAATGCTTTTGGAAAAAACAGGGCAATTTAATTTGCTTTCAGATGTAACATTTTGACTTTTACATAACCAAGGCACATATTCATAGAATGATGTAATTGTCTGCAGTATTCCTTTAATAAAGAATTTAGGCTCTGGGAGGACATACTAATGAGATATACTTAGGCGTAATTGATTCATCCACTGACTATGCTCTCCCTGGAGTCCTGTGTGTGTGTGTGTGTGTGTGTGTGTGTGTGTGTGTGTGTGTGTGT